>NC_091821.1:36947272-37259772 GCF_038994185.2 Dermacentor albipictus
TCATTCATTATCGCCTCGCACGAAGTCGTGCCCCTGGTATCACCGAAGTAAGTCGTATCACCAGTATCAACGTGTGATAACAGAATCAGTGGCGTAGCCAGAAATTTCGTTCCGGGGATGGGGCTCCCGCTGCAGCTTGGCCTCCTCCTCAAGAGGAAGCTTTATCTCGGATGCTCCTATCTAAATACATGTAGAAGGTGAATTAGTTTTTCTCGGCAAACACTGCACAAAATTTGATGAGGTTTGTTGCATTTAAAGAAAACCTTAGATTCTACTGTCTTCTGGTCTCGAATTTTTCATTTAGGTTGTCAATGTTTTATTAAAAATTGGCACAAATCTCAAATTTTCAGAAAACAAAATTATCACGTTTAAAACTCCGTAACTCAACAATGAAAAATAATATCACAATTCTGTGAATCGCATCTAGTACTACATCTACAGCGGACAAAATTGATATGTTACACATGAATCTAAAAAATGTAATATTATGGAAACACGGCTTCTGCAGAACCCTTGTACACAACGTTATCAATTCATGTAAGATACAAATGGACATACAGAATTTGTCCGATTTGACTCTTATAATAGATGCCGTTTGACGAACCGCGATACCCGTTTGTGATGAAGAGCTTTTAGTTTGTAAACGTCGTGCTTCTATTTTTTTCGCGCTTTCAAAATTTTCAAAATATTTTAAACAAAATTCAGGCCCTAAATCGAACTTCCGCTTCCAACAGATACTAGAAGTTAACGTTCTCAAATTAAACAAATTCCATTAAAAGTGATCCAGGGGTTATCTCAGAAAAGCGTTTCTGCGTTTTACATTCATTTGAATAGGCCGCGTCGGAGTTGGGCCCGAGCTAAAAAGCTTCCTCTTAAACAATTTGTCGAGAGATCAAATACATGAATAATAACTGCATTGCCATTGCCAAAGATGCTGCAAGCGAATTCTTGAACGCTACGCACTGCCAAAACAAGTAATATATGTATTTTTAATAAGAAGATATACTCGTATGTGCCAGAAATTGTGCTCAAGATAACTGATATCAATGCTTCCATGTTTTTGTCTATTTAATAAGTAAAGAAAATATCACACAATCCTTAGAATTATATCAGTTCGAAACCAACAAAGCAGTGCATGCCACTGATATGAAAAATGTAAAGGCCATGAAATGAACAAGTTGAGGACAAATATGTTAATGAAACTGTCATTCAACAACCTTGTTTACATTTTTGTACATATGCAACGGCCAGTGAAAAATCTCAATGACGCTGTCATTTATTCCCATGTATTACGCAGGAGCAGCTGTCACCGGTCGTGTATCGTGAGTAATTGCAAAGAAATTATTGTCCCAACAGAGAGCACCTATATAAAGCCGTTCTGCAAAATATACGAGGGCGAGTCAAATGAAAGTGAGCCAATGCAAATATATGACAAACGGAGTACTTAATTAAAAGTAGTCTCCATGAGCATTTGGACATTTATCCCATTGACTAACGAGTCGCGTAATTCCCGTCTCATAAAACTTCTTAGGCTGCTGCTTCAAGAAATCTGCAACTGACTCTTACACGTCATCGTCCGACATGAGTCTGTTTCCCTTAAGCTGTTTTTTTTTTCATTTTCCCCAAAATGTGAAAGTCGCAAGGCGACAGGTCTTAGCTGTATGGCGGATGTTGCAGAGTTTCCCACTTGAACTCTGCCAGTTTTGTATTAACCACATCAGCGACGTGGGGACGGGCACTGTGGAAAATTAAAAATTAAATTATGGGGTTTTACGTGTCAAAACCACTTTCTGATTGTGAGGCACGCCGTAGTGGAGGACTTCGGAAATTTCGACCATCTGGGGTTCTTTAACGTGCACCTAAATCTAAGTACACGGGTGTTTTCGCATTTCGTCTCCATCGAAATGCGGCCGCCGTGGCCGGGATTCGGTTCCGCGACCTCGTGCTCAGCAGGTTAACACCATAGCCAGGTCGTGGAACAATTTTCGTCAATATTCCATGTCGTTTATTCTTGATTGCGACACGCAGCCGATCCGGCGTTTCACAATATCGGAAACGATTCTCTCCGGCTTTAGAAAATTCTATCAGTAATGGCCCCTGACGATCGAAAAAAACATAGTAAACAACACCTTTCCAGCGGAAATGACGGCCTTTGCTTTCTTTGGGGGTAATGAATTCGAATGTTTCCACTGTAAGCTTTGCCGTCGTGTTTCAGGCTCGTAGTAGTGGCACCATGGTTCGTCCCCGATCATAATTGCAGACAAGTCGTCACTCTCATTGTGATACCGGATCAGATGAGTCAAGGCAGCGCAGAACCTTTTTCTGGCGGTGGTTCAAAATCTTGGGAATCCATTGCTCACACAAGAGCCGATGACCGAGATGGTCATGAATTATGGTGTGAACCGAACCGCGACTGATGTTCACACGCTCTGCCAGTTCATCGATGTTTATCCTCCGTTCTTGTCTCATCAGCTCATCAACTTTTGCACTTGTGTTGGGGGTGATTGCACGATGGCTTTGGCCCGGTCTTGGATCGTCTTTGCAACTTTGACGTCCTTTTTCAACCGTTTGCTCCAATGCTTCACAGTGGCCAATGAAATGCAATGTTGAACGTACACGTCAGCCATACGGCCAATAATTTCCTTTTGGGAAACACCTTCAGCTGTCAAAACATTTACGGCACCACGCTGCTCAACGTCTGAAGTGTTCATTACGTCACGCAACCATGTTCAATCCAGTCTATGAGAACATTAAAGAACACTTACGCTCACATCTGCGTGTCACTTTCGTAAAGGAAACATGTCTGTGTGCTATGCGCATGCCTCGCAGATAATGAACCGAACCATTATTGCGCGGGGTCGGTAGGCTCACTTTCATTTAACTCACCCTCGTTCATTAGAAATGCGAAGATACCATGGAATATACAAATGCTTGATAAAGGGCAAAAAAGTGTCACTGGAAAGAAAGTTCTCTGCACGTATACACAAAACCTCGCAACAAGATATTTAAATATACGTATAACTATCGAATAAATCTACGTATGTAAGAAAAAGTCACTCTATATAATGCGTCAAACAAGCCAAACAAACATGTAGCGCAATCACAGATTCCTAGATCCCGCCCCCATTCCATCCACTCCATCCGATTTATCGCATGCGATGGAAGGCGGCGCGCTTACTACCCGCTTTTCTCCTTTGCGCACGTAAGACTGAGCCACCATCGTCGGCTCACCCATTCCACCCCCCTACTCTTTCACTCGCACATACTTTCCCTGAGACTTCATACGAAACATGAGGGCAACGGCGACAGCAGGAATGCGCCTGGAGTCTTCATATAATTGCTATCACAATAATATAATAATAGTATCCGGCAACCGAAGCGTGCCGTGGCCGATTACATTCCGCAAAAGATGTAACAAACTGTCACCATGCGACAATTCGCTGCGCCGCAACAATGTATCTATTCTTTCCTTTTTTGGGGCGGGGGCACCGAAATGAAAAAATAAACGTAAAGGAGAGTATGTTGGAGACAATCCAATGCCTACTTTGGGCACCTAATGTGGCTACCGAATGAATATCGAAGAAAACGGGAGACGCTTGGTCCACCGAGAACCATACGCATAGTGCTCAGTAGTTTACACCAGCGAGACAAGACTTTCCGGAGAGGTTGCGCTCAAGCGAACACGGTAATCCGTCAAGTCTTCACAGTGATGACGGTGAGCGACCACTGTTTCTTTTTCTCGTCTGCTAGCCAGAAGGCGTCCAAAACTCTGCCAGGCGAAAATTCACTCGGCCAGAGAAAACCACACGCGTACCGATGTACGCCGCGCGGTGGTTTTGGGGCAACAAAAGAAAAACGCATGCGCTCTGGCTGGCTCTGCGAGCCCGCGGGTAGGGTAGCGAGAGTAAAACAATTTAAAAAGCTCAATGTGTCCTCACGAATAAAAGTCAAAGTAGAAAACATAAATAAGAACGTAGTTACCCTGGCTGGCTTTAGTGTCTTGACATGGATGCTTTGGCGTAGGTGAAAAAAACATGTTGATATTTTTTTATGCGAGATGACAGCCCAAATGAACCACCACAACGCTTCGTCTCATCGTGTATCGCTGCGTGTTTTGTCAACTTGTCTGAAAGTGTGTTGGGCCGGTATTTTGTAGCGATGCCTTTCCCGATGCTATGCTTTTTCAGGCTTTTCGCGCTTGGCTAGTGGTCAGAGCGACAGTCTGCCCACATTATCAACGGGATCAGGCGGCCGTGTGTGGTGGATGATAAGAATAGCATAGAATAAGGCATAAGGCATCGCTGCAAAATAGCGGCCCAGATTTGGCTTGTCTCGTTGGATGTTCCGATCTAAGACTTTAGAAAAGTCAATGCACCTTTGGCGTCAAATGTTTATAACGACGTTAAGCCGACAAAGTTCCGGAATTGAAAATCTAAAGCACAACTTTGGAAATATCAACGCACCTTTCGCATCAAAAATTTATTAGAACTTTATACTCATAAAGTGTCAGAATTGAAATCCAAGCGCTCCCGATTCCGCGGCCTCAGCGAGATGCCGTGACGAGCCCGGCCGCAAGTTTGTGCTCGGATGGAGCTCCTTGCGTTACGATATGTGACTCCCGGTGCATGGGCGTTGCCGCGAAATCCAGCACGATTTCGCAATGTTCGCGCTAAAATGTCGCTAAAATGTTTTTTCGAGCGTGAAAAGGACATTCTAGACAAAATCGAGCATGATTTCCGGCGCCGGGGGTTGTTCTGGCCGGCGGCGCATGGACAGCACGAAATTATTTCGGGGAGGCGGGAGGGGTGGGGGGGGGTGGGGGGGTGGGGGGGGGCTGAAGCCCCATAAGCCCTACCCCTCCCCCCCCCCCTAACTACGCCCCTGAATAGAATATAGACAATAGTAGACCGATGATGACTAGAATCAGAACAACAGAATGACAACCAAAATGCAGCCCCAGGACTATATTCTGTTGGGCGACTGTGCACCTCGATAAGTTGAGGCTGGTTTACTTTTTTTTAAAGCCGAGTCAACATGTCCCTAAAAAAACATGTGCAGACTATGGTTGCTGCTAACTGTTTATTTAATAATTGTGATTGATCTTCACCACTAGCGTGTTGCTTTTGAGACTTTTGTGTGCAACACTGTTTCTGTGATTTTATTTTAATAGTGCAATCCCTCTTACCTTTCACTCTAGTTGGGTTTCTACTTTTCATTTCATAGTAGAAAACTTCGTGATGTGTCGTCCACCTTTTTGTTTTTTCACTCTCTCTCTCTCTGACTTATTGGACGACAGGCAGGCGTAGTGCCCCTTCCGCTAGAAGTTCACAGCCTCTTGATTACACAAAGCAGAGATGGATTGATATTTACGATCAATCTGCCTCTGCTTTGCGTGCCCATACACAGTTTATTAATAAACGAAATAAGGCTTCAATATCACTCTCTTTTATTTTTTATGCCGCTATTTGTATTCGTGCAACGCAACATGAAAAGAGAACTGTCAACCATAATAAATGAAAGCGTTGACAAAGACCATTGTCTTGGAATTCTTACACCACCACCATTTCTGTTCCATTCTCCAAACCCTCCTAGCCGTTGACAATTGATGCATGGTTTTCGCGTCCCCTTGTAATACCCAAGGCACAAAAATATTTGCTTATCGCTGTTTCTCATTGCTTATAGAAAGAAAGAGAGAGAAAGAGAGAAAGCAGGGAGAGGAAATGCAGGGAGGTCAACCAGACGAGCATCCGGTTTTCTACCCTACACTGGGGGCAAAAAAATAAAAGTAAATAGAAAGAGGGAGAGGGGGAAAACTGTGTGCCACAGGAGGGATGCACAAGACTGTGAATGGTATGTCAGAACGGTGCACTTCAAGAACTGTATCTGGGCTCGAATAGAGAGAGCAAATGATAAATTAAAGGTAAGGAGGTTAACCAGGACTGATCCCGGTTGGCTACCCAACACTGGGGAAAGAAAAAAGGGGACGGAAAGATTAAAAGAAGAGAAAGTCTACTGGGGATATCATTCGGTCACTCAATCCGGATCACAGACGCTGACTCAATCCGGTAGCTTTCAAATATCGCAGCAGCGCTTTTGTGGCCTTTTGTAGCTGCGATATGCGAGGCCATGGTCCCAAGATGTTGTTCAAGGTGAACGGCTTTCTAGCTGATTGAGAGCTGTGCAGAGGTCATGTTTTTCATTTTCAAAAGATGGGCAGTAGCACAGTAGAAATTCTATAGTATCCTCAACACCGCAGGCACTGCACTCGGCGCTATCAGCCATTCCAATAAAAAAGTATATGCATTGGTGAATGCGACGACCAAGCGTAAGCTGCACAGCATTGTTTCTCATTACGCGGAAGCTCTGGTAACAGCCGCAGTTGCATAGATAGGTCGAGGGAATGCAGTCGATGTTAAGAGAATTCAGGTGTGTGCCACTTCTCCAATATCGTACGGTGCGCTAGCTTGCTTAAGTGTTGGGCTGCGTCAGTCCGTGATAAAGGTACAGAAACAAGGGTTGCTCTTTCGTGTGCTTTCCTTGCAGCTTCGTCAGCGAGGTCGCTGCCGGAGATACCGCAATGGCCTGGCAGCCACTGAAACACGACGTCATGTCCTTTCGCGATCATATGATGGTGCATTTCTCGTATCTCCGACACGAGTTGTTCACATGACCCGCGACGAAGAGATGACAGAAGACATTGTAAGGCCGCCTTCGAATCGCAGACTATCGCCCACCGATTAGCCGGGTGGTTGTTAATATAATCAACGGCACCTCGGAGGGCAACAAGCTCCGAACTGGTGGATGTTGTCAAGTGAGAAATCTTGTATCGGGTGCTTATTGATCGTGATGGTATAACCACTGCGCCGGTAGAGCTGGTCTGAATGGAAGAACCATCCGTATATACGTGCACTCGGTCAAAATAGAACGTGTGCAAACAATTCGCAGCTGCTTGCTTCAAGGCCAAGGTAGGCAGGTCGGTCTTCTTTCTTATCGCTGGAACCGTGAGACGCACTTGAGGTTGTTTTACACACCACAAAGCTGAGGTTGAACGTGCTGAGGGTGCGAAGCCCGATGGTAAGGAGCTGACCTCGTTGGAGAAGGACGCCTGTGGTCGTCGTTCCGGCAGGCAGACAAGAGAGCTTGACTGCATCCGTGAAACATGACGAACATGGGCGCTAAGTCTGCCTGTGCTAATGTAAGTCGTGATCGGATGGTCTTCAGCCATTATAAAGGTTCCTGCTGTTGAGGCGCTCCGCGGAAGGCCTAGGCAAACACGTAGTGCCTATGCTTGCACACTATGAAGTTCTCGAAGATTTGACTTGCGTGTTTTAGCAAGCACGGGATAGCCATATAGCGTAGGAATCCCATAAAAAGTGCTCTGTATAACTGTAGCGTGGAGCCCACTGTCGATCCCCATGTTTTTCCGGCGATGAACTTGAAAACGTGAACAATAGGTGTGAGCTTCTTCAAGTGGGCAACCTGAGGGCTCCAAGAGAGGTCCCGGTGAACAAAGACGCCCAAAAACCAATGATTTCTTTTATAGTAGATAGGCTGGCAATTTATGCAAACTGGATAACGAGTAATCGCTTTTCGTGTAAACGCGACTAACGCACATTATTCTGTTGATATAGATAGGCACATCGTCAGCGAGAGGAACTCGCTAGCAGTGGGCGCAAAGAGGATTGGCAGCACGACCACTGCAATCGTGGTGTTTCTAGGGACCCAAGGTACCGAACTTCGTCCGATACGGAGTCACCCTGATACCGTGCAGCCTCTACAGGAAACAGATCGACGTTTGCCAGCAGTGCGGTCGAGTGGGACACTGCATGGACGTGTGCCCGACCCCCACAATCAAGACGTGCCTGGCCTGCGGACTCGCGAACCCTACAGAAGACCATCGCTGCATCCCAAAATGTAAGTTGTGTGGGGAAGAACACCCGACCGGAGACCGAACGTGCAAGGCGAAATACAAGATCCCCTACGTAGTGCGCAAGCAACAATGAACAATGGGAGCGCCGACAGACTGAACGCCAGCTGCTGTCGGAGAGCGATTTCCCGCCACTCGACAAGCCGCCAGCTACACGAAAGTCAAGGACCCCATCGGAAAACCGCGCGCCTAAATCCAGAGAGAGCAGCTGCTGCAAGAGAAGCCTCGGCAGGAAAAGGTAACCATCACGTGAACGAGTTGGGTCGACGCAGCGAAAAGGAACAATGTAAGGAACGCGCAGAAAATCACAGAAGCCACGAAGAAAGAAGGTATGATCAAGATACGAAAAGCTAATGAGACCCTAAGACAAGAAAACGCGGCGTTGCGAACGACCATCAGCAACCTTACGAGAGAGATCGCCGAGATCCGTCAGTTACCGCTATGCAACAACGAGCCTCTACGCCACGCCAAGCACAAGCAACACCGAGGAAACAACCACGAACACGAAGGAGACAGTCGTAGAAGAATCGGCACCGAAGAAGCAAGCCGTCGAGGTCACGCGCAAGCAAACAGAAAACGATCGCATTGACAACCTCGAAGCGAAATTGGAAGCGACATTCACCAAACTGGAACAGCTAATTACAGCGAACATCGCAGCAGTGAGAGCAATGAAACAAACAGTGGATGCCTACAAAGCCAAGAACACGAACAGATTCGCCTACATCGAAAGGACCCTACAGCCGATGGTAAGCCACCCAACGTTTGCGCCCCTCTTGTCGCAACATCTACCCAACCAGGGAGCCCCGTACACGCCAACGCAATCATGGCCGCCAACGCAACACCAGCAGCAGCAGGTGTAACAGCGTGGCAATGAAACTGTCGCGGCCTCGGAAGGAAGAAGGGAGTAATCGAACAGCAAATCGCACATGCCGCGCGCAAGCCGGACGTTATACTATTACAAGAAACACTAACCGACGCACCGTCCCTCCCCGGCTACAGAGTGCACAAGCGACCGCCCGACGTGAGAGGCCTGTGCACCCTGGTCTGGAAGGGACTCACGTTCGTCGAACACAATCTGCAAAGCAATATCAAGATCGAGCACCCTTTTACCGAAATCATCCAGGGCAAGAAGAGAAAAGGAAGCGTATTTCTACTCAACGTCTACAGCAACCCATCGCAGAGAAAACAGAGATTCAAGACATTACTCCACAGAGCCAGCACCGCAGCGGGCCGCAACACGCTGATCGCGTGCGGCGATTTCAACGCGATGAATCCTGCCTGGGGCTACAACAAGTACACAGCAAAGGGCCGCGACCTGTACCAAGATGCCACGAAACTCGACTTCACCCTCATCACGGACCCGACGCATCGGACGAGAATCGGTAACTCCGTGTCCCGGGATACCACTCCGGACTTCACGTTCGTCAAGAACGACGTACGGGGCGCGATCACTTGGAGAAACACGGGGACCAATCTCTGCAGCGACCACACGATCGTGGAAATCGGCATACCGGAACACAACGACACCAGCGTCAAAACACACAGATGGATAGACTGGGATGCCTTCCGAGACGCCAGAAGCCAGAAGAGAGACGGTGACGACGAGATCGAAGACATGGACTCGTGAACGGCTGAAATTACCAATAGCGTACGCGACGCGACCAAAGAAATTGAAACGGGCGCGGAGATCGACAAAGTAGACAGCCGGCTTGCGCATTTCATCGAAGCCAAACAGTCGATACTAAATCGACTTTTTGGCTTCGAAACAACGGCTCAACCGCAGACTCAAAAAGAAGGTGGCGGAGCTCAACCGAGCGATCGAGGGGCACTGCCGCGCACTCTGCACGCAACAGTGGAACGAGATCTGCAACTCGGCATACGGGCAGATTCACAGCGGGAAAACGTGAAACCTGCTGCGGCACCTACTCGACGAAACCAAGACCAAGTCTCACCAAAAGGACAGACTCGCCAGGCTCATACATCGGGCGGTCTCGGTACACGGCGCCAACGAAGTCACCAGGCGCATTAACGACAAATACCTGCCGACTACACCCACTGCCCAACGCGAAGCTCGATCGTGACGTCGACATCGCGGAGGTACGCGCGGCCCTGCACGACCTCAACAGCCGGTCGGCAGCCGGCCCGGACCCCGTCACGAACAAGGCGCTCAAGAACCTCGACGACGGCTCGATTGAGAACTTTGCAAAATACTTCAACAAGTGCTGGAGAGCGGGCGCGCTGCCAAAGCAGTGGAAGACAACCAAGACCATTCTGATCCCCAAGCCGGGAAAGCCCCCGCACACGGACAACCTCCGGCCCATCTCGCTCACGTCCTGCGTCGGCAAGGTGCTGGAGCACGTCCTGCACAAGAGGTGCCAAGACTAACTGAAACGAGAAGGGCTGTACCCGGCCACGGTGATCGGTTTCAGACAGCACCTAAGCACGCAGGACGCGATGCTGCAGCTCAAATACCAAGTCATCGACGATGGCGGCAGTGCCCGCGCCTTCGATAAGGTGAAACACTCTGCGATTCTGTTCCAAGTCTCCTAGCTCAACATGGACGAAAGATCCTACAACTACATCAAGGACTTTCTCACGGACAGGACCGCCGAGCTACGAGCAAGCGACCTACAGACGCAAGAGAAGAAGCTCGGGAGCACCGGTACACTGCAGGGATCGGTCATTTCGCCGATGCTGTTCAATCTGGTAATGATCGGAGTGGCCGAGAAGCTCGCAGACATCGAAGACGTCAAGCACACCATCTACCTCCTTTCAGCTCGGCGACGTAGTGCACGAAGCCTTTCCAATTCAATATCATTCTTCGTTCGCTTTGATGAATGTGTGAAGCAGCGTGTACAATCTTGCGTTGCGTCTGCAATTATGTCTTCTAATCTGCGTGCGATATGTTTCTAGCATGTGTCTTCTACACGATCTTGAAATATTGACCAGTTGACTTGGCGAGATACAACCGGTAATGCGGCGTCTAGCCCATCGATTCTCCCATAGGTCGGAATATGATCACTTCCATAGGTTTCAATACCAGTGAACCACTGCACGCTTAAGGTCAGGCAACGTGACACCAAAGTCAAGTCAAGGCAGCTGCTGTACGTGGTTACTCGCAGAAATGTCGGGCTTCCGTCATTTAGAAGACACAGGTTGTGGCTTGATGCAAAGGATATTAGTGACCTGGGGCGCTATAACGTAAAACTATTCCAAACTTTTCTATTCCAATTCTGCAATCAGGCCACCGCGATTGGTCAAAAAGGTTTTTGGACCACCCCCCCTTCACCTGTCTGTCAAGCGACGTGATGAAAACCGCGATAGCTCCCCATCTGATATGACGTGTGCACACTGATGATGAATAATTTCACCGAACAAAACAAAAGTAGTTATTTCTGATTCGACGCCTTTTCGCCGTTAGCCCTCGGCTATTGGTCAGAAGTTTTCGGGCTGCATCCACTTCACCTGCCTCTCACGCGACGTCACAAAACTGCAAAAACATACCGCGTCAAAGTGACGTGTACGTATTTAAGCTGCATTAATATGCCGAACAAAAGTGAATTTTCTTGTGAATAGCGGCAGGCTGCCGCGTTCCAAAAGGAATAAAAGGTGGCTGCCGCCAATCGCTCCGGCACTGGCTACTCGCCCCTTCCGGAGAGCATGGGCTTATTTGCGTGTAATAAAGCTTGTTGCGTGGCCGTGTAAAGTTTTCGAGAACTTTCGGCGCGTTTACAACCTCGTTCTGCCGACTCTTCTTTGCAGAGGATCCGTTTTAGCGTCATTCTTAAGCTTCCGTTGCATGCCGCCGCGATTGTCGACGAGCCACCGCAAGCTAAGTAAGAAAAAGCGGACCAATCGCAGACGCCGGCACCAACCTCTTCATCCGGTTATCAATATTCACTTCAGTGGCTCGGCCCCATCGAATCCCTCTCCGCTTGAGCATGCTCCTCGCCTCTTGTGAGCCAATTAGATAAGACAAGCTGCTCAGTGTAGGCAATGTTAATCGTTTTTCAAGCAAGCAAAAGTGACCTCCTATGAACGAGGAGAGCGTTTGATTGCTCTATTGACACAACCCTGCGAGTCACCGCCGGATGCTTGCGTCGGTGGTTACGCAAATTTGACGTCAGGCTACTAGAATAAAAACATATTAGAATAGTTTTACGTTATAGGGCCCCTTATTACATGCCCAAGTGCAGCAGTAAACACGCCTGAATACAGTAACTCTGTCGAAGAAGTCAAAGCATCGATCAAATTTTCTATCAATAGCCATCATCATGACCTATATGAGCCGTTTTCATTAGAAGAATTAAAGCACGTCTACGCTAGCGGCAAACATGCCGTAACGGCGAACCGATCTCCAGTGCCGTAGAACGCCTGCCGCGCGAGAGGTGTCCAAAGTAGACGGCAGTTCGGCCGGAGCACCGCCCTCCGCACGAACGACGGGCAAATATAAGCTAAGCTACTGCTGCAAGAAAAATACTTTCCGACAGATAAAGTGATGCGCAAATTGTACATTTTATGAAACACGATATCCACTGTCAAACGTTAATTAAACACGAACGAGAGCTCAGATACTTGTCGAGCTCGGCTACAGTGCGCGGCTACCGACGGCAGACGAGCGGCTCGGCTGTGCCAGCATCGCAGCCGGCGGCGGTGCCGTTAATGTTAGCGCATTTTCTTTTTTATGTATTATTATTGCGAAGAGAGAAAACTAGGGCAAAAAAAAATATTGCGACTTGTAAGCGTCGGTGATTCATTCCGAAGCGCCGTCAGCTTTCAAGTGAAGAGCAGAAGGCCTAGCGACGATATCGGTGCCGCAAAGCGATCAGCCGCGGTGAGGCTGCCGTCGGTGCCAGAGTGACTACTCTGAGCAGTCCTCGGTCGCTGATTCGAGTAATTTTACTCGAGTACTCCAGCCGTTCCGCAAAAGCTACAAGCTTGCATAACACTAATTAAGGATTTTTTGAAAAGTAGAAGTATGATTATTTCACATAAAACTGCTGTACTCTCTTTTACAAGGAAATGCCACACGAGATTCCAGCTCGTGCTGGGCTCTCATCGTCTGCAACTTGTGTGACAACACAAATTCTTGGTTATTGTCATAGACAGTCGGCTATCATGGGCTCCCGAAATAAAATCATTAGAGGAGAAAGTCAACTCCCGAATCAACATTCTTCGTCGATTTGCTGGAGTGAGATGGGGTAGCTCAACCTCTTCCTTACTACGTATTCAGTTGGCAATCATTAGGCAAAGAATAACATACTCTGCTCCTATGCTACATGGGATATCCTCTAATCTAGAGGAAACAATTCAAAGATTGCTGGCCAGAATCCTTCGCATATGTATGGTTGTTCCGCGTGCATCTGGCAGTGTTTTGGTAATTGCCGAGTTCCGCCAACCAACTTTTCATGCATTAAGATTTACAGAAACATCTCGTCACTTTTTTAGTTTGGCTGCACAACACGCTAATGATCCACTATGCGAATACCTTCAGGATAGAACCGCTGTACGCATACAAGAAATACGGCGGTGCAAAAACTTACTGCTTGCTCACGAATATACTGGCCTACTTGCGCAACTCATCCACCGTGGCGACTAGTAATTCCAGAAATAGTCACTTCAATTCCTGGAGTAGGTCGCAAATGTAATATGCCCGTAGTTGCGATAAAGCAATTAACTTTATCAGATCTTTACACGAAGTACGTAGATCGCATTCACGTGTATACCGATGGATCATGTTGGACACAAAGCTCCACATTTGCGTTTTATATACCTGCTTACCAAGTCACTGAGCACGTGCTGGTGGGCGAGTTGGTTATACATGATTACAACGAAGGCGCCAAATAAAACAACGGACGAATGAAGGCGACACAAGACAACCACGTAGGCCAACTACGGCGCCTACGTGGTTGTCCCATGTCACCTTCCTTCGTCAGTTGTTTTATTTGGCGCCTTCGTTGTAATCATGCATACGAAGAGAAAAGAGCTGATCAACTTTGCCAATTTACAACGTTCACAACGGCAGAACTTTACGCAATGATTTCTGCTTTACGTTACATATGTAAGTAGTCAGAACCACTTCGCTGGGTAATTCTGAGTGACTCACAAGCCTCATTGCTTTGCTTAAATGAAATCAGCTTAAGAAAAGCAAACAGCACATTGACATATGGAATACAGAAGACATACGCCATAGCGAAAGATCTGCGACACGACGTAACTTTCCAGTGGATTTCGAGTCACTGTGAAATCATAGCAAATGTAACAGCTGATCACATGGCACATGCAGCACATCAAGAGAATTAATTAGCACTACTTCCTCTAGCGGCGAGTGATGCGCGATGTCTATTGAACAAACTATGCGGCAGATTGTCCAAGGAAACTTGGTTCATAAATGATGCACAGAACTCTCAATTATATAATACAGATCCTGGAAAAGAATTCAATATTCCGTTTAAAATTAGTCGATCTGTTGAAACAACACTTCATGGGCTTTGACTAGGCACTGCCTCTACTAAAAGCTTCCTGTATAGAAAAGGAAAAACTAACTGTGCTACATGCTCGTGTGAAGAGGCTGAAGAAGATATGGAACACATTCTTCTACACTGTGAAAATCACGATGATCCCCGCAAGAATCTCTCTAAAGAACTACATGGCTTGGATAGACGGCCACCATCATTAGGAAAAATTTTCGGTCCATGGCCAACAGCCAAAGTTCAAAGAATCACTGCGCGCGCCTTAGTACAATTTTTGGAGGAATCAAAAATATAACAGAAATACTAAGTCATACAACAGTTATTGCTCGCATTGTTATTATTAATAGGCACCCTTAATTACATGTTCTTTGTGCTTTCGCGTTCATATAGCAGTTGTATTTGTTGCATTTATAGTGCGGCATTCAAGTGCCCAACATCTTTTGTGTGAACATCTTGGTTTTGTGAACATTTATGCGGCGTGAACTCATGTGTTGCGTGTGAACATTTCGGTTTTGTGAGTACTTATGCTATGTGAAGTCTTCTGTTGCGCGAACATTTATTGATATTGCACGTGAATGTTCGTTCATGTGTTTATTTGTACACTTTGGTGATTGTTCAGAACTTTCCGACGATAACTATCACGTAAGAGAATAGAACTAGCCGCCGCCACACATAGGCATCAACCTCTCCTAAAATACATTTATTAAAGAAAAAGAAGTGAAAGGCAGAGAAGTTCACCAGATTAAGTTTCTGGTTGCCTACTCTGCACAGGGGGATGGGGAAACGGCAGAAAAAATGAGAAAACAAGAGAAGCTTTAAAAAAATGAACGCATCTATTCGCAGATTATATAGTTCCTAAATGAGTCCCGCTTCATCTCAACAGCACATTAGCACTTTTAAAGCACTTCGGGTCGATTTCGGCTGCTACCAGGGTTCAAGAATATGGGCTTCCGAAAGAGGACGGTTGCCGGTCTTGTCAAGCGTGGTGCTGAGGACTTTTCTTAGAGCATTGAAATCACGACAATCACACAGAAGGTGCTCTACCGCCTATTTGCACCCGAAAGCTTCACATTCTGTACTTGTGGCCATTTCTATGACGTAGGAGTACGCATTAATAAAAGCTGCTCCAAACTATAGGCGAAAAATTAGAGTTGCCTCCCGTCGTGGTAAGCTATGTGGAAGGCGGAGCTTCAGATGAGGAGCCAGGGAACAGAGTTGCTGGTTTTTAGATTCAGCCGAATCGCATTGGGCCAACGTAAGCTTGCGAGCAATAAGCTTTGCCGCTCCGTCTGTTCTTGACGTCGGCATAGCGATGCAATAGCCACTGTTATGTAAAAATTAAATTATATTGTAGGGTTTTACGTGCCGAAACCACTTTCTGATTATGAGGCACGCCGTAGGGGAGGACTCCGGAAATTTCGACCACCTGGAGATCTTTAACGTGCACCTAAATCTAAATACACGGGTGTTTTCGCATTTCGCCGCCATCGAAATGCGGCCGCCGTGGCCGGGCTTCGATCCCGCGACCTCATGCTAGGCAGCCGAACACCATAGTCACTGAGCAACCACGGCGGGTCACTGTTATGTGAAGATCGAGCAGTTGCGTCTGCTTGTTCCTTTGAAAGGATACCCGACTGACTTGACAACCATGGAAATTCGAAGCCATGTGCTTTCTCAACTGCCCGATGGTAAATTTCTCGTGTGTCAGCGACAAGTCGTTCGTGGGGTCCACGGCGTAACGCAGAGAGCAAACTCTGGATGGCGACTTTAGAATCGTAGAAGATTAGTCATTTCTGGGACGTTTAAACACACGCACAACTATGCAGACATTGCGAGGATGGAAAAGCTGCTCATTCACCGTTGCTGTCGGAACTCAGGACCTTTGGCTAACATTGGTCAAACACGTTGGTGAAACTTGACCATGTATTCGGTAAAGTGGCCGTGTTCAACTTTGAACATCGGAGACAATTGAAAGCTAGCCACATTGGGTAAGCAGAAGGTTCAGTGTTGGTGTTTTTTTTTCCTTGCCACTACGCAGGTCAAAACAGGCAAGAGCAGGTCACGTGTACACAATCGTGTACACTACGACTGCGCGAGCCACTCGCGATTCGCTCTCGAAGTGCGAGTGGCCCACCGCACAGAATTTGCCTGGACGTCTCATCCTCGTTATGCCCAGCGTTCGCTCAGCCTTCCAGTCTAGCTGCTGCTTTGCGAACACCCCGCCACAAACGCTGCGCGGTTGCCTGTCTTCGAATACGCAGCTGTTCACCTTTTCATGTCAGTTCCACCCGACGTCCCTCTGCCGCTGCCCCACCGTTCTCCTCTCCCTGCGCTCATGTGCTCGCAGCGCGGTTACAACCTGCCGCAACTTTCCGACTTTCTTCCGCCTCCACTCCAGTGTTGCCAATTACAAATGAAAATACCCCTTAGTCGAGGCCGCGACAAACTTTAAAATCCGGGTTACGAGCACCAAAAATAATCGAAAAACCGGTTAAATACAGGCAAGCAAAATCACGATCTGTATATGTTTCATTGCGTATATGTAGAACGCGGTTGAAAAAGAACTTCACTTGAAAAAAAAATTTTTGTCCGTAATAACATAAATATATAAATTCTTACGTTTATTAAGCCCATTTTTTGTGAGACTATAGCGCGGAAATGTGTTGTGAAAATTAATCACAAAAAATATGGCTTCATGAACTGTAATCACTGGCTGAAAAGCAGGTTAAACTAACGAGTGGTGATTAAAATGATGGAAAAATTTCCTCTCTTTCATCTTGGTGTGGTCGCCCGTCCTCAGTGTATATTTGTTGGCTGGCATAGCTGGGTCTAGGGTCGGAGCCATCGCTGACTCCATAGGCCTCCATCGCACCGATCTTGCGAGCTACGTGCTCGGGCAGCGTGTAACTGAAGCAGCATTTATAATTTCTTGGGAGACCACCCGCACAGTAAAGATGTCACTTGTCAGCTCAGCAGAAATTTTCTTTCTTAACTTAGCTTTAATCATGTTTAGCTGGCTGAAAACATGCTCAATTCCTCTCACTTCCAAAGGGCCATGGATAAGCGACATGTTTGTGACACATGAAGCAGGAATTCTTAAAAAAAAAATAAGTTTTTGTACGGCCAAAAAAGAAGCAAGCATTACATGAAAACCCCTAAAAGAAAACCGTCGCACGCAAAAGAACGAATGTTCCCGCTAGGAAGCACCGAAAGACGCTAAATTTAGCGGGAAAACCACTAGATTGTCAACATTGCTCCCTTTTCGTCGCAGGCTGGCACTGTCTCAACTCCGGGGGGGGACGTCATTTTTGCTTGTAGCGAATAGCGGCTCTGCAAATAAAGAAATATCGGTGTTTAAATGTTCGTTCTAGAAATTAAAAATTGGTAACGATACCGAGACGTGCCGCTCAATACGTTACACGTGCACACGCAGGGACACGACACGACGTCAGCAGCCATATCTTGGTGCATCTACTTGCTGGGCCACAGTCTAGAAGCACAGAAGAAGGTACAGGACGAGATGGACCTCATATTCGCCTGCGACCGAGACCGCTATGCCACCGTAGCTGATCTCAAGGACATGAAGTTCCTAGAATGCTGCATCAAGGTACTCTGCTGCACCCAGGTGTTTCCAGTCTCCTTTGAAATGCGTAGAACTGAGCTGCGACGTGATGGTATCTCACATTTTAATTATTTTTTTCTGTCCCGCTAAACTCGAGGACGCGAGCGCCCACACGAATGAAACTAACTATAAACACTCGGCCTAGAAATGGAAGTACAAAACATGGTAATTTGCTATAGCGGAGAGGAACAGGCGCTCAAGCAAGCAAGCAAGCAAGCGCGCACACACACAAACACACACCGGCCCTTATGCTACCGTATGAACATATACGAGTGTTTGAGGACGGAGTGAGAGGGGAAAACTAGGGGTAGTGATATGCCTCCGCATATGGGCAACATTCATATGATGAGGAATTGCCACAGCAGTCTTAACTTGTCATTAAATACAGCTGTGTTTGATTCTTCGAAGTTCTTTGATCAAGGCCATATTGGTGTTTGTTGAAGACCGCAGAATGGAGAGCGTCACCGCCCTGCCCCCCCTTTCGTTCTAAAATTTTTTTTGGTGGCCATATATATGTTGTACATATGTATGTTGTACCTATGTACCGTATGTAAATGGTGTGCCGGAAAACCCGACTACACTCTACCCCCTCTAACCACCGCCCCTCCCCCCTTTTGCCTGCACAATTTTTCCTCGTTTGACAAAGTTATGGATACCACACTGATATCTTGTGCTTGCTGCGCTCGTATATGCGACGGTATCTCCTGAGATATCTTGCATCTTATATATAAACTATACTTCATTTTTATTTTTTATTTTACAGGAGAGTCTTCGATTGTTTCCTTCAGTGCCTATAATCGGCCGAGAGATATACAAAGAGTTCTGCATAAGTAAGTCCTTTCTTTTGTTTTTTCCTGATCTTACACAACTTCCAGTCGAGTTTTGTAACAACCACCTGGAAGTATGACTTTCCTGTGTTTCCA
This sequence comes from Dermacentor albipictus, assembly GCF_038994185.2. NCBI lineage: Eukaryota > Metazoa > Arthropoda > Arachnida > Ixodida > Ixodidae > Dermacentor > Dermacentor albipictus. The sequence goes on from NC_091821.1 coordinate 36,966,218, forward strand.
GGGCACATCGGTTGGGCCGCTTCGCACCGGGAAAAGTGAAGCCTATAATAGCTAAATTTTCCAATGACAAAGAATTAAAGCCCGTGCTAAACCGTGGGTATAGGTTGAAAAGCACAGAATTTGGCATGTTGCGTGATTACTCAGAAGCAGCACGAGATAACCTACGAAAGCTGTGGCAGTTTTTTTTAAGAAACAAAGAAATATAGTGACCGTGTTCGCCTAGTTTTTTTATAAGCTCTTGGTCAACGGCGACACATGTATTTGGAACACGGAAGTAAACTGTGTAGTGCGTGTGTCGCAGCATGTATCGGAATGAGAAGTCAAACCTTTATCGTCTGCAAATGTGGGAACTAGACAGCCTTTGCAACCACATACCCATAAGACTTCTACGAACATGTCATTTTTATACACTTACATTCGAAGTGTGATGTCGAGAAACGTGTCCCCTTCATCGCTCATTGATTCATACTCGGCATCTCTGGTTGTACCAGAAGGGAGACGTGGCTAAACGATACCATCTCCGATAACAAAATTTTGCTTTCCACATCTGCACACATTTTTGGTAGTGATCGAGGCAACCGTAGATGAGGTGGCATGCTCATAGCTTTAAGAAAGGAATTCCTTGCGGTATCCAATTGTCATTCATTCATTCCTAGAGCCCGCTTTTAATTCCACTTAAATTTTCAAGCAGATATGTTATCATACGTGTGGTCCACCGCTTTCCAGATAAGAATGATGCATTTTCAAGTAAGTTTCGAAGGGTTCTAAATGAAGTGCGCGTGCTTCTTCCACGTTCTATTCACATCATAGGCGGTGATTTTAATTTCCCCGCTATTAACTGGACAGCTGAATCTGTTGCAGCTGCTCACACTGATGATTTCCTTCATGAATGTCTAGACTACACGTTATCTTAACTCGTTACTTTCCTAACCCGTTCACCATGCACGTCGGCCAGTATTCCAGATCTCAACTTGACGAGTAATCCTCTAATCGGTTCCGATATCACTCACCTTGACGGTCTGTGTGCTCACGCATTTATAACAGGCCAGCGTAACTACACGATAACAAAACATTAAAAATACAATATGGAGTTTTACGTGCCAAAACCACTTTCTGATTATGAGGCACGCCGTAGTGGAGGACTCCGGAAATTTCGATCACCTGGGGTTGTTTAACGTGCACCTAAATTTAGGTACACGGATGTTTTCGCATTTCGCCCTCATCGAAATGCGGCCGCCGTGGCCGGGATTCGGTCCCGCGACTTCATGTTCAACATCCCAACACCAGAGCCACTGAGCAACCGCGGCGGGTTACACGATAACAAAGAAAAATGACTCAACTAAACCCACTAGACACTACAGTAAATAAGGCCAACGTTACAGGGATTAACTTTGAATTATTCACCTTCGCAGACACCTTCATGGATACATATTCCACTCGAAATATTGAAGTGAATTGAGTTATGTTTAGAGGCACCTTTGGAAATATTATCAAACCATGCGTCCTTGTTTTTAGCATTAGATACAATAATACTACTCCTTGATTCAATAAACGCTTGCAGCGCCTCAACAATAAGAAGAAACGGCTTTACAGAACGGCGAATAAAGTAGACAAAGATTCCGAGACATGGTAAGTATATAAAATATGCGACAATGAATACCCATTGCTACATAAATGCAAAGGTTGGCACTTCTAAGTCTTGATTTAGTATCCTTAAATACGAATAACCCTGGACGATTCTGGCACATAATAAGTCGTTGTTCTCAGCCTGGCGTAATCCTAACTAATTCTACGTAGTTCCCGAGTTACAGTGTGCACAGTTACGAAGTGACGCGTTTTGTTCAGTCTTCACCTGCGAAAAGGTCGCTACATGCCTTGATTTGCCCGCACGATCCGACATCAGCATGTCTGAAATCGTTATTAAAGAGTCGGGCATTCTTACTTTACTAAACACACAAAAAGGTTCAAGTGAATCGGATTACAACGGATTTAATAGCAAGCTTCTCAATAATGCGTCACACTGTCTCTCTCGGGTAGTGTCCGCCATATTCACGCAACACCTTTCCACTGGTTCTATTTCTCAAGACTGGCGAGTAGGTAAGATCATCCCAATTTATAAATCAGGCGGACGTTTCTCACCCCTTAACTACCGACCACTGTGATTCACCAGCACAACTTGCAAATTTATGGAACACATTGTTCATTCGCAAGTCACCAACTATCTCGATGATAACAGTTTAATATTTGAATGCCAGGTCGACTTTAGAAAATGCTGCTCTTGTGACACAGCTCGCTGGAGTTGACGACATGCATTCATTTATTGAAACCGGATTCCAGGTTGACGCAATATTCCTAGATTTCGCCGAAGTTTTCGATCGTGAGCCTCATTCAAGACACCTGGCTAAACTTTCAGGAGTTAACATTCATCCCCATGTTTTATGGTGGATAACTGATTGCTTATCATCTAGACTACAGTACACCTCTGCTAACACTTCTTATTCAACCTTTCGTCAAAGGACCAGCCTTGGTTGCTTAGTGGCTATGGCGTTGTGCTGCTAAGCACGTGGTCGCGGGATCGAATCCCGGCCACGGGGGCGACATTTCGATGGGGGCGAAATGCGAAAACACCTGTGCACATAGATTTAGGTGCACGGTAAAGCACGCCAGGTGGTCCAAATTTCCAGAGTCCCCCACTACAGCGTGCATCATAATCAGATCGGCGCTTTGGCACGTAAAACCCGATAATATTTTTTAACCTTTCCTCACATCACGACCGGAGTGTCTCAGAAGAGCGTGTCTGTACCGTTACTTTTCCTTGTGTATATTAATGACTTGCCTAAGGTTGTTTATTCCCGCATTAAACTTTTTGCGGATGATTGTGTACTTTATCGTAACATATCTTGTGATAACGATCATGTAGCTCTTCAAAATGAGTTAGACGCAGTTAACATATGGTGTAAGTCATGGTTAATGCTCCTAAATCTTTTATGTGTGTATTTTACCAACCCAGCCTTCCGAGTCTCCAGTTCGTATCATTTATAAATCAGCAGTGTGCAACTCCTTTCAACCTATAGATAACTAGGTGTTTATTTACATTAAGACTAAAGTGTTACCGTCACATTTACTCCACCCTGGCAGTTGCTAATCATTCTTTGGGCACCATCACATGCAACCTAAAGCACGCTCCTGTAAACATACGTAAACTTACTTGCACTCCACTAATCTGCCCGAAGCTCGAATACGCATGTGGAATGGGGGATCTGGGTCAGGCATACATCGTCAACGACATAATATCTGTTCAAAACCGGGATACTCACTTCATCCTCTCTGACTATTCATCCTACACTAGCGTTTAATCATTAAAAGCTCGTGCCGATTTATAGGCGCTATCTCTTCGCCGCAAACCAAAACATCTTTGCCTCCTTCACAAACTTTATCACCTTGCTTCTCGTCACTAAGATTGCTTTCAGTCACCGCTGTCATCTTTACACGCCGGCATCACGTCTTCGAAATCAAGCGCATCGCCTGCCACACGTTAGATTATACACATTCTTTGATGCCCCGCACCATCATTGAACATAACGGCTTGCCCTCTGTAATTGCCACTGAAACTGACCCTGTAAACTTTCACAACATGCTACGCTCTGTCATTTAGTTGCCTTTTGCTAGTGTTTTGTTTGTTGTGAGTTACTATTGAATACTTTTTTTAATACCGTACACTATGTGAGCATCCATATTTCCCCCCATATGATTGTGCACCGTGCATTACATTTTTTGTTTTTTTTGTATATTTTACATTTTCTTTATTATTAGCTAAACTGTGTTAGCATACTTTTGTTCTATACTTCATCATATTGCTTCTTGCGACTACTTCTTTGTAATCGCTTTTATGTTTGTACTGCCGCCTTCCCGCCTCCCCTGCCCTTTTTCGTATAACCCTCGGCTCAGGTCCTTTAGGCGTACTTAGAATAAATTAATAGCCATAGAAAAGTGGCCAAAGAACAGAGGTACATTCGCCAGCGATGAGATTGACGTCACCACCGTAAAAGCCGAATAGTCCACGACCTTTACGCTAAATGAACAAAGGAACTACTTCTGAGCAAAGAATAAAATATAGGAGGTGCTATATCGTGTAAATATTGATCCAATGCAAGTTACACACTATTTGCTCTTTGCGGAAGATATACCTACAGCCATGTTCAATTTCAAACCTAACATAGAAAAAGCATTCAAGCATCAATTATTCCACAAGGCCCATTCGCTGGAACACATTGATCCATAAAGGAGTTTCAAACACAGTAGCCAGGTAACAAGACAATAAAAGCAACAAGATGACAGATATATTCAGGAGTGAAAATTACTTGGAAGGAAATTGGGACACACGGTCGCCAACGAGCACCACCGAGCTCAACCTACCCGTTCCCATGCCACCTTAGGCGCGTTGCTAAGAGCCTGTGAGGCCGTGCAAAGTTTAGCGATGGCTGGCAGCCTTCGGCGCCAGAGAAATTCATCACTGAGGAATAAGGTGGCGCTTACGCAAATAAACATGCGCGGACACGCCTCACAGGGGAGCGATACGCTACGGCGGCCAGGCTGATCAGTTGCTTTAAGGCGCGCAACGGGTGTAGCAAACGCCCGGGGCATCCAAGGATGAGGTAGTTGGCTCAACACACTTGTTGGCGGCGGTCCGGCCTAATTCGTTGTGAAGTAAACTTTACTACGGGATAAGCGAGTTCCACCAAGCAGGTCTGAGTTCGAACATGACAGGTATATGCAGAAGTGTGAACTTTTTCTTGTTGAGACAACAGTTGCATGAAATCTTTTAATTTAAACAAAATTTGAAGGCACTTATGCATTTCAAAAGAAAGCGAGGGATTCCCTCTCATACTACACAGCCATAAAAAGTGTGAACAATAAGCGCAGAATGCACACTTATGCACTCCATCTTGCAAGCAAAGCATGTATTTCGGTGAGATGAGGATCGATAGAGACTCACCTATGTCGGCAATTCCTTGTGCATGGGCCTTAACTGCGTCTGCAGGCAACTGTTATTGGATTATTTAAAGATGAGCAGACCAACCTTCTTATTTCTTTCTCGTATCAGACGGTCGAGTGGTGCCGGAAGGCTCGATCGTGATCATCTTCTCGTACATGCTTCATCGAGATCCGAAGACCTTCCCGCAACCGGAAGAGTTTCGGCCTGAGCGCTTCCTGCCGGAGAACACCGTGGGAAGGCATCCATTTGCCTATGTGCCGTTTTCCGCTGGACCTCGGAATTGCATTGGTGAGTGCCCAGTTGAGCGTTTGGCTGGACCGCAGTCAAAACTCACAGTGAGCAAACATAGGTTTTCTTCACAAATGTTTCGTTGACTAAGTAATCAAGCCATTAATTATATAATTGTGAGAATAATAGAAAAGTTTGTCGCCGGCCTTCGCTGGCATGGACTAGAATAGAATTCCAGGCGAGCGAAATGGCAATATCAAGCATGCATTACTTCGAGTCTGCTATGCAGACCCTAAGAAAGAAGAGTAGCTTCTTAGCGCGCTGACGACAGATCTTCTTTAAGACAGCTTTCTATGCTGAAGTGTTACCCTGAAGGTCCTGGAGTGATCACGAAATGAAGTCAGCGCCTGTTGGTTGCCTTCCGTCAAGACCGGAGTTGATAGACGCTTGCTTAAGCCTAACGGTCCCAACGTAAGCGATGCTCAGGCAAAACAATATCCGGCCAAGCACTCCAGGCTAAACCCGCCAGCTTCAACACCACCAGTACCATAGAAGGCTGTCTTGCTCGCAGAGCATGATGGTTAAAACGGGTATATGAAGCAAATTGTTCTTTATGAGAACACAAAAGGCATAGCAAACCGAAAAAAAAACAAGGGAACTATCTACTAATAAGTGTGCGTGAGTGTTTCATTTTCTTTTTATACGTTATAATTCACACCGTTCGAATATTACAAAGTAGAGACATGGGTTATCTGACTGTACATATTAACTGCTATCGTCCATTGCTCGATGCTTCTACTACTTCTAGAAAAAAGAAAAGCTGGCAACTATTCTAGCTGTTTGACCAGAGCGGTTGCTATGTGAAAGTAAGGCAGGTTTTATTGCGAACGCTTTCAGAGAGCATGAGATTGTGTTCCTTCCTTGCCTGAGAAGTGCTGCATTTACCTCTCCATATCCTCACCTCGCAGGCCAGCGGTTCGCGCTCATGGAAGAGAAGATTGTGCTGTCCAACTTGTTCCGGCGGTTCAGCGTACGCTCGCTAGTGCCCCGCGACCAACTGCAGCTGGCTGGCGAGCTCGTGCTTCGAAACAAGACTGGCATCGAAGTCACGCTATCACCCCGACAAAACACCCACGCCGTGGAGAAACATGGATAGAGACAGAACAGTTATCACCCTGCCTTCATCATCGCGCTTTTTTTTTCTTTTCATGTTTTAGATCTGTACAGAATTATGCGTCCTAACTGTGTGTGTATGGCGGAAGGCAAGAGCCTGGGCACAAGTTTATTCATGTACTCATAGGTCTGTGATGTTGCGCAGCAGCGGGCTGATGCGCATGCGCGGTGTGGGTGTCAGAAACCCACAGTTAGAACCAAACGCACCGTGCAAGCGCTGAAATGTCCACTGTTATGTTATGTGCTCAAAGTGATGGAGTCAAAACGACTGAGCGATTAATAAGGGCGCGATCCTAGTTGCGCACTTCAGTTTCAGACATGCGTCCAGAGACATGACTATTTCTTCAGGAGAACATTTTTGAAAGCGCCCTGGCCAACGATCAGGGATCCCGCGCATGATCAGGCGTGACGAAGTCCACTCATGTTACTGCTGATTTGCAACTTTCGATCTTTCACACCCATTCACCCTTTCTCAGTGCAAGGTAACGAACCGCGCTCTAGTCTGGTTAATCTCCTTGCCTTTCCCTTATCACTCCTCTCTCTCTCTCTCTCACTCTCTCTCTCTCTCTCTCTCTCTACGGAGGAGCGGCAGCGCAAATATTTTGCTCGGCGCAACAAAGTTAGGCTCGAGGCAACTTGTACCTCAGTGAAGATAGTATGAACCATTTCTGTTGAAAGTTTAAGCGCCACTCCACGGTTGACTACAGCTCTTTGTGGATCATGCAATCCCTCTGCTGTAAACGCTTTTGCCGTTCAAGTACATGCACAATAAGAATGGCTCTCCTTCTATATTTTTGCGTGCGAGAAAAGCTTCACCACACTGACGCATGAGCGATAACATGCGGAGTGACGTTTAAGTTTCTGACACAGTCACATACTCCTTCTAAAACCCTATATACCATACTAAAATCCGAAAGGGGGCTGATAGGTGGAGTGGCTGTCAGACGCCCACAATTAGAACCAAACGCGCGGTGCAAGCGCTCAAATGTCCAAGCGCAAGTTCTGTACTCAAAGTGATGCAGTGGTGTTCCAGAAAGCCTATACACCATTCTGAAGTACTCGCTGATGAATGAAGCAGTAAATACGAGACAAACGGAGAAGGCGGCAAAGCCAAGGCTTAGTTCAGAGGACTAAAACCTCTGAGATAACTCTAGCGCTAAGTTTTCAAAGGTGGGCTCTGAAGTGTCAGTTGTCTGTACCCAAACCTACGTGCATCAGAAGCCAACGCGTTCTGCACGAGTCCTCACTGAAAGGAAAGGATGTTGGAAATTGTTGTGCAGGACATCCGCATAATTATGGTTAATCACAATCGGAAGGAGAGCAAAAGTTGCGTTCTGGAAGATTCGCACACTTGTCTCTATTCACCAGGGAGCCCAAGCCTTCAAAACGAGGCTCCAAGTATTAGGAGAGAGTACTATGTGAATGACAGACAGCTATAGACTACCACAAATTCAGGCTCTATATTGTAATAGAGTAGAAATGGAAAATGCTGGAAGAAAGAAAGGAGAAATAAACAATGAAAAGTGCCTACAGGCACAAGAAAACGCCCTACAATGCTCCTAGCTTGCAGTGCAATGCAAATACCTATAAAAGGGGCAACTACGGCCGCTGGTACGAGTCGAGACCAGCGTCCCACAGGATTAACAACTGCAGTGATTGTCCAAGCCCGCCTAACGCGGTAAGTGTGCGCATTATTTTGCGCATTGATGCAGCGACAGTGGCGAGGGATATGTACAGACAGACGAGGCTACACTCCAGGGCTACCGTATTAACTCGGATAATGCTCGCAGCTCCCCATTTTTCATCAAGCATCACAAGTGGTGAGGCTTCCGCCATTTCGTAAAGTATGTGAGTTACATGTGGGTAGCAAAATTCGGTATTGTGTGGCGCCTGCGTTGATGAACGTGTTTCGTCACCGTCTTTTGAGCCCTCAAGCGCATTCGCTGTGTATTGTATTTCTTCTGGTGGCTTCGCCGTGAGAGAAGTGGTTCTTGTGGGAAAGCAGGAAAGGCTGGCACTATCTTCTGCAACCCATGCGGGAGCACGGCTCAGCGCCAGCAGGGTGGGCGAGGTGGGATTACAAGAAAGAGAGGGTAGGAGGGAGAAAGGTAGAGGGTCGTCCCAGCAGCATCAGAGCAACCCGGCCGGGAGGGCCCAGTGGGTTCGACCGGAGGAGTAGGCTGGAGGTAAACCGTATAGGAGGTGGCCCAGTAGAAGTGAAGTAGGGGCGATATGGCAGCGAACGGTAGTGGCGACGCCGACTCTGAATAGGTTAGGCCACATTCACTTTATTTATTCGCTTAGTGAACCCAGGTTCAGTTAGCGTTTGTAAATAAAGGGACGTCGAACTTCGTCGCACGTGTGGAACCTGTGCTCTTAATACAAAGGCAAGCGCTGTTTGGAAGTAATATTTTGCTTGAGCATTCAGTGGCTGGTATGAGGGCACCATGTCCAGGTTTGACGTGCAGTCTGTTAACATTTGTATGCTCGTTGTTATGGCATAGGTGTTTGTGCCAGAAAAAGTTGCTACATCAGCACATGTTCCTCGAAAACACATGAAGTTCGAAGCGTTCCGCCTGAAGGCACTGTGGTCTAAGAATGAAAACTTATTGCCCCGTATCCGAGTGATCACCTGTGTTGCATTGACACTACCAAGCACACGCTATACCTTAGTACTACGACGCGTGTCAGTAACTGTGGCGAAGTTACTGTAAGCTGCTTCGTATCATTCATAATAAGTACCATGCCAAAAATGAAGATTATTCGGCTGTGTTATCCTGCAGAGTCGGCTGGGTTGAAGGACACAGGTTTCTTGGTGAAAGCACAGCGTAATAGACTTGTGCCCAGGTGAATTTATACTCAGCGGCTGCGCGATCGATGCGTTACGCACCTCTCTAGACGCGTTGTGATGGGTTCTAAGGTGGGCGTCCAGTTTAGCGTTATGTATTTCTCGACAGACGAAAGGCTTTAATGCTACTTGTTTGATGCACCTTTGTTCGCATACTTGAGTCAAAAGAACACTTTACGCCTTTGAAGGTGTCAAACTAACTTGCATTTGCAATGTCTTCCTTCTCTGTACATAATTCCTTTCTTCTAGTGCGGGCACCCTTAGCACTGTAGCTTAGAGACTCTTACCAGTCGAGAAATATTGTTTCTGTCGCCTACGATGTCACACTATAGTGGACCTGCGGTCACTGCACGATGTTCCCACAAGAAACGCTGAAGCGCACGACAGCACACATTGTCTAAGAAACCACCGTTCAAGCTAAAACTAGTCCACTGTTATTTATCGTCAAGTTGCATGTTTAGATAGCAATGTTCAGCTTGATTGACTAGGTAGGTATATGATCGCCTGCCACTTCGTTTGTCTGAAATAGGAACAAAAACAAGCAACGGGTTGAAACAAAAGGAAAACAGCCACTCGCTCAATGTGGCCAAGCTAAGATAGCGACTAAACCGACTGTGCTTTCTCGACAGAGACAAATCCCAGTACAAGGTCTTAACCGTGGCGAGTTTGTTCAGGCCAACTTGATAAACTTTAACATCGAACCCTTCACAACGCGTCATAAACGTCAGCGGCGACTACGTCCGCATACATCTGCCGGGCGCCTTCCAAGGGAAGCACATAGATCTGGGAATTTTATTCATGCATTGTATTTTTTTTTCATCATGCAGGAAGAACAACTCATCGTCTAGTCAACGTGCCGCGCCATACAAGTCAGGGTTTCTCGCATGCACATGTTTGAACACGTTGGGGGTTGTTTTTCCAGTTTTGTGTGCACACTGCTTTCCTTCATTACAAGCAACGCATAATCATTCTTCCCACCACCGTAAGTGCCGTGGCTATCGCGATAATTGTACGGGCGGTTGCGCGTTGTTTCTTACTCTGTATTCCGTAGAAATAGCTGATATATTCTGCCAAGAGAGCCAACGCATGTTCACTTTCAATTTCTCGTAATGACAGCCGTTGCACTGAAGTAAGTTTGTTCGAAGACGCGACCCTAAAACACAAACAAATCAAGGTCATTGAATCGCTAATGTACATTCACCACTACAATTCACAAACGATCGCGGTGTTCGCAGTGTCGTGATGTAATCATCGACAATGTATCAAGGTGGCATCTGTCATCAACGCCTCTAAAGAAAAGCGAAGAAGAACGCGATGACTAAATGAGAAATGGTGCGCCTCTTTTTTGTTGTTTTAGCGGAAAGGAATACGCAGTGATTAAGAAGAAGATGCATCCAAGGCGGAGCTAGCTCAGCAGTAGCATGGAGATTGCTGAGTACCTTGGAGCAATGTCTAAGGTACGGATGGAATGCGTTCGTCAACCATTCAAAAAACTTGTGAAGTGCACCGAAAGTCAAGCTCTTGCCTAAGGGATGACAGAACGGGATTAAAAAACCGAAAGTTTTGGGAGGCCTTTAGCGCTGATTAGAGGAAGTGTCTGCGTATTTCTTCTAGATTCACGATAGACCGAAACATGAACATGAATTGACAACAGCAATGCACGAGGAATACGGCTGTTTCAGTACAAGCTCGCTTCACATTTTGTGGGATTTTGAAACATTTTGCCGGTTACAAGCTCAACATGAGTTGCAAATTGTATTTTATAAGCTAACGCAGTTCAGTTTTCATAAACACCGTTTCGCAACCCCAATGAAGGCACTCTTACCGGCGTTTTTGATTGCTCACATTGCATTGATTTGTGTACTCTTCGCTTACTGTCTGCGGGGAGCGCTCACATCTGGTTACAATCAAAATCGTGATCTTTCTATGCAACTATTGGCAGCGCAGTTTCTGTGAAGAATTGTTTCACGAAGTCTGGCCGTCTAAGCCAGTCTTCTTTTTTTTTTTTCACCTTCACGGTTCTCATCTCTTCCCGTTCCTTCCGTTCTGCGCGCGACCCTTATTCTTCATTGTACGCTCATATCCTATACTCCCGATTCCTTTCTGTGTGGTTCTGTAATAAACATGCCCCACACCGCTATATGTTGCATTGAAGGAACAGTCCATCATATTACATCACTACCGACAACTGCCACTGCATACCCCCATCCAAACACTCCACATCGACTCCCGGTAACACGAGTCCGGTCTTGCAATCGCGTACTGCTGATAAACACGGTAGGGAAAAGTAATTAGGTCTAGGGTAAACTGCAGCTATAAAATCTTTCTACCGCCACAGCACCACGCTCTCGGAGCGGACATTGCCGTTATCTGAAGAACTTTAATTGCGATGCAGACAATGTCGTCTTCGTAGAGTACAGTACAGACTCACCTAATATGGCCTCCGAAATCCATGCACAGGCACCGCCATACACAGGCACCACGATCTGTGAGTGGACACAAAAATCCGAACAATTATCGTTGCTGTTAAAGCAAGAAGATTGACGTTACAGCATAAAGTACGAAGCTTCTTTAATGCTTTCGCTCAATTGATGTATGTACCGAAAGACGCACGCCAAGCATTGCAAGCTCAACTACATAGAATGTGCATCTCCAGAGAGGTTTTTGGCACTCCGGAGCAGATGAAATCGTTCACTTACAACGACACTAGCTATGTAAACTGCCGTGGTTGCTTGAGAGGCTATGGTATTGCGCTGCTAAGCACAAGGTCGCTGGATCTAATCCCGGCCACAGCGGCCACATTTCAACAATGGCGCGAAAGAAAAGTATACCGGCTTGGAGGAAAACCGAGGCTAGTGCTCTGAATAATGTTATGGCTTCCGAGACCTTGCCGGCGCAGCTTGATCTCAGAGGCTATAGCTCCCACCTGCAGAAGTAGAGCCTTGTTCTTTGGTTCCCAAGCCCGACCGCCAGCCCATCCCACAGGAAGCCCCCCCCCCCCCCCGTTTTCTTTGTTTTTTATATATATGAATCTTCGGGCCCTTACACTGCAGAAATAAGTGAGTGATTTTTGTTTCTTTTTAACCCACAAATTTGCAGACGTAGATTTGAAGATGACAGCATCAGTAACTACATCGACGAAACAGGAGAGATGATTAGTCGTTGCCCGTGCATGGTAAGAAAGGATCAGGAGAAAGGTTAGTGCGGCATGTAGGAAACCGGACTGTGGATTTGGGTCGCTGCGAGAAGAAATATAGGCGGGAGGCAGGAGAAAGCAGTCCCTCAAAAGAAATTGTGAAGCAAGCACAAGGGAGAGCATATATGGCGTAATTCGAGAGGAGGTGTACCATGCGTTTATTTTGCAGAATACACAGTGACTTCGCATGAGTCTTGCTTCAACAAAACGGGCGGCATGGCTTTGGACACTTAGGAGAGCATGCGGTAACGTAGCACGGACTGAATCCCAAGCATAACTGGCACACTGCAGCTGTGACTGCACTATGGACTTAGAAAGGAGTAGCTTCAGGTGACGAGGGAGCCGAAGATAAATTACGGCGCAAATGAGCATGCGAGTAAGATTCTTAATTACAAACTCAACGTTCATATTCGAATACAAGTCGTGTCGAATGTGCATCCTGGGGTATTAGGGGTAACAGCTGCCACCGGTGAGTTTTTGAGTGTTTACACAGTACGTAACTTTGAGCGAAGAATGTGCGATACGCGCTGTTTTATTCTTTAAAATGTTAAGGCTCCACTATATCACACCACGACGATAATTCATTTGTCACTTTGGTAAGTAAAAATATATTTAAATTCATTCATTAGCAAATACCAGACGTTATCAACAGCGTCTTCATTCAACGCATGATTACTTTAAATAACACTAATGCTTCACAGCCACTGACGAAGAACCAAAGTAATTAGCATACACGCATTGCGGACGGTTCGAGGACTGTATCCAGCCTAGAACGCAATTTTTTTTTCAGAACGATTTACAGCAAGGCCATATGGGGAATGAAATAAAATGAAATAAAATCTTGCAAGTCTGCTGCAGTTGCTGCACAATGCAAATGTTTCCGGAAAACAATTGTACGGTGTAGTTTTCTGTAGCATTGCCATTTGTTGGGCGTGTTGGTAAATTGAAAGCATATTTAGCGCCAGCAAACAAGGACGGAAGGGAGGTACATGGTGGTACATCTGGCTTCAGTCCCGCCCTAAAATCTTAGGCCTGATCGCTCGCTCTCCAAGGCACAGCAATGCAAACTGCTACAAAGGGGCAGACACATTTGAAATTATGTAGTAAACACCTTTACAGCCGGCTTCTTCGTAAACAGACATTGTGGCAAGAAAAAACGTGAGCCTCAAGACTACTGAACAGTTCGCAGATTGCGATCCGAATAAAGGCTAGCGAAGTCGATGACTGCCAAATGATTTAAATGCCGGACCACCCAGATCCCCAGCAATATTCGCCGCAAGACTGCGCTGTAAGAACAGTGCTCGCATTTGTTTCGCTGGAAGCAACATCTACCGAGATGCTGGCGGCGTGGCGCGGCACACTGTTGTTGCTACGACCATGTCAGAATTTGCGGGTTGAGAGGGCTTCATATTTGCCGTGCGCTTGCAGTTAGCTGCTGGCGTGAAGCAGGGAACTATGCTCCGTAATTTTCCCTAGTAAGTCGTGTCCGATCCTCCCACGACACGCACACACACCTCCCAACGACGATTTTCTCAGTTACAGAAATCAACGGGCCTTATTTAAAGCATCTAAAGGAAGAGCAAGAATGACTGTTCGTTGTCGCCGTCTCTGACTCGCGGTACTGAACCAATCAATAAGCGATGTACAAGCATAGCGTTTCATTAGGCGCTGTACAACTTGGTACAACTTTAGTACAAATTACTGCCTGGTTTTACATGGCCTCCGAGACTGCTAATCTGGCGAACGGCGACATCACCGCTCGTCCGCTAACGAGTGGAATGCAGTGCGTGCGAGCAGCACGAATTTAAAAAGACGCTCCAAAGCAGTGATAAGAAGGCGATAAGATAGCGATAAGAAGGCGATAAGAAGGCGATAAGAAGGCGATCGGGTACCGTAAGGAATGGTGCATGCCGCAACATTGAAATGGCGTATTACTCGAGTTGATCACGACACCTCTAATTTTGTAACCTCCTTGTCCCCATATGAAAGCCTGAGCGATGAATTGTTGCATGGCATTTAAGGTGGTGCAATGTTGAACCGTTAAGCGCTGCTGTATGTAGATGTTTGTTTGTCATTCAGAAGGCTCTAAAGTAATGTTTATATACTCGTCTCAATAAAAACATTTAACAATCCTTATACACAAGCGCTGTTCCATATCAGTAACGTGCGAGGAAAGTTCGGATATCATTACCTATCTGTTCGATATCAAACGTTAGTAAATGTCCGACGAGTTCCATAGCTTTTCAACAAAAAGTTTCAGTAAACACTTGCAGAACTGAAGCTACTCAACACTCAACACGTGGAAGGAGTCAACACTAGTCACACTTTGGCACCAGCCTCCATGCAGTTCCCCATGGACCCTTCAATATACAACGCTGTACATAACCGCCAATTGGGACACGCTTATTTCAGAACTAGTGCTAGGCTCAGGAGCCAGGATTACGCTTTAAGCGCTCACCGGCATTGAATTGATCATTTTTGTTAAACAACTAGGTGATTTGTGCCATGTCTCTGGTGCCTACTACTACAAATAATATTCGGCAAAAAAAAAGAACGATAAGGCAGGTAACTACTAGACTGCAACAAAAAATACACCAGCTCCATCTGAACTTACACGAGATGATACCGCGACTGCGGTATTGCAGTCGTTTATAAAACAACGCCTCAATTCCACGCTCGACCGAGGGTCTTAGCACAAAAACTGAAACGCAACCCTCATTAAATATGACACTAAATATAACGGTGCCATAGCACCGTTATATCTTGCAGATACCGAACAGTGATTGCATCAAGAACTTATCACTTAAACAACGTTCAATTGTATAATGCTCCGTACCACATTTAACGTTTCCAGTTATCATAAAGCCCTATCCAAACACTGGTTTTCCCACCGATTATCCGCTGGCTTCCAGCACTATGTCATAAGGCGGATTTTTTCTTCCCATATTTGACAAAGATCTCTAGCGTGGAAAGAAAGACAGGGCATTATACATAGCGGGGGCAATAATCATTTATTCGCGCAGAGGAAGCGATAAATTCGTCAAAAGTAAAATGAAGTAAAATAGAATCTTTACAGCATGCCCTAACGATCAGTCTTGACAAAGTCACGTCGATCGCGTTTCCACGTAACCGTGGCTACCCTGCGCAGTGAACGTGGGAGGAACATTGTCAGGCGTTTCTTCTCAGGCGCCTTGAGTGGAGACGGTGATGCCTCTTCATGGCTCTGAGAAGACAAGGGCAGAATTCGCATGGCATTATTATCAAACTGCATTCCTGAAAAGTCATAAAAAATGATTACTTAAAGCCACCGAAGCAGCGACAGCGCGACTTGCGCCGCTGCTCGAGGTTACGAACATGCCGAAGGCATGAGTACCGTGGCCGTTCACGATTGCTTCCTTCGGCAGACAGTCATGTCACCTGCGTCCCTACGATGGTGGCGACTCATCACTCAGGATAAATTTTGTTGACGAGTGACCACCGAATCGCTTCGAAGACTGGAAGGGAGGTCGCGTTGTCATGTTGGAGACCTGCAGTGAACGTGTATAATGTCGCTGCTCATGCCGCATGTCTCAAAATATTTTCTTTTCCCTCGGCGACTGCAGATACTCATACATGCGATAACGGATGTTGCGACTCTGTACATTTGGTTTCTACCAGAATGCACACAGAAAGAAGCTGTTCACCTTATAGTTAAATGATCGAAAGGCAGCAGAGGGGGTACGCATACGGAAGAAAAGCGTGTGACTACAAAATGACTTCAGAAATTATACTCAGCCGCCTACAACGTAAAACACATTACACTTAGCCATCTATAATAGACAAGAGATTACACTAAGCCGTCTATAATATACAAGCAATTGCATTAGAAATAGGTACGAAATAACAACTTAGCATATTAAATGCAAATGAATGCATTTTGCACATTACCGAAATTGACAAGGCACCTTGGCAATGCTTATGTGACTCCTTACATTACATAGAATAAAGTAGCCAACGAAGCAGCAACATCCTTAAGTTGCATTAGCAGGGCACGCTACACGTGTTGCTTCAGGCTTTTGTTGCCACCGGTGATGCGTTTTGTTATTGCACCCACTGTCTTTATCACGCATGTGAATGATAAACGCAAGACTGACGTCCCCTACAAGTAAAAGAAGTCCCCAACCTCTGATTAGCGGCAACTTCCGCTGCCTGCTGGAATTGCCTGAGGCACAATTGCTCAAATCTTGTCATTACATCCCAGCGCGTCAAAAGCAGATGAAGCCAAGGTCTTCTCGATATAAAGCACTACGAACGTACGACACCACTACTGTGGATAATCCGCGCAATGTGCACTCCTTGATGAAAATGTCAGTGTTGCTTAAAGAGACAACCGCACAACCAGACTGCAGTGCGTAGACATTCTTACACTGCACGGGAGGTTTCGAGGCACAATGTGTTCATTATCTTATCTTATTTATACGAGAAGGAAAGACATGTAATGTCTCTTCCGGTTGCTGTGCCAAAGAAGCATTTCGGCGCTTTAAGGTGCATAGAATTGTCCGCTGTGAAGTGAATGAATGAAATCTAACATAAATAACAATGAGACTATTCAACTTAGAGATGACGGTCCTGTACATACACAATGCGTATGAAAAGGAGACTGTCAAAAGAGAGACAAGTGCCCCACGTAAGATGCCGTAAGTAGGACTGCACGATCAGGTTTTTATTTCTTCGCACTTCTGGGTAGAAAAGAAACCTATGCGTTTCTTTACAACGTTCGGCTAACGCGGACTGCGAGCGCTAACCACGTGAGCGCACAAACATCCTCAACAGGACACAGTGTTCAGATGGGCACATTCGCATATAGTGGTACAAGATACCAGAAAAAAAGGCGCGTTGGAAGTGCAGCACTCGTTCTGCCGACTCCATTGTGTAGGAGCGCTCGTCCTTTATACTCTTTACCAATGAATTCGTGTTTGTTTACAAGGACACTCTGAAGAGTTCCACCAGGACCACCCAACAGTGACGGAATCGCCTGCCAGGGCAAATGACAGCTACAAAACACTGCTATCGCGACAATTTGAACGAACCCATGCAGCACACTAGTGCGAATTTTCGGCGTTCTCGTGGAGTTTTTACACCAAATAAAGCAATTGGGTACGACAAATTACGAGAAATAGAATGTATAGAAAAGCCGGGAGGATAACCAGAGGTATTTATGGTTGGCTACCCTGCACAGTTGGAAAGGGTCACAGGGATAAAAATAAAGAAAGAAATATGCGAGCTCGACAGCGTTCAAGTATACCGCCGAACAAGGGCTGGACGAGTTGGCGACACCTGGGAGGACGGAGGCGAACTCGCCACTGCTCTCATCTTTCCAAGGATCCTTGAGTTTCTGATGAAAAACCTTTCCCAGGCGAAGACAACCTTTCCTTGCTTTCTTGGGGCCCGCTGCCGAAACATGACCCCTGTGCGATGAACCTGCGTCCCACTGCTCGGACAGTGTGAAGCGTTCGTCCGGCTGGCACTCCAGCTGGTCCGAGGGCTGCGAGGAGTTTTGCAACGAGAGAGAGCTGCCGTTAGGTGAAGATACGAAATATTGTTGCAGGAAGAAAGCAGGTCCACGAGTGTAAAATAATGTGTATTTACAACTGGTGTCTATGGCGTTCAGGCAACGGCCAGTCTTCGTCTTCCTCTAGTTCATGTCACCTCCTTCTTTCCTTTCACCGTAACATCACCCTCCCGCCGGGGTTAGCTCCGTCCCGGTGCAAGTTATAGAGCCTCACTTACTGGGGGGACATAGGGCTTGAGCCTGGCGACGTGAACAACATCATTGGTGATGTTGGGAGGCACTGAAGGCTGACCGACTGGAGTGATGTCGTATGTCACATAGGATAGTTGACGTAAAGTCTGCTACGGACCAGAATAACGGGAAAGTAGTTTTTCTTACAAGCCGACGCGATGTGAAGGCGTCCAGAGAAGGACAAGGGAACCAGGTGAAAAATGGTGGTCTCGGTGCCGAAGGTCATAGCGTCGCTTTTGAGAAGCTTGGGAGACTCTGAAGCGATGACGGGCAACCTCTCGGGTCTGGGCGGCTAACGTAATAGCATTGCGACCATAACCAGTGCTAGGTGATTGTACTGCGGAACGTAGCAACGTGTCGAAGAACAAGGTGGGGTCGCGGCCATACAAACGGTAAAATGGGGAAAATCCGGCAGTGTCGTGACGGGACGAGTTGTATGCGAAAGTAATGTATGGTAAAGCGACGTCCCAGTCACGGTGATCGTCGGAAACGTACATGGGCAGCATTTCAGTCAGTGTGTGGTTGAGTCGCTCGGTGAGGCGTTCGTTTGAGGGTGCTACACGGTAGCAAGCTGGGGTTCTGTAGAACAGGAGCGGAGCCGATCATTGACGACCTTCCATAGAAAGTAGCGGTCGCGATCCGTGAGTAACTGGCGAGGGGCGCCGTGGTGCATGATAAGGTCGTATAGTAAGAAGTCGGTGACATCTGTAGCGCAGCTGGTTGGCATCGCTCATGCGATGGCATATCTCGTGGCATAATCTGTTGCTACAGCAATCCATTTGTTTCCTTTAATGGAAATTGGAAAATGGCCAAGGAGGTCGAGGCCTACACGGAAGAAGGGCTCTGTAGGGATGTCAATTGGTTGAACCAAACCAGCAGGAGGCATAGCAGGCGTCCTCCGGCGCTGGCACAGGTCGCAAGACGCGACATAACGGCGCACACAGCGATAAATGCCGGGCCAGAAGAACCGGCGCCGCAGGCTGTCATAAGTACGAGTGATGCCCAGATATCCAGCAGTAGAAGCGTCGTGTAGTTGCTGGAGCACGGCCAGTCGAAGGTGCTTGGGAACGACTAGGAGGAGCTCCGGGCCACCAGGACGAACGCTACGACGGTATAAAGTTCGATTGCGCAAGGTGAACATCCGGAGGAGTGGGTCATTGGGCGAGGAGCTTAGGCGTTCCATAAATGTTCGAAGAACAGGATATTGGCGTTGCTCGTCACCGATATGGAGGAAGACGGAGAGGGATAGAACACTGATGTCCGAGTCTGCATCGGTATCGACCGGTTGATCCACGGGATTGCGGGACAGGCATGCGTCTTTATGCAGGCGTCCTGACTTATACATAATAGAAAATCTAAATTCTTGTACACGCAATGCCCAACGTGCTAGTCGTCCAGTTGGGTCCTTCAAAGAAGAGCCAGTAGAGGGCGTAATGATCGGTTACGACGCAGAAGCTCCGACCGGGAAGGTACGCTCGAAATTTCGCGACCGCCCATACGAGCGCGAGACATTCTCCTGCAGAAGAGTAATTTCGCTCGGGCGTGGAAAGAAGGCGGCTGGCGAAAGCGATGACACGATCTTGGCCCTGTTGGCGCTGAGAGAGGACAGCTCCGATGCCATGACCACTCGCGTCAGTTCGTACTTCAGTGGGTGCAGAAGGGTCAAACTGTAACAGAATCGGCGAAGTTGTAAGCGGCTTAATCAGGGTAGAAAAGGCTTTCTCCTGCAGTGGTCCCCAAGAGAAAGAGATATCTTTCTTAAGAAGGTCAGTGAGAGGGTGAGCGATGTCGGCAAAATATTTCGCAAATCGCCGGAAATAAGAGCATAAGCCCAGAAAATACGGACATCGTTTGTTGAACAAGGTACAGGAAAATTTCGCGCGGCGTGAACTTTCTGTGGATCAGGTTGGATTCCGGCGGCGCTTACGAGATGGCCGAGCATGTTAATTTCACGGCGACCGAAATTACACTTGGAAGAGTTTAGCTGAACGCCAGCCTTGCGAAACACGGAGAGTATGGTTGTGAGGCACCGCAGCTGGATCTCAAAGTTCGGCGAAAACACAATCACATCATCGAGGTAACAGAGGCATGTAGACCATTTCAAGCCGGGCCAAATAGAGTCCATCATGCGCTCGAATGTAGCTGGCGCATTGCATAATCCAAAGGCTATGACTTTAAATTGGTGCAGACCATACGGGGATACGAAGGCGGTTTTTTCGCGGTCCATCGCATCGACGCTAATCTGCCAATAGCCGAAGCAGAGGTCAAGTGATGAAAAGTATTAGGATTAAGATTAGGTATTAGGATTAGGAAGGCAGTCAAGAGCGTCATCAATGCGAGGCACACTGATAAACATCCTTCTTTGTCATCCTGTTGAGGTGACGGTAGTCAACGCAGAAGCGCCACGAGTTGTCTTTTTTCTTTACTAAGACAACTGGTGATGCCCACCGGCTACTGGAAGGTTCAATGATGTCCTTGTCCATCATCCTGTCTACCTACCTCTTTCTGTATGATGGCCCTTTCTGTTGCGGAGACACGCTATGGCCGCCTATGAATGGGGTTGGCGTCAGCGGTGTTGATGCGATACGTGACAACAGATGTCTGGCCCAGTGGACGGCCGTCCAAATCAAAGATATCCCGATAAGAAGACAGGAGGTGACAAAGAGCAGTTGTTTGCTCGGAAGGAAGGTCAGGTGCAATAATCTTACAAACATCGTCCGCAGGCGTCGAGTACAAAGGAGTAGGTGACAAAGGTCCTTTGGTACTGAGGAAGGATTCAGGGGTCAAAGAAGAAATCTCAAATTCTTCCAAAGTAGTGATCATGCGCTATGGCGATACCGTGTGGCAGCACATGCGACGAAAATCCAACATTGAGGATGGGCACGCGAGCGCAGTTCTCGCGGATCCGGATCAAGGTGCTCGGTAGCGTAATATTGCGCGACAAAACCACGTCAGTAAGCGGTGAAACGACGTACTCACCATCAGGTACGGGAGGACAGGGCGTCAGGAGGACATTCGTAGCCGCCTGTGGAGACAGCCTTGCAAACTCAGCCGAACATAAGCGGTGTGAAGCACAAGTTGTTTCGTCAGCAGGAAGCGGCAGATCCAACTGTACAACACCTGCGGAGCAGTCAATTTGGGCAGAGAGTTTCGAAAGGAAGTCGAGGCCGAGATTTATGTCGTGCGGACAGTGCTCAAGGACAATAAATAAAGCAACGGTATAATGGCCTCCAATGGTCACACGGGCTGCGCACATTCCAAGGACAGGTGAAGTACTCCCATCGGCGACTCGCACAGTCCATGGTACGGCGGGTGTCAGAACCTTTTTGAGCCTTCGGCGGACAGCAGCGCTCATAACTGAAAGCGCTCCTATACCAACGAGAGATATAACAGGAACGCCATCAACTTCAATGTCCAGTAGGCTTCCATATGTAGGCAGAGTCAACAGAGGATTTGTGGGCCGGGTCGGAGTTGCAGCTTCTCCTCCGGGAGCTGCACTGCCTAGTTTCCCAAAGTTAAGCGGCCGGTTGCAGGCGGGTACGAAGAGCGGTGAACGAGAGGCGAACGGGACCTACGAACTTGCGGAGACTGGGAGCGGCTGGATCTTGGTGGAGCACTGTCGGCGTTGATGTTCCTAGTCGGCGTATGAGAAAGTACGATTGTCTGGCACTTGGCGGTAGTGATTCGGAGACGACCACCGAGGAGGCGACGACAAGTGGTTGCGGCAATGACGGGGGATGTGTCCAATACCGGAACAATTAAAACAGATGGGCTTATCATCCGCTCTGCGCCAGACAGCTGGGTTGCGATGGAGTGGCGGAAAGCTTTGCGCCTGGGAGCGAGCGGCAGGAAAAATCTGGTAGCTGTTTGTATGGCGGACCGAGCAGAGAGATGGAATGCCCAAACTTGCTATTTCCTCCCGAACGACCGCTTGTATAAGGAAGATAGCGGGTATGCTTTCCCGACAGTCGGAACGAACTGGAACCGAAGCCATGGCCTCAAGCTCACAGCGAACGATGCGCGTGGTATCTTCCGGTCCTGTGGGCTGAACAAACCACGGCGGGTCTTCGCAAGAAGATGTCGCGGCGGTATTGGGCAAGCGGTCGAAAGTTTTAGCGACGCGGCGGCCCTTCGCTTGTTCGAGGCGCCGGCGCTCTTTTATAATTGCATCCACAGTGGCACAATCCTTACACATCAGGAGATTGAAGGCATCGTCTGCAATACCTTTCAGTGTGTGACAAATCTTGTCTGCCTCGGTCATGTTCTTATCAGCCTTGCGACAGAGGGCCAGCACATCCTGTATGTACACGACATAGGATTCTGTGGACGTCTGAGCGCGGCACGCAAGTTCTTTTTTTTTTTGCTGCCAGCTGACGACCGACAGGTCTGCCAAACAGGTCTCGCATTTTATCTGTGCAGACATCCCAGCTCATTAGGTTAGCTTCAAGTGTGCCGTACCATTGCTTTGCAGTTCTTCTCAGATAAAATATCACGTTTGCTAGCATCATTGTTGGATCCCACCTGTTGTCGCACACTAGCTCGTACATCGTAAGTCAGTCCTCAACGTCGGCGTTGTCCGTACCACAAAATGTCCCCGGGTCCCGCGGACGAGTGAGGATGACCGTTGGCACGGGCTGCGGAGGTGTTGTCGCTTGTGTCGGTTGATTTGCCACTGTGGCGGCAGGTAGATGACGTCCGCTGCGAAGTTCCGTGATTGTACCCAGCACCTCCACCAAAATGTTGCAGGAAGAAAGCAGGTCCACCAGTGTAAAATAATGTATATTCACAACTGATGTATATGGCGTTCAGGCAACGGCCAGTCTTCGTCTTCCTCTAGTTCATGTCACCTTCTTTCCCTTCACCGTAACAATATTGAGAGGAATCAAATAGGAAAGTAAAAACTATACGTGCTCGCCGGTGATTAAATAGCAAAGCTAACTTAATTATGCCTCTGTAGTCCATGTTTCAGAGCTATACCATCATTGTGAGCCCACTTCAAACACCTTGTAGGTACCAGAGAAACGAGTAAACGTGTGAGAGCAAGAATGACTTGCAATATGGTATACGTATTAAAGAGCAGCGGATAAGACGGAGTCGCAGGGTGTACGCATGGGCACTATTGCAACTAACATGTGCATACCCTCCGAAATAAAATGAAAGGAGCGGCACTAACTAAAGCAAAGTAACTACAGTTAAGCTTTATCATAAGAAGCCAACAAACACTGACACCAAGGACAACATAGGGGAAATTACATGTGCTTAATAAATGAAATAAAGAAACGATAAATTAATGGAAGTGAAAGTAGATGAAAAACAACTTTGCCGCAGGTGCGGAACGATCCGACAACCTTCGCATTTCGCGTGCGATGCTTTACCAATTGAGCCACCGCGGCGCCGTTTCCACGTCCGCTTTCTTGGCTATTTGTGTTTCCTAGTAGAACCCTGGGAGTGTTAGCCAGCGCCACCCCTCACAGACCTTGGCGGCGGATGTGCAACATCCTTTCTGCCACAGGCGTCACGAGAACGTGATCTTTTTGGGTGAAGGCAGCCGGCCAATAAACTCACACATGCTATGTTCAGGTAGCATGTGTGGCAGCCTGTTTGGTGCTTGGACAGAGGAGACCATGCCTACCGAACGCCAGGCCTAGAACCTTAACCTGCTTCTGAGGATAACGCTCGCTCAGTAAGGACACAAGGGGGCTGGTATGTGTCCCTCTTGTGGGTGCACATGTTCTCGAGTGTGTCTGTCCTAACATCCCGAGCGACCGGCACATCTAAAATGAATGTCTTATCCTTGAGGTCAAGCACGATGTCAGGCCGAAGCCTGGTGCCGCACTTGGCCACAAGGAGGCGCTCGCTTGAGATGTCAGCATCTGGATGATGCTTCTGAAGCTTGTTAATTATGGCTTTACTCATGAAGCTAAGACGTGAGCAACGCGGCTCGTGGACGGCTTCACACATCCGAAGGATGTGGTAAGTTGTTTCTTGTGCCTTGTGGCACCTTCTGCATAGCTTCGCCGAATCCTCTCTACTGTGCCGATTGGAGCGCGTCCGTGTTGGGAATAGGTTGGAGCGCAGCCGCAGGACCTTTATTCGGTCTCTATCGCTCATCAGGTCGGAGCCACCTATTTCCAACTGGATCGCTCTCGAAAGCAAAAAGGTTTTTGTTGGTGTACTTTGATTTTATTTCCTCCAGGGGCGTTTTCCTAGCGGCCCGAAGGGCCACCTCTAGGAATGAGCTCTCAACGATTTCCGACGGAACCCAAATTGCCTCCTCAAGAATTCGTCGGGAGCCGTCAAGTGCACCCTCTAGGACCGCTTCCACGATAGGAGAGCGCAGACGTAGTAGGACTTTATTTGGGTTTCGGCCGAAACGCGAGAGAGCTCCAAGACGCCTAGGCCTCCAGCTCGATGAAGGGCGTGAATGAGAAAGCTGGGAAAAGAATGAGGAAGGTGAAGGACGCGTTTTACTTCCTGCCTAATGTTTCTGTCTAGCACAGAAGCAATAGGCATCACTGAAAGGGAGCTGGAGGTAGCATGTAGCAATTTTGGTGCCAGTAAAGTAGAAATGCAATGTAATTTCTGAAAAGGATTCAATTTGACCGAATCGACGAGAGCCAGTTCTTTTTTAATTAAGTTGATTGAAGCCTTTGGTCCCTTGTGGACGACCAAGTCTACTCCGAGATATTTCATGGGCTCGTTCCGGCTCTTTGGATTGACTATGACATCTCGCAGCTGAAGCTGGGGAAGGCCATAATCAAACCATCTGAGCCTGTGAACCTCGTATCTCCAGCCAATATACTGGGTTATTTGGGGTTTCATTTGTAATTCGATTATCTTGAAGTGGTGCTGTGTTACCTCCAGATTCCTTGTCAGTTCCTCAAGGCTTGAAGCTATCAGGATGATATCGTCCACGTAGGCCATCGCGGGCACAGACGAGCCCTCTATGTTATAACCAAACCCTGATGAGGTAACCTCGTGCAACAATGGATCAAGCACTAAACTGAATAAGAATGGACAGAGGGGTCGCTCTGCTTGATCCCCCTCTGCAAGAGAACTCGCGTCCCATCCATGTGGCCCTTGTAAGAGTAAGTTATAAACTTATCAGAGTACTGATCGCCTATCGACTTCACGTAGTCATCATGCGCCCCTCCCTAAGACGTGAGGAGCGCCTGATCGCTGACAGAGTCGAAAGCCTTCCTTAGATGCAACGAGGCCGCATAGAAGTGACGATTGTATCTTTTGGCATGTTTCATGATTCCCTGTAGCGGCAGAAGGTTCGACTGTGCTGCTTGGCCTTTGGCAAACCCGCTTTGGAGCGGGTGAAATGTGTGCTGCTGTTGCAGCCTGGTGAGCAGCAGGCGTGAATAAAGTATCATAAGCACTGAGGAGATGGCTATATGTCTCAGCTCCAAGGCGGAGGCAGCATCCGGGCACTTGCGTATGAACACCGTTCGGGATAAACGGCGCTCACCTGGTAAATGGTGGTGGGTGAGCTAATTGTTCATAACCAGTGCCAGGACCTCCACAGGGAACTTACAGAGCTATTTCACTGACAGCCCATCCTGCCCCGGAGCCGATGTCATCCCTATTCCCCTCAGTGCGTCTGTAACCTCATCTGTAATAAATCTTGAGCATTCGGAAGGGAAGCGACTCTTTGTGTGTACTTAATTTACTGTTGGAGATTTGCTTGTAAATATGCGGTCGAAGGCCGAATACATTTCTTCAAGGGTGATTGGTTTTACGGATCCAGAATCGGCTATGAGTTCCACTAGGAGAACTTTGGGGCCCAAGGCAAAGAGACGTTGATGCTTTTCGAAGGAGCCGCCGTGTAAACGCCCGAGAGCGCTCTCAAGGCCACCTCTGAAGAGGGGAGTCCTCTGCTTGTGGCTGGTTGCAACTGCTCCACCTCCGCGCAGGCTGCGATCGTACTCTAAAGAAGTCATAGGCAGACCTTACGTCTGAAATGATCAGAGCGTAGTCAACTAAATTGACCGCCAGACAAGCGTCATCTAGCCCGAAGGCAAGCAGATTCTCGTGGGCCCCGTCTTTAGTTGGGAGTGTTGTTGGGAGAATTGGAGATTTGGTACTAGAATTGAGATCTGCGAGTGTCGGCTGAGTTGAAGTTGGCACAGGCCAACGGGTCAATTCTTGCACTAGGATTTCGCGATACCTTCGTTGCTTGCGAAGGCCTTTGATGGAGTCGGCGGATCGAGATGGATAAATCGCCGCCAGGGCGGCGTTGATGAGCGGCTCTCCGAGCGGAAGCTTAACCTCCGCCTGCGCCAGTATTCTCATCTGCACCTCTGTCCGCCTCTGGTATGAACTGTCCACCGGCACTGCTGAGGATCTCAGCAGTACCGTCTCACCCGTTGGCATGGGAGAGACGGAAGCAGGTCCCTCGGGTAGCGCACCTGTGATGGCATCGTCATCGGGCAAGGCGCCAAGAGGAGAGGGCATTTGGCGGGGTTGGCCGGAAAATCAGGCAGCAAGCTCCCTGGTTTACGTGGTCTTTTCAGCACTGAAGTGCGGTTCTCCCCTCTCGGGTCACGGAAACACCTCCCCCGTAGAGCTGGATCGAGGTTCTGGTGCGGCGGGTGACGGTGACCGGGGCTTGAGCCAACGACTGGCAAGCTGTCCCCTCTCGGCAGAGGGTGGCGAGTGCCGACGTGTTGTGCCATACCCGGAGGTGTCAGGCCCAACGCGCCTATCGTCCTAGTGGATGGTGACTGGGGAAAACCCTGAGGGTCGTCCATGCCATCGTGCTCCTGGTGGCACCCTGGCGTTGCCGTCAGGGGGGTCCTTCTCCAAGGAGTGACCGCGATGTGGACTTGGTGATTGCTCAGGGGCGGGCGTGGGCTCATCCTCGCCGGACGAGGAGAAGGAAGAGGAAAGGTGCAGTCGCAACGATTGCAGTGCCGCCCTGGTTGGTCGCTTGCCTTTCGACCGTGGTCGTGACTCATTCAAAGGTGGTATGGACCCGGTCAGCTCATTGTCGTCAGAGCCTTTCGCGACGTCTAGTGTGCTCTTTACCTCGGTATAAAATTCTCTGTATTGATCCAAAGCGAGAAGGGTGTCAATTTCCGATGTGGTCCTTCCAGGGATACAAAGGCTAGTCCGATAATTGGAGGCAGAGACCCTCAGCCGAAGCCTGACCGACGCAACGTGGTGGATTTCGGATATCGTGCAGTGAAGTGGTGAGGGTTTAGATGAGGGGCTGATAGAGGTTCTATTTTGGCAGTTGTCTTGGGCAGGTGTGTTTGAATTATCTGGTGGCTTAAGTTCGGGACCTTGACCCGGCTGTCTACGAGGTGTTTGTTTAGCTGGCTGAATACGAGGTGCCTGTTTATCGTTATCTTGATCCTTGTATTTGTGGCTTTTAGAATTCGAGGCTGTAGCTGATGGGTGTGTTGCTAGGCCTTCAGAAATATCCGAGCGCTGTATAGCGAGCTGATTTGATTCCGGGGAGTTAACTGGAGATGATTCGATATTATTCAGATTTCCTGTTTTGTGAGGTTTGGAGCTAGAGTATATCTGGAGAAAAAGGCGGGATTTTGGCTGCGGAGGGTAGAGTTTTTACGGAACTGCGTTTTTAGCCGGCGGGTGTGATAAGCCCACGGGAGTGTTGCTACCCCCTGGGAATCGGGGGCGCTGTGTGGTCTGCTGGCCGGGTTGACCATCCGGTCTTAGTGCACTGTTATGATGATTTTTTTTTCGGCACTTAGCGAAATGTGTCGAGGCGGAGTGTGATGTCAGGTACTGGGCCGCTTTGACGGCAAGTACAGTAAGGTAACGGAAAATTACAGCTTGAGTCAATACTGTCCAAAACGCTGTAGCGCAAAGAAGGGGCATTATCACAACGGCTGCCGCGTTACAGGTACAATCATGCGATTTACGATTGAAACCAATTTAGGATTGAACTAGCTTGACCCGTCCTTGTCGCGTGCGTTGGGGGCACGTTAAAGATCCCCTTCCCTGGAAGTCGTGGTTTTGGCACGTAAAAACCCCAGAATTCTATTGTACCCGCGTATAACGGACGGGCGTCCCAGGTAACTTGGACCAAGATTTTTTCAAAACCAAGAGCACTAAAGAAGTCGTACCAACTGTATATTAGCGGTAGTAATTTGCACTGAACAGCGTTTCTTTCATCACTAAATATTATTTTCATTTGATCCACTTTTTCATTATTGCTATAATCTCGAATATTCAACTATAAAGCTGTAGAGCGCATCAAATATCCTCGGATGCCAGCATTTCCTACTGGAAAAAAACTTACCTGATTGTCTTTGCGGATAAAAACAAAATCCCGCGAAATATGAAAAATTCGGCTCATATCCACGCTGCAGTGAAGGTGGTTGGCCAGGAAAGGTGTGGTATCACCTGATCCGATGGACCAGGCACGTACCCCCGCGCCTGGGGGGGGGGGAGTTGTGGGCCCCCTTCCCTCCCCGCCCACGCCACCACTCCTCACACACATTCCTTAAGCTCCGCCAAATCAAAGTTGAGACTTGACAGCTATTAGGCGGTCAACATTTTGCTGCGTTTTCACCCCTTTTGGATGGCGGCAGTTATCGGCATCTCCTGAGGTGTGAAGGCCAGTTTTGTCATCGATTCGGTGCCCGCGCGATTAACTCGATATGCGTTCAGTCGTCACCATCTATTCAACGGCCACGCGCACTGCTGTTGCTTCGTTAGTTGAACCTTCTTTGTTTTAACTGATCCAGGGACCAGGAAAGGGATTCAGTTCGTGGTCAGCTGGTCTGTATGTTAGTGGAACGAGTTACGGCTGGAGAAAAAACCGGCTGCGTTTAACTTTTTATTACGCTTCATTATTTCCTCGAGCGACGGATCGCCGCGATGCTGGCAGATCCCCGGAATCATTTATCCGCGATATGGAAAATAAAGGATGCGAGGCAGCGTCCATCATCAAACCATGTAATAACTCTTAAACCTATCAGCAATATGACTGTCACCCGTTACCTCGTCTGGCTTTTCCCTAATCGTACAGCACTTTTCGTGCCAAATTGGCAACTGGAAACAAGAGTCGCAATGATTGAAAAATTAAGCGAGAGCCAAGGCAACAGCGAAACAGGAAGGAAAAGCGAAAAGTAACAAATTTAACGATTGTTTATGAAACTATTTATGGATCAACATCTGTTTATTTAAATAAGTAGAGAAAACGGCCCCGGAAGTGTGAATAGTTCCGTGTATCTTGAATGACGCTTCTACAGTCATCAGTCAAGCCGCCTGACGTAGTCGCTTCACTGCTGTGTATATGTGGGTGTTTTTCTAACCTTTCGCTGTGGGCTCAGTACGTCTAAAACCGCCGCGTCCTGCGCTGTACGCGGTTGTACGGGACTGGTGACCACGCATCGTTACGCAAGTTCTCAAATAGCACGAGTCGGTTTCGGCACTTCACTTGGTAGAGCTGCAAACGAGGGATGCAAAAGAACTGTGATTCTTCCAAAAATAAATATTTCTGTATAATTCTTCCAGAGCTAATAAAAAAAAAACGTGCCTATTGTCGGATACAACTTAAGTCTGTAGTGAAGCCCCGCCCACGCCCTCGTAACCGCCAGTCACTCTTCCTCCGCAAGGCTGCAAATAATTCCTAATTCAAACTTTTGCTGTTACCCTAGTAAGGCGGTAACTACAAAAATAATATTATTATTGCGTAATTTTATACGTTTTCCCACGCCTATTAAAGTGGAATGGCGAAAGCCTAATTCCTTATTGAACTGAAATAGGATGCTTGCTTCGCTGCAACTATTTATTGTCAAGTTTCACTTCAGTTAGAAGTGAAGTTTCATGAGTAAAACGGGTTCAGCAGTGAAATTAACTGTACGGCAGACTTTTGAAGACCGAAATGCTCCGACTCCATACACTTTGTCCATGTCTATCCGCAGATCGTGGACAGCCATGTCACCTTCCGCGCCCGAGGCGTCTCGGTGCTGTTGATGCTGTTGACTACCTCCTTTCATTTCCCCTCCCCCTTATGCAGTGCGGTTTGAGAGACAGTTACTGCGCTGAACTTTACCCCACTTTCAATCCCCCCTTTCAAGAACCTCCTCTTTCTCTCTGTCTCTTGCCAAGCAAATGGCGACCATGCGAACAGCAGTGACACCTCATCGGCGTCGTCTTCAGATGCGGCGATGGGGCCGTTTGGTGACGATTTGAAGTGGATTATTGCGTTTGAAAACTTGAAGCGAGTGCTTGACCACGACAGATGTATCGCTCACGCATTGCTGTAGGGATTATGAGGGAACAAAATTAGCGTCGTGAACTCGAGTAACGTGAAATTTACAAATCACGTATGCACCATTGCTTACGGTACCTAATCGCTCTCTTATCACTGCCTTGCAGCGTGAAAGAAGTGGATAGTCAACAGCCAACTCCAAAACACCCGTCTGTATGACCTTACCAAGTTGCTTGCTTCTCGAGTGCGTTCTTTTCACCGCAGAAAGATGATACCTATAATAAGGAAGGCTGATAGGATATATGCAGCTTGGGGATCAGTTAGAGAGGTTGGAAGCACGTGCCTTCGAGTTGCCGCGGAGAGGCATTCGCAAGAGATTTCACATGTTTTGGCTAAGTTTTGAGGCTACCCGCATTTGTGAAGAACTCTGTTTTTGTTTTGTTTCATGTTAGGGATTCATTTTCAGGGTACCGAAAATGCAAACGGGCACGAACGGAGCTATTTAAATGCGTAAGCATTTCTATGCCCACCCAACGAGAAAGCCGTCCCTCCTTCCGTCCGTCCGCCCTGTAAGACGACCGCTTTCAATAAAGCTCCCGCAGTACTGAGCGAATTCACCTTCACGCTGACTCTCGCTTCAACGCCAACGAAGCGGTGAGAACGCAGCGCTCACGGAGCTCTCAGCACAAGCCGCAATCTGACACATTCGTGGATCGCTTTAATGATACGGGCCCGAGGGTCTCTCTTCAACGTTAAGCGGCAAGAACAGAGCGCGCGAAGCTATCAGTAGTTGGCACTCTTTGTCGGCACCGCAGATCGCTTTCAAAGCCAGTACGGTCCACGCGGTGGTGCCTCCGAAGCCGCAGCCTGAGTAGGTTTGGACACGGTTCATAATGGTTGGGCGCGGCTGGATAAGGCGCTACAGAGCGATAACGGCCTATAATGATCGGAACGCAATCAGCACGCCTGGCGCCGCCATCTGCAGTACTCTGCTTGCGTCAATCAATGCTCCTAGCGCCGCTATCCGCACCATGCAGTTCGTGTCGCCGCAGCGCTGTCATTTGTACTGGCCGGATGAAGTTTCATAACATTGATAATGATACCAGGATTCGTGGAGATGAGTAAATGGCACAACGCTTACACATACTTAGACAACTCCCAGAAGAGTTTCTGCGAGATTGTTTTTCTTTGTTGACGTGTTACGGAGCTCAGGCATGGGTAAGCTTATGCACGAGTGCTATTCTAGGTGGTCGTTCAGATGTTTTTTCTCCTCATTGTGCTATCGTCAACAAGTGCATGAAGCAATACATTGCGGAGGCTGTGAGCTGTCGTATACCCTGCTAAAAATGCAACATGCATTATTGCTGTTGTGTACTACCGAGAGTTCGTACGTACCTTTGTCAGTTGATGCTTTTGTTAGGCGCTGCAAATATATTTTGTGTGAGCACAAGCTCTTCATTACCAGGTGAGAACGATTTCGACTATTTGTGAGTAGGCTTTCTCCCCTTCGCCGTCTCGGCAGAATAAAGTAGTGCACGAGTTTGTGGGCTCGTATTAGCTTTGAAACTGCGCAGAGAAAAGGGGAAAGGTGCTCATTGATGGAAACCATTTCTAAATGTAACTTTCGTCCTTGCATACGTTCTGTTTACAAATGAAGTACACGTCCCACTATGATGGTTGGGGTTCACAGCCGGCGGAACCTGTTTGTCATAAAGGCGTAGAATAATAAAGGCATTCCGCTGCATACAAAGATGCCGGCGTCCTGACGACACGACGAGAATAGTTGAGACGCTTCGCCTTGATAGTGCAACAAAAGTTGCGCGAGTGTCAGAATCTGCTCACGCAGTCTTGGATAGCGTTCCAGAGCGCGTGCTCCAAATATCTGAGAGAGATGCGGCCACCACGCAGCCAGCGCGAGGTCCGCAAACAATGGGCTGTGCCGCACACCATCAGTTTTGTTGCGTGAGCAGGTGGCCAAAGGCGAGAGCAGATGCATCGATGAGCGAGAAGAAGACTCCGCAGCGGTGGGTGTGTTTGTTCACACCTACTGCTGCTGCTGCGCGCCCGGGTCATTCTCCTAAACACGGGCGGCAGCAAAATTTCTGAAGCCAAAATATAGTGTGTGAATTACAATTGCATGTATACACTGTATACATGCATTCGCCGTCTGCACCACGTTCCCCTGCGCAGCGCAGACGTTCCTGCTGCGCGCGATGCTTCTTTTCAACCCGGGAGTCCTCAACTTCGAACGCATCCTTTGTAGCCATTTTGGTGGGGCTGTAGGAGTTGAGGAGGATGTCGGGATGAAAACATGGGAGTGGGGTGGGAGTGGGAGTGGGGACCACACGAAGTGGGGTCCGCCAACTTGTTTGCACGTGCCTTGCCTCAGGAATGTGGCATCCGTGTTTCTGCGCTCCTTAATTAGCTGTGGTGCGATTCGATGTGGTCTGGGGAACTCGAAGGAGGCGCAGAAAACGGCCCCGTATCTAACAGGGCGTGTTTACATGTTCCTTCTGCACACGCGGGCAGCACGCTCTTGAGACGCCAGCTCCAAGTGCTCTCTTTTAGGCTATGACCGATTGTAATGTTTACACTATCACAGCGCAGCACACGCTCTAAATACCTCAGGCATCTGCATTTTGATCGCATAGAAAAGCAAGCACAGCTCGTGCCGTACGCGAAAGCTACGAAACGCTACAGCATCGGCACCGGCCTGGGTAGATGGATGGATGCATAGGTGGATGCTATGAGTGTCCCCTTTGGAACGGGGTGGTGTGTTGTGCCACCAAGCTCCTCTTATTATTTTGCGAAATCTCATACTTAAGTTATAAAAAAAGAAGTAAAGAGAAAAAAAATCCACCATGAATTCCCATAACGAGTTTCCCAACCCCTATTGCTAAATTTATTTTGCTACGCCTCCGTTGTTGGTCGTTTCCCTACTTTTCTTCCACCAATATTCCTATCGCCTCTTACTAATCTCTATAGCGGACATGTTGGACATGTTTACTTTTTCCCTGCTCTCGCTGAACCCAAGGGCTTCAGGAAGCCAGTGATTTTTATCTCGAAGCTGGCCAGATATTTTCACATTCTAATAAAACTTGCTCCGTCGTTTCCCTAGCTTTTGCGCAGCAAGCACAGGCTTCTTCTTCCTTCTAAAATCTCGCTTTAAAATTACGTGTTCTAAGGCGTCCTGATCTCGCTTCGAAGAGCAACCAGTCGTTCATCCCGCCAGATCCATCTGGGGGTGTTGCAAGAAACCCATCGACATGCGCGTGAAAGACCGGAGCATTAGCGTCCATACCGTTGGGAGAAGAGGCAAAGGAAGCCTCGCTGTAAAACAAAACGCGAAACCTGACGATCGGCTAGCATCTGCCCCTATGCAAGTAGTTACAGCGCAAGAAATTCTTTCGTGAACAAGGACATTGGATCCCTTTTCTTACGGCCGCCGAATGTCGAATAGTGGCGCAAAGCACTTTAGCCAGTTGCCAATAACGTCAAACATTCGCGTAGCTATGCAGTTCACAGAGACGGGCGCAGTCGCAGCTGTGGCGCGCCGTGGGGTCATCGTCGAGTTTAGCATCTCAATGACGGTCACCGAAGCCCCCGTGCTGTGCAAAAGACGCGTCACGTGCCTGGGTTAAGTGCAAATTTACGCTCGAGCTGCACCCGCGCTATCGCGCGAGAAATTCTACATATTTCACAATGGTGCACAAATTATGGTTTACACTGGGCCCATACATGCAGTGTAAACTGAAATTTGTGCACCCGTATGCGACATCTGCAGTTTTTCGCACGATCGCAAGCATACGGGGATGCGGGTGGTACGACGCGCGGCCCCACCGTAAGTGAGGCTCAAGTGGTGTAATCATTATCGTCCGCTATGTGTCCGGCTTTTGGACGATGTCTAAAATTAACAATAAGAAGTCGCAAAGTCGTACGTAACCGCTTCCGTTTGCGCCAGAATCTGACGAGTTATAATTCAGGTAAGCTGGCCCAAGGCTTGTACACATATTCAAGAACCAACTCCCACGTTAGTGCGGGTGATAAAAAAAAATGCCTACCAATCACGACAGCGAACATATCTTTAGCGAAGGCCTCCAGTAAGTGTTGTACATATATATTAGGAAAGAAACGCTATGCGGCTTCGGCATCAGGCGTAATGTAATGTTTGTCCAGCCTTCATTCCATGTCTGCGATTCTTGCTTTTCCGGTCAGTTTTTTCATCCGCTGAAAGATCATACCTGTGAGGCAGGGTGATAGGAGAGATCTAGCTATTGCATCAGCTAGAAAGGTTGGAAGCACGTGACTATCGCCACTGCATTTTACTCCTTGCCTTTCGTATCTCATTCATATCTCTCTCTCTCTTTCTCTCTGCGGACTAAGACACCATGAGTGACAACTGTTGCTCAAAAATACTCATTAAGACGTAAAGATAAAAACGACTCAAATGGTTGATGATATGATATCCGACCTCAGTACCACATTGAAAAAGAAAGCGAATAAAATTAACCCTGGAGCCCATACGTACTCAGTACAAAGTAAACATAAATGAAATTAATATAAATAACAGAAAAAACGTATGAAAGCCCATCGGCAGCGCTCTGCGCCTCGACTCCTCGGCGTCTACTTTCGCTCGCGAATTGGAAAGTTGTGGCGAAGCTCCATATACTCTGCCGCCAAAGGTACAGATCAGGCGTAGAATTCTGGGTGCCGCAAGTATCCGCGTTGCAGTAACTGCATTTGACAGTAATTGCAGGAATTTCGGGCTGTCATTGTGGCAACAACACCGCATCTATCGCGTCATCGTCACTGCTCTTATTCGTTTACATTTCGATATTAGCCTAAAGACACACAAGACAGTTTACATATAGGCTATATCCGCGTTTATTTCCACAGTGCATTTGAAAATAACTTCATCAAGCTCTCTTAAACAGTTGTGCGAGCGTCAGCATTTCTTCACGAAGCGCTGACTTGACCGCCTTGCTCAGGGTGTCAGAGTTATCGGACGAACCCACCGCTGGCATACAGTTGTAGGAGTTGTCGGAAAACCTCGCCGCTGCAACCAGTTGAAGGGGTTGTAGGTCGTAGAAAGGAACTTGCGAGGAACTAGGCGTACAGGATTTATTTACAGTATTTACATTTTAACAAGATAAATTCGACAGTCTAGCGTGGCTCCCAAATAGAGCATGCAAGACGAACATACAGCACACAGCTTACGAGTACGAACACGACCACATTGACGAGCACAGACTAGCCGCCGACAACATCCGCTTATTAACACTCCATTGGTCCCTAGTTCCCCAGGTGAGAGATCCGTTCGACCAGTCATCGTAAACGAGTCGCCTCTCTGCACGATGGATTTACACACACACACTTCATGCGCCAGGTTCACGGTCCCCAATCTACGTCAGACCGCCTTCGCAGAACTCGGAGCTGACCCCCGCAGCACGACCGCCGGGTGCCCACTGTCTTGCGCGTCTAAATTCCAGAGCTGCTTTTCTCCTCTGGTCGCCACGAGTGTCAGCAGACTGTGACGAATCCTGGGGCCCCCGTACCGCAAAGCACCCTTCTGTTAGGGAAGCTCTTCTTGCTGCCGAGAGAGACCATGAAGACGCGGCAAATCAACCAACAACACGTTGGATGCCAAACATGGCCCGCCCTGCTGTCGTCACCGATTCTCCGAACGAGGCGCATTGTGGATTAGCGCTGCCGTCCTCGCTGGTTCTCCGAAGGGCGCCAGCACCGCGGGTCGATCTAAGCACGTACAGCGGGCTAATATAGCTTTGCAGAGCAGTACCCCTGCAGGCCGATCCTAACAAGGGCCGGAGACGTCAGTCGACCGCTTGTACTGGTAGACTTAGCGGAAAAGGCCAAGCAGGCCCATGGCCTTACTTGAGCCCTATCCCTCTGCCACCTCCCCCCTCCCCACCTTTCAATAAAGTTTATTGCCACCACCAAGTGTTCGACAGCGTTGCAGAGTGCGTGCTTGAAATCGCTGAGCAAGATGCGGCCACCACGCGGCAAGCGCGAGGTCTGCGAACAATGGGCGGTGCCGCACACCATCAGTTTTGTTGCGTGAGCAAGTGGCCAAAGGCGAGAGCAGATGCGTCGATGAGCGAGAAGAAGACTCCGCAGCGGTGGGTGTGTTTGTTCACACCTACTGCTGCTGCTGCGCGCCCGGGTCATCCTGCTCAACACGGGCGGCAGCAAAATTTCTGAAGCCAAAAAAATAGTGTGTGAATTACAATTGTATGTATACACTGTATACATGCATTCGCCGTCTGCACCACGTTCCGCTGCGGAGCGCAGACATTCCTGCTGCGCGCGGTGCTTCTTTTCGACCTGGGAGTCCTCGTCATTGAACGCATGCTTTGGAGCCATTTTGTTGGGGTGTGTTTACATGTTCCTTCTGCACACGCTGGCAGCACGCTGCTGAGACGCCAGCTCCAAGTGCTCTCTTTTAGGCTATGGACGATTGTAATGCCTACACTATCACAGCGCAGCACGCGGTCTCCATGCCTCAGGCTCCTACATTTTGATTGCATAAAAAGCAAGCACAGCTCGTGCCGTACGCGAAAGCAACGAAACGCTACCGCATCGGCGCGGGCCTGGGTAGATGGATGGATGCATAGGTGGATGCTATGAGGGTCCCCTTTGGAACGGGGTGGTGTGTTGTGTCACCAAGCTGCTGTTATTATATTTCCAAATCTCATACCTAAGTTATAAAAGTAAAAGAAGAAAAGAGAAAAAAATCCACGATGAATTCCCATTACGAGTTTGCTAACCCCTATTTCTAAATTTATTTTGCTACGCCTCCGTTGTTGGTCGTTTCCCTACTTTTCTTACACCAATCTTCGAATC
Organism: Dermacentor albipictus; assembly: GCF_038994185.2. NCBI lineage: Eukaryota > Metazoa > Arthropoda > Arachnida > Ixodida > Ixodidae > Dermacentor > Dermacentor albipictus. The sequence continues at coordinate 37,003,498 of NC_091821.1, forward strand.
GCCTCTTTCTAATCTCTATTGCTGACATGTTTACTTTTCCCTTGCTCTCGCTGAACCCAAGGGCTTCAAGGAAGCCAGTGATTTCTAAATCAAAGCTGGGGAGATATCTTCACATTCTAAGAAAACTTGCTCCATCGTTTCCCAAACTTTTGCGCAGCAAGCACAGGCTTCTTCTTCCTTCTAAAATCTCGCTTTATAAGTACGTGTTCTAAGGCGTCCTGATCTTGCTTCGAAGAGCAACCAGCCATTCATCCCGCAAGCTCCATCTGGTGGTGTTGCAAGAAACCCATCGACATGCGCATGAAAGACCGCAGCATTAGCGTCCATACCGTTGGGAGAAGAGGCAAAGAAAGCCTCGCTGTAAAACAAAACGCAAAGCTTGACGATCGGCTAGCATCTGCCCCTGTGCGAGTAGTTGCAGCGCAAGAACTTCTTTAGTGAACGAGGACTTTGGATCCCTGTTCTTACGGCCACCGAATGTCGAATAGTGGCGCAAAGCACTTTAGCCAGTTGCCAATAACGTCAAACATTCGCGTAGCTATGCAGTTCACACAGACGGGCGCAGTCGCAGCTGTGGCGCGCCCTGGCATCATCGTCGAGTTTAGCATCTCAACGACGGTCACCGAAGCCCCCGTGCTGTGCAAACGACGCCTCACGTGCCTGGGTTTAGTGCAAATTTACGCTCGAGCTGCACCCGTGCTATCGCGCGAGAAGTTCTACATATCTCACAATGGTGCACAAATTATGGTTTACACTGGGCCCCTACATGCAGTGTAAACCAAAATTTGTGCACCAGTATGCGACATCTGGAGTTTTTCGCACGACCGCAAGCGTACGGGGATGCGGGTGCTACGACGTGCGGCTCCACCGTAAGTGGGGCTCAAGTGGTGTAATCATTATCGTCCGCTATGTGTCCGGCTTTTGGACGATGTCTAAAATTAACAATAAGAAGTCGCAAAGTCGTACGTAACCGCTCCCGTTTGCGCTAGAGTCTGACGAGTTATAATTCAGGTCAGCTGGCCCAAGGCTTGTACACATATTCAAGAAGCAACTCGCACGTTAGTGCGGGTGATAAAAAAAAATGCCTACCAATCACGACAGCGAACATATCTTTAGCGAAGGCCTCCAGTAAGTGATGTACATCTATTATGAAAGAAACGCTATGAGGCTTCGGCATCAGGCGGAATGTTATGTTTGTCGAGCCTTCATTCCATCCCTGCGACTCTTGCTTTTCCAGTCAGTTTTTCCCTCCGCTGAAAGTTCATACCTACGAGGCAGGGTGATAGGAGATATCTAGCTATTGCAACAGTTAGAAAGGTTGGAAGCACGTGACTACCGCCACTGCATTTTACTCCCTGCCTTTCGTATCTAATTCATATATATATATATATATATATATATATATATCTTTACGTCTTAATGAGTATTTTTGAGCAACAGTTGTCACTCATGGTGTCTTAGTCCGCAGAGAGAACGATATATATATATATATATATATATATATATATATATATATATATATATATATATATATATATATATATATATATATATATATATATATATATATATATATATCGTTCTCTCTGCGGACTAAGACACCATGAGTGACAACTGTTGCTCAAAAATACTCATTAAGACGTAAAGATGAAAATGACTCAAATGGTTGATGATATGATATCCGATCTCAGCACCACATTGAAAAAGAAAGCGAATAAAGTTAACGCTGGAGCCCATGCGCACTCAGTACAAAGTAAATACAAATGAAATTAATATAAATAAAAGAAAAAGTGAATGAAAGCCCATCGGCAGCGCTCTGCGCCTCGACTCCTCGGCCTCTACTTTCGCTCGCGAATTTGAAAGTCGTGGCGAAGGTCCACATACTCTGCCAAGAAAGGTACAGATCAGGTGTAGAATTCTGGGTGCCGCAAGTATCCGCCTTGCAGTAACTGCATTTGACAGTAATTGCAAGAATTTCGGGCTGTCATTGTTGCAACAACACCGCATCTATCGCGTCATCGTCACTGCTCTTATTCGTTTACATTTCGATATTAGCCTAAAGACAGACAAGACAGTTTACATATAGGCTATATCCGCGTCTATTTCCACAGTGCATTTGAAAATAACTTCATCAAGCTCTCTTAAACAGTTGTGCAAGTGTCAGCATTTCTTCACGAAGTGCTGACTTGACCGCCTTGCTCAGGGTGTCAGAGTTGTCGGACGAACCAACCGCTGGCATACAGTTGTAGGAGTTGTCGGACGATCTCGCCGCTGCCACCAGTTGAAGGGGTTGTAGGCCGTATAAAGGAACTTGGGAGGAACTAGGCGTACAGGGTTTATTTACAGTATTTACATTTTAACAAGATAAATTCGACAGTCTAGCGTGGCTCCCAAATAGAGCATGCAAGACGAACATATACAGCACACAGCTTACGAGTACGAACACGACCACATTGACGAGCACAGACTAGCCGCCGACAACATCCGCTTATTAACACTCCATTGGTCCCTAGTTCCCCAGGTGAGAGATCCGTTCGACCAGTCATCGTAAACGAGTCGCCTCTCTGCACGATGGATTTATGCACACACACTTCATGCGCCCGGTTCACGGTCCCCAATCTACGTCAGACCGCCTTCGCAGAACTCGGAGCTGACCCCCGCAGCACGACCGCCGGGTGCCCACTGTCTTGCGCGTCTAAATTCCAGAGCTGCTTTTCTCCTCTGGTCGCCACGAGTGTCAGCAGACTGTGACGAATCCTGGGGCCCCCGTACCGAAAGCACCCTTCTGTTAGGGAAGCTCTTCTTGCTGCCGAGAGAGACCATGAAGACGCGGCAAATCAACCAACAACACGTTGGATGCCAAACATGGCCCGCCCTGCTGTCGTCACCGATTCTCCGAACGAGGCGCATGGTGGATTAGCGCTGTCGTCCTCGCTGGTTCTCCGAAGGGCGCCAGCACCGCGGGTCGATCTAAGCACGTACAGCGGGCTAATATAGCTTTGCAGAGCAGTACCCCTGCAGGCCGATCCTAACAAGGGCTGGGGTCGTCATTCGACCGCTTGTACTGGTAGACTTAGCGGAAAAGGGCAAGCATACGGCCACCGAATGGCCTTACTTGAGCCCTATCCCTCTGCCACCTCCCCCCTCCACCCCTTTCAATAAAGTTTATTGCCACCACCAAGTGTTCGACAGCGTTGCAGAGTGCGTGCTTGAAATCGCTGAGCAAGATGCGGCCACCACGCGGCAAGCGCGAGGTCTGCGAACAATGGGCTGTGCCGCACACCATCAGTTTTGTTGCGTGAGCAAGTGGCCAAAGGCGAGAGCAGATGCGTCGATGAGCGAGAAGAAGACTCCGCAGCGGTGGGTGTGTTTGTTCACACCTACTGCTGCTGCTGCGCGCCCGGGTCATCCTGCTCAACACGGGCGGCAGCAAAATTTCTGAAGCCAAAAAAATAGTGTGTGAATTACAATTGTATGTATACACTGTATACATGCATTCGCCGTCTGCACCACGTTCCGCTGCGGAGCGCAGACGTTCCTGCTGCGCGCGGTGCTTCTTTTCGACCTGGGAGTCCTCGACATTGAACGCATGCTTTGGAGCCATATTGTTTGGGCGTGTTTACATGTTCCTTCTGCACACGCGGGCAGCACGCTCTTGAGACGCCAGCTCCAAGTGCTCTCTTTTAGGCTATGGACGATTGTAATTTTTACACTATCACAGCGCAGCACACGCTCTAAATACCTCAGGCATCTGCATTTTGATCCCATAGAAAAGCAAGCACAGCTCGTGCCGTACGCGGAAGCTACGAAACGCTATCGCATCGGCGCCGGCCTGGGTAGATGGATGGATGCATAGGGGGATGCTGCGAGTGTCCCCTTTGGAACGGGGTGGTGTGTTGTGCCACCAAGCTGCTCTTATTATTTTGCCAAATCTCATACCTAAGTTATAAAAGAAAAAGAAGTAAAGAAAAAAAATCCCCCATGAATTCCCATAACAAGTTTCCCAACCCCTATTGCAAAATTTATTTTGCTACGCCTCCGTTGTTGGTCGTTTCCCTACTTTTCTTCCATCAATATTCCTACCGCCTCTTACTAATCTCTGTAGCGGAAATGTTGGACATGTTTACTTTTCCCCTGCTCTCGCTGAACCCAAGGGCTTCAGGAAGCCAGTGATTTATATCTCGAAGCTGGGCAGATATTTTCACATTCTAAGAAAACTTGCTCCATCGTTTCCCTAGCTTTTGCGCAGCAAGCACAGGCTTCTTCTTCCTTCTGAATTCTCGCATTATAAGTACGTGTTCTAAGGCGTCCTGATCTCGCTTCGAAGAGCAACCAGCCGTTCATCCCGCAAGCTCCACCTGGTGGTGTTGCAAGACACCCATCGACGTGCGCGTGAAAGACCGCAGCATTAGCGTCCATAAAGTTGGGAGATGCGGCAAAGAAAGCCTCGCTGTAAAACAAAACGCAAAGCTTGACGATCGGCTAGCATCTGCCCCTGTGCGAGTAGTTGCAGCGCAAGAACTTCTTTAGTGAACGAGGACTTTGGATCCCTGTTCTTACGGCCACCGAATGTCGAATAGTGGCTCAAAGCACTAGCCAGATGCCAATATCATGCAACATTCGCGTAGCTATGCAGTTCACACAGACGGGCGCAGTCGCAGCTGTGGTGCGCCGTGGGGCCATCGTCGAGTTTAGCATCTCAACGACGGTCACCGAAGCCCCCCTGCTGTGCAAAAGACGCGTCACGTGCGTGGGTTAAGTGCAAATTTACGCTCGAGCTGCACCCGCGCTATCGCGCGAGAAATTCTACATATTTCACAATGGTACACAAATTATGGTTTACACTGGGCCCGCACATGCAGTGTAAACCGAAATTTGGGCACCAGCACGCGACATCTGCACTTTTTCGCACGACCGCACGCGTGCGGGGATGCGGAAGGTACGACGTGCGGCTCCACCGTAAACCAGCCTCAAGTGGCGTAATCATTATCGTCGGCTATGTGTCCGGCTTTTGGATGATGTTTAAAATTAACTATAAGAAGTCACAAAGTCGTACGTAACCGCTTCCATTTGCGCAAGAATCTAACGAGTTATAGTACATGTAAGCTAGCCCAAGGCTGGTTACAACCAATTGACGGGGACGTCAATCGACAGCTTGTACTGGTAGACTTGGCGGAAAAGGTCAAGCAGGTCCTGGGCCTTACTTGAGCCCCATCCCTCTGCCACCTCCCCCCTCCCCCCTTTCAGTAAAGTTTATTGCCACCACCAAGTGTTCGACAGCGTTGCAGAGTGCGTGCTTGAAATCGCTGAGCGACATGCGGCCACCACGCGCCAAGCGCGAGGTCTGCAAACAATGGGCGGTGCCGCACACCATCAGTTTTGTTGCGTGAGCAAGTGGCCAAGGGCGAGAGCAGATGCGTCGATGAGCGAGAAGAAGACTCCGCAGCGGTGGGTGTGTTTGTTCACACATACTGCTGCTGCTGCGCGCCTGGGTCATTCTCCTAAACACGGGCGGCAGCAAAATTTCTGAAGCCAAAAAAATAGTGTGTGAATTACAATTACAAGGTGGTGCAGACGGCGAATGCACTGTATACATGCATTCGCCGTCTGCACCACGTTCCGCTGCGGAGCGCAGACGTTCCTGCTGCGCGCGGTGCTTCTTTTCGACCTGGGAGTCCTCGACATTGAACGCATGCTTTGGCGAGAGAATGAGTAAAAGTTTATTGTAGTATAAATTGTTTGGTTATAGCTGGTGGAGCCCCTGCTCCAGGGCCCCACTGGTTACAGCGGCTCGCCGGGCCTGGTCAAGGGTCGCCAGTTGGCTTCCCAATTCCACTTCCGCGAGTCGCACCTCCCACGACCAGTTATGGAGAGTGTTGTCTAGCAGCGGCGATGTGGCAGCCGCCGGACGTAACGTGCACTGGAATGTTATGTGTTCCAATGTCGGTGTTCCTTCGCAGCCCGGGCATTTGTTGCTGTATTTGTCTGGTACATTTTGTGTTGCCTGTATAAATGTGGGGGAAAAGTGTTTGTTTGCAGGCGGCGCCAGTCCCGTGCTTGCCTCCTGTCTAGGTCTGGGTGAGGAAGGGCTTTGGTTCGCCTACTTAGCCGTTGTAATGTGAGGATTTCTCTTGGCGCACCGGGTGTCGAGGTGTTCTCTCGGGCGGTGTCGCCCGCGGCTCGGCTGTCATGCCTCGAGCCAAGCGGTCATGCCCGCTATCCCTGTGTGCGCCGGGCACCAGGTCACGCAATGATCCATGGTGAGTTCCGTTCCTAGGATGCGGAAGACGCAGCCCGGTAAAGACCCCCCCCCCCCCCCCCCAAGGAAGAGGCGGCAGGCGTCCTGTGAGTCTGTCAGCACGTATAGCCGATTGGCCCTTAGCTTCCGCGGCACGTATGGCCAGTGCTTTGGCCATAGCTTCGGCCGTTGCAACCGATTTCATTTGTATGGATGCTGCTGCGGTTGTTCGTCCTTGGCTAGTCACGACTGCTACAAATGTATTGATGGTGCCTGTATTCCTGTGATACGAACTCGCGTCTGTAAAGTAAGTGTCCGGATCGCTTGGCCGCTTTAGTAAGGTGGCTGCCCGCGCGTGTTTCCGTGCCGCATGATGGACTGGGTGCATGTGACGGGGGATTGGCGCCACGTGGATCCGCTCTCGTATTTCAGATGGCAGTAGTATTGTTTCGTCGCCGCAATATTGTGGTGTCAGAGGATACTGAAGTCTTTGTAAAACCGAGCGTCCCTGAGGTGTCGTGTTTAGCCGTTCACGCTGCGCCATTAGTGTGGCCGCTGCATATTCCTCGAAAGTGTTCATCATTCCCAATTCATTCAGTCGGATCGTGCTTATGCTTTTAGGCAGGCCGAGTGCTGCTTTACAGGCGATTCTTATGAGCTTATCCGCATGTTCGATGTCGTTACGCTGCGTGGTTTGGGAAGGCAGGGCGTACGTAGATGACTAATGACGAAGGCGTTTACTAGTTGCATGGTGTCTGCTTCGGTCATGCCTTTTCGGCTGCGTGCAATTCTGCTAATAAGCCCGGTTACGCTCCGAACAGTGCGTCTGAGATGGGAGAGCGCTATGCTAACGCTGCCCGTTTCTTGAATGCACACTGCCAGTACGCGCAGGTGGGATGCCCTCTTGATGGGCTCTCCCTCCAAGGTGAGCTGCAGATCCGGAGCCCTGGTCGCTTGGGTATGTCTAGGTCTAATATGAATGTACTCTGATTTCGGTGGAGCACACCTCATGCCTGCTCGCCTCACATAGCTTTCAATGAATGGTGTTGATGCCTGTTGAAGCGTGTCCTGTCGGTTTCCGTAGGACCCTTTGCAGGCCCAGAGTGTAATGTCGTTTGCATATATGGCGCAGCTAAGGTCCTGGTTCTTCTGTAAGTCCAGGGCCATTCTAGTTAAGCCGATGTTAAAGAGAAGTGATGACAATATGGATCCTTGAGGAGTGCCCTTATCTGGTAGGCGATACAGGGCAGAACGTGCTGAACCCAGTCCTATTTTCGAGGAGCGGCTGCTCAGGAAGTCTTGAACGTAATGAAATACTCTTTCTCCGCACCCGACATCTCGTAGTCCGTCTAGTATTGTAGTGTGTGAGATGTTATCAAATGCCTTATGGACGTCAAGTGCTAGCAGGATTCTTTCCATACTGACCAGAGGAGGTTCGAGCACCTCATCTCTTAATAGAAGAAAGACGTCCTGTGCACAGATTCCCCTGCGGAAACCGAACATGGATTCAGGGAAGGGTGAGTTTCGTTCGATGTGGGCTTCGAGTCGGGTTAGAATTACTCGTTCAAAGAGCTTGCCCATGCAAGACGTGAGCGATATGGGCCTGAGATGGTTCAGCTCGCGCGGCCTGCCCGGTTTTGGTATAAGCACGATGTCTGCCTCCTTCCATTCTCGCGGTAATCGTCCGTCCGATCGCCAGACCTGTTCGTCGAAGAAGTCGACTAAGTGCTGTAAGGCTACGTCACTAAGGTTGCGCAGCATTGCGTTGGTGATTTGGTCGGGTCCAGGAGCCGTGTTCTTCTTGAAGGTTTGTGCCGCTGCGTAGAGCTCTGAGAAGGTGATGGGGAAGTCCAAGCTCGAGTTATCCTGTCCTTGGTATTCTCTCATAACGTGTGAAGATGTCTGGGAAGCGCCGGTGTAGGTGCGTTTTAGGGGCTCGAGTAATTCTTGTTCTGAGCCCTTGTATTCTCCTAAGAGCCGTGGCATGACGTTAGATGTCTCGGTGCGCGTGGTATTTGGGTCTAACATGCACCGAAGAATGGCCCAGGTCTTCTTGGTGCTGAGGGTGCCTCTGAGAGAGTCGCAGAAGCTGCGCCAATTTTGATTATTCAGCTGCTTTGCATAGGTGTTAACTTCGTTTGCCAGCAGGGCTATTCGGAGCCTAAGTTGGCGATTACGCCACTGCCGCTTCCACCGTTTGGTGAGGCTTCTGTGGGCCTCCCAGAAGTGGGCGAGATGGCTGTCTACTGCTTCTGCTTCCGTTGTTGTCTTGATCTCTCTGATGGTGGCAGCATAAACATCCTTGAGGAAAGTTGTCCAACCTGCGGCCATGGCTGGAAATGAGGAAGCAGCCTGTTGTCGTTCTCCATACCTTTTCGAATCAGTGAGCCGGGCCACACCTAGGGGCTGTCGAACTTTAGCTGTGTTAACACTGACACACAATAGATAGTGATCACTACCTAGCGTTTAATCTAGGTTACACAAGGTGACCCCCGTCTCATTGTTGACAAATGTAAGGTCCGGCGTGGTGTCCCGGGCAATGCTGTTTCCTATCCTTGTAGGAGTGCCTGTCTGCGTAAGTTCGTGGGACTGAGTTTCTGGTAGTAGATTGAAGCCCTTGGTGGTGTCGCGTTGATAACCCCATGCGGAGTTCCAAGTGTTAAAGTCTCTGAGAAAGATTATACGGTCTTTCGTTGAGAGCAAGGTAGATAGATGACTTAAAATTAATGAAAAATCGGCCCTCTTATCCCTAGGGGGGCTATATACGTTGGTTATCAGGCTCTTGGGACGACCCTTCTTAACTGGCCAAATGGTGAGTATTTGGTGGTGGATTTCTACGCCAGGTACTATGGCGACAGTGATTGTCAGGTCCTTGCGGGCCAATGCTGCCACTTCAGGGTAGTTCGAATCGCTGTAGAAACTGTAGCCCCCAATAGGTATCCGCATTTTCCCCACTTCCTGAAGACAAATAATGTCAGGTGGGACGAGCGCCGCCTTGATGTATTGTGCAAGTGCAGCATGTTTGTTATGTAGTGATCGGCAGTTCCACTGCCAAACTGCGAGTTTATCTTGTTGTGTAGGTGTGTAGTTAGCCAGAGTATGGGCTCTCGAATTGTTCTGTGTGTGTGGTTACGGTGACCTTTGGATCTCGGTTCTCCGGGCTAAGGCTGCTACGACGTTTTCGCGTTTTTTTTCGTTTACTCCTTCGAGCGAGTCGTCGACGTACCGCTTAAGACTGTGAAGCTCTGCAAAAAAATAATTGCATTTGTGCGCACATATTGTCTAGCTTACCTTCCAGATGAGTGATGGGTGTAGGCGTCTGTGCTATAGGCTACGTTTGTGATAGTGGTTTGGTCTGTGCTGGTTTCGTCTGTGTGTTGGACAGCTGTGTGGGTGCGTTTGTTGTATGGGTTCCTCCGTGCGTCATCATGCTTGCCATTTGTCGTTTAAGCGTTTCGAGTTCATTTTTCATGCTGTCCAAGCTTGCCTTAAGTGGTCTGTTTTCGGAAACTATTTTCTTGTACTCCTCGTTTTGTGTGATAGGTGTGGTTGTGGAGGACGCGACCACTGCCCAACTTACCTGTGGATTTGTCAGAACGTAGGCCGCCTTGGGTGCTTCTCTGAATGATCGTTGCGTCTGCCTTGCTTCTCCTCCCTGGACGCATCTGGAAATTTCAGCAAGTGCTGCGCCAGCTCCAACTCGTGGGCCGCGCCGTGCGCCTATTTCACGTCCCTGGCCACCGGGGCGTAGTAGGTAATGAACTGGCAGACAAGGCCGCGTCGTCGGCGCTGCACAGTCGTTTACTTCGTTCCTGCCCCACCACTGTCCGGTCGGTCAAAAAGACACTATTCGCCGCCTCATTACGGCTTTGGCACTTGTACTGGCAGCGCGAGGGACAAGGTACCAGCCTTTATAGATGGGTCGGGAGTGTCTTTGCCATTCCCTCTTGGTTCCCGCCGCCTCGTCTGTTCACGCATTTCTTCACCGGACACGGCCACTTTCCCTACTACCTTCATCGTTTCCGCCTTATTGCCTCCGATCGGTGCGCGTGTGGTACCGCTAACGTCGATGACATTCATTACTTGACCTCATGCCCGCGCACTGCAGTTGTTGCTTCGCGGTTGCGCCGACTTCACAATATCGATACCATCTCTTCCGACATGTACCCCGCACTCATCAAAACCGCACGATCCCGCGCCCTGCTCCTGCAACTCATCCGGCTTGTAACCCTCTCCGTTCCTTCTCCCTCTGTTCCTGTGCCTCCTCTCCTTCCCGATGCCTACTAATTCCCTTCTGCTGTTCCCTCTCGGCTCACCCTTTCATATTACTTTCGCATGACTGTTCGTGGCCATCCACACTGCATAAGCCAACTATGGCGGGGCTTCCCCGTGTAGGATGGTCCTAACCGCATGCTACATCCCCATTTCTCACCTTTTCACTTCTCCTTTTCCTTCCCCATTTGTAAACTCTTCTACCGATTGTGCAGCTGTCCAGCCAGCAGACTGTTGGCGTCTTCATCGAGATGCCCTCCTCCGGACCATTCAAGTCGCCTCGGCGTGACAAGACCATGCTGCACGAGCGTGACCACTGTTAGATATGGAGTTGTTTCCTGCGATTACTTCGAGTTCCCCAGACCACATCGGATTGCAGCACAGCTAATTGAGGAATGCAGAAGCAGGAAAGCGCATTCCAGAGGAGACACGTGCAAACAAGTTTGCGGCCCCCAGGTCGTGTGCCGCCGGCATTAGAAGGGGCCCTGGGACAATGGAGCTCAATCGTCGCCCTTCGCCTTTGAAAAAGGCATTTGCCACCGCTGCGGAGCTGAGTTACCGGGAGCAGGTGGGCCCTTGTACAATGGAGCATTAGCGCCCCCCTCCCCTTCTCCTCGTTAGAAGAAGTGCATTGCCAGTCTGCGAGGCAAGACCGCAGAGAGCCGCCAGGTGTGACACCGCGACACGGGCGCCTACCATTGGCTGAAAGTGGCGTCATCGGAGCGGACTCTCCCATTGGTCAAACATGACGTGACTTACAGTGCTCGAAGGGCTTATAAGAAGCCTTCCAGAGATTCTGGGACATTCCCTGATTCCCTGATTCACCTCTCTCGAACTTCTTGCCGCGGGCCGCAGCGTCCGAGTTGCTGCCGGCCCGTAATGACTGTACGAATGTTACTTGTCGCTCACCTCCTTGTAAATAATGTAGAATAAGTACTCCCAAGTTTTCGTTTTCATCCCGACGTCCGTCCCCCAACCCCTACATCTGGTTGGCAGCGGTAGGATCGCCTCCGAATGCATCAGCTGGTGGCAGCGCTACGGATAAACCTTCGTCGAGAGAGATCCTAAGGAACCGGGAAGAGCGAAGAAGAGAGAGCCTTCGTCGAAAGAGGTCCGAAGAAACTGGGAGTAGCGAAGAAGGAACGAGCCTTCGACCCAGGGAGTCCGGAGGAACCGGGAACAGCGGACGAATGAACCGGATGGCAGGGTGCTGTAACCGTAAGTGAGCGCGTGGTTTTTTTCCTTATGATTCGCCAGACTCAAAGGTTGTGTGTTCAATTTTGATAGTTCTGGGAATCGGGGGTTTGTTGCATTGTGTGTTTGCACAAATTAATAAGGAAAACAGTTTTAACCACCTGTCGGGGCAGCTGCCATGGATCTTAGAACGTTGACGAGGTTAGACTTGTTGTTGGTGTGTGACGATTTGGGAGTTGAGGCGGACGAACGGATGAAAACGCCAGCTATCCTAAAGGCGATTAATGATAGTGGCAATGATGATAAAAGCATTGAGCTTGCTTGGGAGGTGATACAGGAGCCACGGCAGCGTGAGCGTCGTGTACGTTTGCGAGAGCGTCGTGAACTTAGGAGTGAGCGTCAGCGTGAAGAACGCGAGAATGAACGGAAGCATGAGCTTCAAGAACTTACTCTTAGGTGTCAGCGTCACGAACGTGAGAATCAACGCGAACGTGAGCGTGAACAAAAGTATGAGAGAGAGAAGGCAGCACTGATCAAAGAGATACAGTATTGTGATCAGTTATTGGCACAGAGACAACGGCTGTCTGAGAATACTGTAGGTAGTACAGAGCGAAAGAATGAGGCAGCATCGAGCGGATTTTCGCCAGAAGCCGACGAAAAGAGTAGTGCCTGGGAAATTGGCTGCCGATTCATAAGTGAAGGGAAAAGGCAAGCTGCTAACGATGCCTTAGTGGCAGCAGAGGCCGTTAAAGGCCGCAAGGAGAGCGACGAGGTGCTGTGCCAACAGATGACTGTAGAGACAGCTAGGCCAGCTGCGAACAAATTGGCACAGTTACCGAGCGTGTGCGTCGCTGGTAATGTTAGCGAGGTTGCTAGCGAAGAAAAGGGTACTGTTGGCGCGACAGAGGCGAGCACCCATGTAGAGCCAGATCTGCGTGCAGAAGTGAAGTGCGAACTGAGCGATGCAGTTGAGGGTAATTCTCAGGATTGCGAGCTGCGTAGCTCAAGAGAATACAACTGCATTGTTCAGGGATCGGTGCGGCTCTCCGCCAGTCTAGATAGCCTAGATAGGGATGATTCAGTTGTTAATCATTCGGACTGTGCGCGTGAGACAGCGATCGATACCGACGGGCTGTGTGCCGATGCACAGCGTGAGCTGGGCAATGTAGTAGAGGGCAGTTCGCAAGAGTGCGAGTTGTCTAACTCGAGTAAAGCCTGCTGCATTGTCTGCATTGTTCCAGAGTCGGTTGAGCTGTCCGCAAGTCGAGGCAGAGAGAGTGTTGATTTAAATGTAAATCACTCAGACTGTGCGGGTAAGAGACCGATCCGGGCCGACGAAATGTGTACCGGCCAGCACGAGGCACGAGAAGGCGACATGAAAGCGAGTGCAAGGAGAAAGCGCCGTAAAAAGAACCGCGGTCAAGACCGAAAAACGGTAACTTATGTAGCGCCGCCAAAGATGGCCAGAAACCCAAAAGGGCAGGGCGCGAGGGAAAAGGTGCGGTCGTCAAGGACGATGTTGACGCATCCAGAATGGTCGAGCCACCGGTCAAAGGGGGACCGCGAAGAATGTTCTGCACGGACGCGGACAAAGGGCACGAGGCTTTTAAACTCCTCGTCGTTCCGTAGTTCTTTTCATAGCTCAGCGTGCAGTTCGAAGAAACGCAAGGTGGCAGGACGAGACCAGGTGGGGAGTAGCGACGCGGTCAATCGAGTTCGTGTTGAAAGCGGGGCGCCAGGACGCAAATTGGCAGGAGACCGTAACGTCTTGGGGGAGCTGATAGTGAATCAGCCCTTTTGTTGTCTCTCGGCAGCCAGAGTAGCTTTGAGACCACGCCCACCTCGAGTCAGGCTGAAAGTATGAGTCAGTCGTAAGCAATCGGGAACGCGAAGCCAATAGAGCTTCCGTAGAAACGAAACGTGTTATTTTGTTTTATTTTTGAGCATCGGAAAGTTTTTCGCGATTTGAGACTAGGATTTCTTTCAATGTGTAAGGTTTGAGCTTTGTTTATGTTTTGGTTTGAGAAAGCTCCGAGATTTGAAAGATGCGTTTTGAGTAAACATGTAGTCTCGCGAGATGCTCATTAATAAGTATATAGGCTTTCTTTTTTTTGTGTGTGTGAGTAACCTGAGGGTCAAGGTTATTGTTGAGAGGCCTATCGTAACGCGCGTGTGTTTTATTTAACCTTCTTTCTTTTTAAGTGTTGAATTTTCTAAGGTTAAGCGCGTAGATTTTCAGTGAGTGCATGATTTGCACGGAGAAGCGTTCTTAGTTCCATTAGCGCGTGTCCTGTGTGGACGGAAGGAAGCAGATTTATGACTGGGTTGCTAGTGTGTGTGGAGGGCAGCCGTATTCTGACTTCTTTAGTGAGCGTGCGTGGAAAGAGTTAGTAGAAGACGCATCATTTTAAGGGTTCTGCGGAGTGTATAAGTCCCGCAAGTTAATTGTTCGTTTACGTCACGTGTCCTGTAGGACTTTCAGGGAAGAAACGTGAGTAAGCGTAAATGAAAAGTTTGCCTACAACGCAAGTACGCGTTCTGTTTAGTGACCACAGGGCTAGTGCGCTTGTGATTACGTACTTGTGAGGTTGACCAGATTGTTCTGTGGCACCAATACGTGTGATAAGTACGCCACTGCGATAGATTGGAAACACGCTGTTCGTGTAGTTAGGCCACTTAAGTTATGTTCGGCTGTTTTCATTTGTTGTTTGCATCGTCAACGACCCTTTTGTTTTGCAACAACAATAGTACTCTGGTCTTGTCGGCAATCGAGGAGAAATGGATAGCTGTTTGGAAGGGTGGTTGGAACTGCTTTGTCAAAATTGGGGAACTAAACGATCAGGGTTGATTTTGACTCAGTAATAGCCTGGCGAGTCAGGGGTGAAGAGCCTGCGCTTACGCGTGGTGCAGCGCTGTGTTGTTTGGTTTGTTTGACGTATGTTCTCCAGGGCCCAGAATCCCGAGGGTTGTCAAACGAGGCTCGACCCCAGTACCCTGCAGCTTCTTTCAGCGTTCCTCATGGCCAGCGAATTGAGTTCACCGGCCATTCAGAACAACCGGGGCGAGGACGAGCTGTTAGATATGGAGCTGTTTCCTGCGATTACTTCGAGTTCCCCAGACCACATCGGATTGCAGCACAGCTAATTGAGGAATGCAGAAGCAGGAAAGCGCATTCCAGAGGAGACACGTGCAAACAAGTTTGCGGCCCCCAGGTCGTGTGCCGCCGGGATTAGAAGGGGCCCTGGGACAATGGAGCTCAATCGTCCCCCTTCGCCTTTGAAGAAGGCATTTGCCACCGCTGCGGAGCCGAGTTACCGGGAGCAGGTGGGCCCTTGTACAATGGAGCGTTAGCGCCCCCCTCCCCTTCTCCTCGTTAGAAGAAGTGCATTGCCAGTCTGCGAGGCAAGACCGCAGAGAGCCGCCAGGTGTGACACCGCGACACGGGCGCCTACCATTGGCTGAAAGTGGCGTCATCGGAGCGGACTCTCCCATTGGTCAAACATGACGTGACTTACAGTGCTCGAAGGGCTTATAAGAAGCCTTCCAGAGATTCTGGGACATGCCCTGATTCCCTGATTCACCTCTCTCGAACTTCTTGCCGCGGGCCGCAGCGTCCGGGTTGCTGCCGGCCCGTAATGACTGTACCAATGTTACTTGTCGCTCACCTCCCTGTATATAATGTAGAATAAATACTCCCAAGTTTTGGTTTTCATCCCGACGTCCGTCCCCCAACCCCTACACCACGAAGACGCACCAATGCTTTGGCTCTTCTTTACAATAAACCAACTGCGCGTCACTGTGTGGGCATTGTTGGGTCGCCCAGCGGACGGGGTGGGTTTGGGAGCATGCGCAGCTTGCAGACCCATGGAGGCAGTTTTATTTCACTGCTCCCCTCTTTTCTCTTTGTGTCTTTGTTCATGCCCCTTCTTACGCTTGCCTCCGCTTTTTTCTTTTATCAATTGGCTTTTTCTCTAAAACTGATTTGGGCTGCCTTGGTGGCCCCTTTTCATTTATTTTATATTCGGTTTTATACCCGTTATACCTTAACGGTGGTGCGGGTTTGCCCCTCCTTTATTTTTCCATTCTTTTTCGATCAAGGGGCAACATAAAGCCATGGACGCGCTCTCGTGCTCGAGAGCGGGATCTGCTCGGGTGAGGGGACGCTGATCTTAACCGAGCGTTGAGTCCGTGTGGAGATGGCGATCTCGACTTACCCTGTCGGTTGTGTTTGTCGCTCCTATGGCCGTTTGTGTAGTCCGATTGCTCATCCTCTGAGGCAAACCAGCGTGGTTTTTCCTGCCCTTCACTGTGCTTGTCAGTGCTCTTTCTGACTTGAGGTTTTTTCGGTTGGTTGAGGCGTCGTTAGCAGCTGCGGTCGCCAATGACGTGGGCCCCCTTACTCGAGGCACACTTTGGCTCACACAGGTGTCCGTCCATTGGGTTTCTGAGTCCGCAAATTCGGCACACTCGCAGGTCGGGCTGTGGACAGACGTCTGTCCGATGCCCTTCTCCATGGCATGTTTTGCACACCTGAACAGCAGCACAGTAAGGATGACACAGCAGTTCGACTCCGTTGTAGTACACCACCCGAGGTAGTGACGGGCCGCAGAAAGTAAGGCCGGCACTCTTTGTTTCTCCGATCATTCTTACTTGGATAAGTTCGACGCCTTGAGTCCGTATACGTATGTTTGCATATGATGGTCTCCGGTGGCGTAGGGGTGGAAGTCCGTGTATAACTCCTCGGATAGCTTCCTCTCCGGTGGCAGCATATACGTTAACATCATGCGAACGTCCGCTGATAGCGAGGGAGTGGACTTGGCGTGCCTGCTCCGCGACCTCCTAACTCGATGTCGAAAGTATGGCGATATTGGAGTCGGGCTTGATACGGAGCAAAAATTGCTCATCTGCTATTTAGTAGCCGCAGGCCGTGACGATCGCTTCGGCGAGGGCCGGCGTGCTGATAGACTTCAAAGGCAGTCCCTGGTGTGGTCGGATAACTATCTTGAAGTCATCCTTAGGAAGAAGAGGAAGTTTGGGTATGCCTCTTCGTCGTTTCCTTAGTTTCGCCGGGTTAGTGCTACCCGTTGAGTCCGTTTCTCGCTTGCGCTCTCGAGCCTGCTGCTTCTTTTGCCGTAGTGTCAGGACTGTCTGCCAATCGTCGTCCGTCCGCTGGCGTCCCCCAGCGTTGTGGCGAACAGAGCCTGCTATTCCGTCTTCTGTTCTGCCTACATTTGTTAGATCCATGTTCTCTGCTGGTGTGGTCTCACCTTGCAGTGTCGTCGTCGTCTGAAGTTCGCTAAGCGTTCCCGTAGCCATGCCCAGGCAGAATGGTTGCTGCCGTTCGCGTTCCTCACGCGTCGGAGCAGCACCGGCTGCTTCACCGAGCTGGCGTCGGGGTTATCGACGCTGCCCCGTAGTCTGGGTTTGTAGGATCGCTGGGCTCCACGAGCTTCACCAAGGGCCACGTGCGTAGCCCACCCGTGTTCCTTGTATCCTCACGAGTCGACTGGTATCTCGGTACCGTGGTTTGAAGCACTGGTCTACCAAAAAACACATCGAAACGCAGAGCGCGATGCAAGCAGTACTGCGCTGCTTGGCGCCCCCTTGCGGCTCGCATGCTTTGGACCAATTCTGCTGGCGCGTGTTTAGGTGCTCTTTCTGCATACGTGGCCAACACGCTGTTGAGACGCCAGCTCCAAGCGCTCTATTCAGGGTATGGACGATAGTAATGTATACACTATCACAGCGCAGCACGCGACTTCCACAGCACAGCACCTCCATTTTTGTCGCATATGAAAGCAAGCTCAGCGCTAAGCATACAGGCACAAACTGCGCCATGCTGCCGCGGCAGGCCGGCTGGGATGATGATGATGATGATTTGATGGTGATTTTAGGCATACGCTTTGAAACAGGGCGGTCACATATTGTCACCTAGCCTGCTTGATTTGATCAGGTATGCTATATGTGTTCTTTATCTAGTATTTTTTGTGTACATCTCCTTAATCTCCTTTTTTTTTGTTCAAAATCTACCTTGCACCGCTTGCTATGACTCTAAGAGATCCGGTCGTATCGACCTCTTCCCTGCTTTCTTTTTCCCCAATACTCGAAACGTGTCTTCCTTATCTGGACTAGTGAGCGGCTGACGCTTTTGTGCACTTTGAACACAAGCGATTCTGGAAGGCGTACCTTACCTACGGCCTCTCTCTGGGTAAGTCCCTTAGCATTCCTTTAGTATGTGCGGAGTGGTCTACGGATTTTTTCTGCAGCATACACCTGCCTGATCTAGTTCCGAATATTTGCACCGGTATGTTTTTGACCTTAGGCAATCGGCTCGATCTTGAAATGGCAAAGCACTGCAATTTGTGTTTTCCTGCTGATTTTCCCTTCTAATTTTTTTCTTCTCATTCTTGTAAATCTCCATGGTCCTTTTTGTTTCCATTCGTCGCATCCAATTAACCGTCTCTGTTTATCACTCTTCCTGGTAACTCCTGCTTGTCTGTTTAAAGTTTCAATTACCCTTTACTTGGTTGCCAACTTTCTTGATCACTTCCTTTATACTGTGTCCATTGTGTACTTTCCAAGTAGAGATACGTGTGCACTTAAGCTGCCCATTTATTTCCGTCCATGTTCCTGAGTCCTTCTTCAAAACTAATTTTGCGCTGAGCTTCTCTGTCTTCAAAAGAGACAAAACCCCATGTGACCTTGCAGTGCCTCATTTGTGGTTTTACGGTGGGCTCCCAAAGCCAACCGGCCTACCGATCTTCGTTCACTTTCAACCGCGACAAAATATCCGATTTCAAGCACAGAATTGCATTTACAAACGTTACCGCTGGCACCATTACTGTTTTTTCAGATTCCACGCACCACCTCTTACTCATTGGGACCCCAGAATTCTGTGTAAGACATATTTTTACAGCGAAGCTGTATATGGGTAGGATTTTGTGCATTTTTGTTCTCTGTGAACAAAAACTATCATCGTCAATTGCTCATCCCCCCTAATCATTCATGCTCCCGTAAGCAAGCAAAATATGAAATGGCTCATAGCCCGTAAGACAGAGGCTAGGAGCAGACAACAAATTGAAGCGAACCGGGCTTAAATTCTTTCTAATAACGCGTAGAACATACAGAACAGCATGTCAAAAACTGTCATCCTCAATGGCTCATACCCCTGTAAGCAAGCAAAAAATTCAATGACTCATTGTTCCGTAAGGTTCACGGCTACTATTTCTGCGTGAAACAGCTGATATGACACTACCGCTGTTGTCTTTGTCAGTGGTTTCAATGTGGATGTGCCAGTACCGAAAAGGAAGCGGTTCACGCGTTCCGTGTTGCAGACATATCTCTTGCGATGCCACACCGACCCGGCCCAACCGACCACCCAGCGGCGTACGTGCATCCATTTCATATTACCAAAGAATCTGATCGCAGTTGCAAGTGCAATAATGACCACCGATCTTTTTTCTCCTTTATCGTACAGTCACAGAGAAAAAAAGCAAATGAGGCGACGCATTAGAGTTGGCTCCCGTCGTGGTAAGCCACGTTGAAGGCGGCGCTTCAGATGAGGACGCAGGGAACAGAGGCGCTGCTTTTTAGAGTCTGCCGAATTCCATTGGACCAACGTAAGTTCGCGAGCAAGAGCACGGAGCTTTCCTGCTGCGTCTGTTCTTGACATCGGGATAGCGACACATGCACCACTGTTATGTAAAGTTCGAGCGGCTGCGTCTGCTTGCTCGTTTCAAAGGATACCACAATGACTTGACAACCATAGAAATAGGATGTCATGTCCTCTCGTTTCTCATGTTTCAGCGACAAGTCGTCCGTGGGGTCCACGGCTTAACGCAGAGAGCAAACTCTGGATGGCGACCTTGGAATCGCAGAAGATGGGTCATTTCTGGGACGTTTAAACAAACGCACAACAACGCATCACATTACGAGAAAGGAAAAGCTGCTCATTCAGCGTTGCTGTCGGAACTCGGGATCTTCACCAAGCATTGGTCAAACACGTTGCTCAAACGTGCCGGTGCATTCGGTAAAGTGGCCGTGTTCAACTTTACACAGCGGACAAAAGGGAAACCTAGCCACATTGGGGAAGCAGAAGGTTAAGTTTTCGCGGTTTTGTCCTTGCCACTAGGCAGGACAAAACTGGCAAGAACAGGTCATGTATACACAAATGTGTACACTGCGATTCCGCGAGCCACTCGCGATTCGCTCTCGAGGTGCGAATGGCCCACCGCACAGGATTTGCCTGGAGGTATCATCCTGGTTCAACCCAACGTCCGCTCAGCATTCCAGTCTAGCTTCTACGTTGCGAACAACCCACCGCAAACGCTGCGCTGTTGCCTGTCTTCGAAAAGCGGCTGTTCACCTTCTAAGTCAGATCGACCCTCCGTCGACCTGCCGCTGCCCCACCGTTCTCTTCTCCCCGCGCGCATGTTCCCGCAGCGCGGTTACAACCTCCTGGCACTTTTCAGCTTTCCTCCGCCTCGATTCCAGTGTCGCCAACTAGAAATAAAATTACTCCTTACTCTAGGCCCCAAAACACTTTAAAACCCGGGTTACGAGCAGCAAAAATCCGCGAAAAACCAAATACAGACAACAATCAAAATCACGATCAGAATATATGTTTCATTGCGTGTACGTAGAACACGGCTGAACAAGAACTTCACTTGAAAAAAAAAATCTTTCGTCCCTAGTAGCGTGAACTATATAAATTCTGACTTTTAATAAGTCCACTTTCTTGTGAGACTGTAAAGTGCGGAAACCTGGTGTGAAAAAAAATTTACAAAAATATGCCTTCATGAACTACAATCACTGGCCGGAAAGCAGGTCAAACTACCGAGTGGGGATTAAAATGATAGAACAATTTTTTCCCTTTCACTTCGGTGTGGTCGCACGTCCTCAGTGTGTATTTGTTGGCTGGCATGGCTGGGCCTAGGGTCGGACCCATCGCTGACTCCATGGGCCTCCATCCCACCGATCTTGCGAGCTACGTGCTCGGGCAGCGTGTACCTTAAACAGCAGTTATCATTTGTTGGGAGACCACCCACACAGTAAGGATGTCACTTGTCGTCTCAGCGGGCATTTTCTTTCTTAACTTACATTTAATCATGTTTAGCCTAATGAAAACATGCTCAATTCCTTGTTACTTCCAAAGGGCAATGGATAAGCTACACTATTGTGACACGTGAAGCCCAAATTATTGTAATAATAATAATAATAATAATAATAATAATAATAATAATAATAACGTTTAGTACGGCCAAAAAAGAAGCCCGCATTACATGAAAATCGCTAAAAAAAAACCGCCGCCTTCAAGACGAACGAATTTTTCTGCTGGACAGCACCGAAAGCCGCTAAATTTAGCTGGAAAACCACTAGATTGGCAACATTGCTCCCTTATGGCTTTGTACGACTAAGCACGAGGTCGCGGGATCGAATCCCGGCCACGGTTGCGGCATTTCGATGGGGGCGAAATGCGAAAACACCCGTGTACGTGTATTTCGGTGCACGTTAAAGAACCCCAGGTGGTCCAAATTCCCACACTCTTAGAACCATTTACACCCTTTGGGGCGTATCTTGTCCCACAACAATAATCGTCATCCGTGTTGCCCGCATTTCCTTTCTTTAACGCTGCGAGCCCGGTACTTCCCAGTCACGAACGGCAAGCGCGTTATCAGTGTGACGCCGCATTCTCGACAGGAAAGTAGCGAGCGCCGAGTTTTCAGGAAAGGAAACGCAAGCAAGGCAGATGACGATTATCGTTGTGGGACAAATATACACCCCAAAGGGTGCAACCGTTTTAAGAGTGCAGAGTCCCCCACTACGGCGTGCCTCATAATGAGATCGTGGCTCTGGCACGTAAAACCACATGATATTTTTTTAACCTTTCGTCACATCACCACCGGAGTGTCTAAGAGGAGTGTGTCCGGATCGTTACTTTTCCTTGCGTACATTATTGAATTGCCTAACGGTGCTTAGTCCCGCATTAAACTTTTTGCTGATGATTGTGTACTTTATCGTGACATATCTTGTGATAACGACCATGTAGCCCTCCAAAATTAGTTAGACGCAGTTAACACATCGTGTCAGTCATGATTAATGCTCCTAAATCTTACTAAAACTAAATGTATGTCTTTTATTAACCCAGCCTCCCGAGTCTCCACTCCGTATCATTTATAACTCAGTAGTGTGGAACTCCTAGAAACCTATAAGTATCTAGGTATTCATTTACATTAAGACTAACGTGTTACCATCCCATTTACTCCACCCTCGCAGCTGCTAACGATTCTCTTGGCGTCATCAAATGCAACCTAAAGTACGCTCCTGTAAATATACGTAAACTTACTTCCACTACACTAATCTGCCCGAAGCTAGAATACGAATGTGGAATGGGGGATCTGGGTCAGGCATACATCGCCAATGACATTGAATCTGTTCAAGACCGGGATACTTGCTTCATCTTTTCCGACTATTCATCCTACACTAGCGTTTAATCAATAAAAGCACGTGCCAATTTATAAGCGCTGTCTCTTCGCCGCAAACCAAAACGTCTTTGCCTCCTTCACAAACTTTATCACCATGCTTCTCTTCATTAAGAGCACTTCCAGTCACCGCTGTCATCTTTTCACGCCGGGATCACCACTTCGAAATCGAGCGCATCGCCGGTCACACGTTACATTCTACACATTCTTTAATGCCCCGCACCATCATTGAACGTAACGGCTTGCTCACTGTAATTGCCACTGAAACTGACCCTGTAAACTTTCACGACATGCTACGCTCTGTCATTTAGTTGCCTTTCTATTAGTGTTTTGTTTGTTGTGAGTTACTATTGAATACTTTTTTTAATACCGTACGCTATGTGAGCATCCATATTTCCCCCCATATGATTGTGCACCATGCATTACTTCTTTTATTTGGTATATTTTACATTTTCTTTCTTATTAGCTAAACTGTGTTAGCATACTTTTGTTCTATACTTCATCATATTGCTTCTTGCAACTACTTCTTCGCAATTGCTTTTACGTTTGTACTGCCGCCTCCCCTCGGCTTAAGTCCTTTAGGCGTACTTTGAATAAACTAATAGCCATTGAAAAGTGGCCAAAGAACAGAGATACATTTGCCAGCGAAGAGACTGACGTCACCACCGTAAAAGCCGAATAGTCCACGACCTTTACGCCACATGAACAAAGGAACTACTTCTCAACAAAGAATAAAATATAGGGGGTGCTATACCATGTAAATATTGATCCAATGCATGTTACACACAATTTGCTATTTGCGGAAGGTATACCTACAGCCATGTTCAATTTCAAACCTAACATAGAAAAAGCATTCAAGCATCAATTATTCCACAAGGCCCATTCGCTGGAACACATTGATCCATAAAGGAGTTTCAAACACAGTAGCCAGGTAACGAGACAATAAAAGCAACAAGATGACAGATATATTCAGGAGTGAAAATTACTTGGAAGGAAATTGGGACACACGGTCACCAACGAGCACCACCGAGCTCAACCTACCCGTTCCTATGCAGCCTTAGGCGCGTTGCTAAGAACCTGTGAGGCCGTGCAAAGTTTAGCGATGGCTGGCAGCCTTCGGCGCCAGAGAAATTCATCACTGAGCAATAAGGTGGCGCTTACGCAAATAAACATGCGAGGCCACGCCTCACATGTGAGCGATACGCTACGGCGGCCAGGCTGATCAGTTGCTTCAAGGCGCACAACGGGTGTAGCAAACGCCTGGGGCATCCAAGGATGAGATAGTTGGCTCAACGCACTTGTTGGCGGCGGTCCGGCCTAATTCGTTGTGAAGTAAACTTTACTAAGTGATAAGCGAGTTTCACCAAGCAGGTCTGAGTTCGAACATGACAGGTATACGCAGAAGTGTGAACTCTTTCTTGTTGAAACAACAGTTGCATAAACTCTTTTAAATTGAACAAAATTTGAAGGCACTTATGCATTTCAAAAGAAAGCGAGGGATTCCCTCTCATACTACACAGCAATGAAAAGTGCGAACAATATGCACAGAATGCACACTTATGCACTCCATCCAGACAGCAAAGCATGTATACCGCTGCATTGAGAATTGATGGAGGCTAAGCTAAGTCGAGAATTCCTTGTGCATGGGCCTTAACTGCGCTTTGAAGCAACTGTTATTGTATTATTTAAAGATCAGCGGACCAACCTTCTGATTCCTTTCTCGTATCGGGATCAGACCGGCGAGTGGTGCCGAAAGGCGCGATCGTGATCATTTTCTCGTACACGCTTCATCTAGATCCGAAGACCTTCAGACAACCGGAAGAGTTTCGGCCTGATCGCTTCCTGTCGGAGTACAGCCTGGTAAGGCATCCATTTGCCTATGTGCCGTTTTCAGTTGGACCTCGGAACTGCATTGGCGAGTGCCCAGTTGAACGTTTGTTTCGGCGGCAGTCAAAACTCACAGTGGGCACGAAGAGGTTTTCTTCGTGTTTCATTGATTAAGTAATCAAGTGAGTAATAATATAATTGCGAGAATGCTATAAAAGCTTGTCGCCGGCCCTCCATGGGATACACTAGAATAGAATGCCAAGCGAGCGGAACGACAAGAGCAAGCACGCATTACTTCGAGCCTGCTATGCACACCCTAAGAAAGAGCTTCTTAGCCTACAGACGACGGGTCTTCCTTACGCGAGCTTTATGTGCTGTAGTGTTACCTTGAAGGACCTGGAGTTATCAGGGAATGAATTTAAAGCCTGTTGGTTGCCTTCCGTCGAGAACAGAGTTAATGGACGCTTGCTTAAACCTACATTGCCAACGTAAGCGATGCTCACGCAAAACAATTTCCGGCCATGCACACCAGGCTAAACCCGTGAGCTTCTACACCACCAGCAGCATCGAAGTCTGTTTTGCTCGTAGAGCATGATATAAAACGGGGTATATGCAGCAGTGCCAAATTATTCTTTATGAGAAAACAAACGATATAGCATACACAAAAGAAGAAAAATAGGGGATCTATCCGCTAATAAGCGTGCGTGCGTGCGTGCTTTATTTTCTTTTTCCGCGCTATAATTCAGACTGCACGAATATTACAAGGTAGAAACATGGGTTATCCGATTGTGCATATCAACTGCTATCGTCCACCGCTCGATGCTTCTACTACCCCGAGGGGAAAATGACGTTTACAAGTATTCTAGCTGTACTACCAGAGCGGTTTGCTACGTGAAAGTAAGGAAGGTTTGTTTGCAAACGCTTTCAGAGAGCAAGAGCTTTGTGTTCCTTCCTTGCTTAAGCAGTGCTCAGTTTCCTTCTCCATATCCTCACCTCGCAGGCCAGC
Organism: Dermacentor albipictus; assembly: GCF_038994185.2. Classification (NCBI taxonomy): domain Eukaryota; kingdom Metazoa; phylum Arthropoda; class Arachnida; order Ixodida; family Ixodidae; genus Dermacentor; species Dermacentor albipictus. Next base: position 37,028,516 of record NC_091821.1, read on the forward strand.
GGTTCGCGCTCGTGGAACAGAAGATTGTGGGGTCCAACTTGTTCAGGCGGTTCAGCGTAGGCTCGCTAGTGCCCCGCGACCAACTCAAGCTGGATTGCGAGCTCGTGCTTCGAAATAAGACTGGCATCGAAGTCAAGCTATCAGCCTGACCAAATACCCACGACGTCGAGAAACATGGATAGACACTGGACAGTTATAGCCAAGCCTTCATCAAGTTTCCTTTTTTTTCATATTTGAGCTCTGTACAGAATTATGCGTCCTAACTGTGTGTGTATGGCGAAAGGCAAGAGCCTGATGATGTATGGTGTTTTATGGCGCAAGGGCCAGGTATGGCCATAGAGCGCCATGACTAGTGGTAATGTTAACGATGTATTGTGAATGGCGTGGACAATGAATTCCTCAAGGTAGATGTGACATGGCTGTAAAAGGGCCTAAAACCAATCGCTGTAAATGGCATGAAATATATGGGTGCTAAAATAATGACAATGACTAAGTAGTGCTGTGGGCTATGGAAATGGGATTTCGTTAAATGCATGGTGCCACAAAACATAACAATGACACTATAGCTTCAAGAAAGCCCTTGAGTATAAAGGTTGTTATACGTGCGCTAAAAATTCCCTGGTCAAATAATTTTCAGAGTGTCTGTTCCAGCTAAAAACTGTAAGACTAATTTCAGATTAAAAAGCGATTCATTGCTAAGAAAAAATTTAGGGTGAAGAGGTATATTTTCGCGATGCGCAGAAGTGAAATACTTTTTCCTCTGTGCTTCTATTGCAGGGCATTGAATAAGAACGTGCAGGACTGTGAGATTTTTGCCACACTTATTACAAGTCGGAGGATACCCCCCAGTCAAGAGGTAAAAGTGAGTGACGTAAGTGTGTCCTACTCTTAATCGGCAAAAGAGCACTTCGTTATATCGTGATGTACTCTCCAATATCCAATGTCGTAATTTGGGTTTGATCGAGTGCAGTTTATTTGATATTTGAGTATTCAATTGTTTCTGCCAGTGGACTTTCAGCTTGTGGCTCAATAATGGTTTAAGATCAGTGGCTGGGATGAGTATGTTTGTGCCCGTTTCGTTAAAAGCTACTGAGATAGCTTTCTCGTCAGCAGCTTCATTGCCTTTTATACCACAGTGACCAGATACCCAGCATAGGATGACCATTTGTTTAGCCCAGAAGCTGAGCATAACAATGTATACATTTCATTAAAGATAGTGTTTCTATGTTTACATAGAAACATAGCTCACATAGTTTACATAGCTCGGACTACACTCAATGGTTCTGTGAACACAATAGCCCTAGTGAGATTCGTTTGCTTGATTTGCTTTACTGCAGAGAGTATTTATTGCATACGCCTCCGCTGTAAAAAATACATGTATGTGGGTTAAATGTACCGGATATTAAAAATGCTGGTCCTAGTGCTGCGTAAGCAACTCCAGAAGGAGACTTAGAGGCATCTGTGTAAAATTCAGCACAAGAATACTTCTCCTGAAGCTCAAGAAAATGTGAACGTATGTGTGCCTCAGGTGCTCGTTTTGATATTTCTGCAAACAAGGCGTCACACTCGATAGTCTGCCACTCCCAAGGCGGTGGAAGCCGCGTAGTTGCCATTATGACATTTTCTAAAATTAAGGCGCCCGTTTCTTCGGACAACGCTTGCAACCGAAGGGACAGAGGAGGTCTAGTGCCTGGGCGGTTACGGAAAAGCCTGGCCGTGGACAGGTCGTGAATAACTGAATGGCATGGATGATGGAGATCTGATTTCACCTACAGGGCGTAATAGAAACTTAAATATATTCTTTGAAGATGTAGAGACCAGTCGTTGGATTCAACGTACAGGCTTTCTACGGGGCTAGTCCTGAACGTACCAGTAGCAAGACGGATAGCCAAGTGATGGAGGAATCCAGCATCTTCAAAGCACTAGGCGTGGCAGAGTTATACACAATGGCTCCGACAAAGTACTCTTCTGGGCCATCTTGTTGACGCTTCCGGAGTACAGACTGATCCCGACAAAACTCGCGCTGTCCGAGAGTTTCCGCCTAAAGGGCGATCGTCGAAGTCGAAAATATTGCGGTAGGACGATAATACTTCGCAAAGGTCTTCAGCCTGCGTAGAGGACAGGTCCGTCGCAACCATTTTCTTTATGTTGGGATTGGCACCCGAGGCTGGCGCTCGAGGGGCATGCTAAGCTCGCGAGAACCATCGGTCGATAACGCTGCCACGTATTGGTCGCCGAGACAATCAATGGTGGCAAGGCAAATATCTTGCGGTAGAACTTGCTTTGCCAATCCAAAGTTACAGACAGGCACGCGAGTGCGGTTCGCAGTAATAGTAAGTATACTGTTAGGCACGGTGAGGTCATGCTGTAGTGGAATGTCGAGCAGAGGAGTGACGAGGTACTCGTCATCAGGAACTGGTGGGAAAGACAACAGTTCAATGTAGGCTATGGACTTTGGCGGCAGGCGAAGAAAGCTGGTGGGGTGTAAGCGGCAGTGGGGTGCGTCAGAAGGTTCTGCGAGCATCGGCAACTCAAGGCGAAGGGTACTGGAAGAGCAGTCAATAAGAGCAGAATGTGGGGAGAGAAAATCGAGGCTGAGAATGAGGTCGTGGGGGCAATGGGCAATTACGGTGAAGAGGACAGGAGTATGGCGGCCGGCGATGCTGACACGTGCCGTACTACTAGGGCACGGTGATAGGCCCACTACGGCATGCCGATGATAGGCACAGTACCACCATCCGCAACGCGGATGACGCGTGCCGACGCTGGGGTGAGGAGCTTGTTCAGTCGTCGTCGGAAGGCAGCAGTCATAATAGAAAGATGTGCTCTTGTATCGATGAGTCCCGCGACAGGGTAGCCGTCAACGTCAACGTCAAGAAGGTTTCGGTTAGTAGGAAACGTGAGCAGATGATTTGAGGGCAGGGTCGACAACGCAGCTTCGCCTCCAGAAGCTGCAGTGCCTAGTTTTCCGGCTGAGTCCGGGAGGCGATAGGCGGCGAAGAGAAGCGGCGTGGTTGAGGCGAACGAGACTGATGGCGTCAAGGTGAGGGCGAGTGGCTGTAGCGAAGGTTCGGAGCAGGGACATCAGCGGCAGTGGGTTCATGGCGGGTGGCATTGGGAACAGAAGGTCCAAAGGTGCGGGAATAAGTGGCGGTGCAAGTCCGAGGAGGTGGTGGCCATCGGTTGCGGCAGTGACGGGCGACGTGGCCGATGCGACAGCAGTGGAAGCAGATCGACCCGTCATCAGGGGTACGCCATTCGGACGGGTTGCGGCGAGATGTGGCAGAAAAGGACTGCCGGGGACGAGGAGAACCGCTAGAGAACTGGGGAACGCTGCGTCGAGACGTGGAACACACGGTGTTCAGACCCATGTTTTCAAATTCCTGTCTGACGACGGCCTGAATCATCGCAATAGTGGTTGCTGGCAGATCGGGAGGTGTCGTGGAGAAAGCTGGCGAACAGACGACCTCGACTTCACGGCGAACAATTCGGATGACGTCGTCACAGGGGGTTGTCTGACGCGGTCAACCCTCACATGTCGACGTAGCAGCAGTGTTGGGTAGCAGTGCAATGTCGTGTGAGATACGGCGGCTCTTAGCTTGTTCAAGGCGACAGCATTCTTTTATAATGACGTCAATAGTCGAGACGTTGCCGAAAACAAGCAAATTGAAAGCGTCGCCGGCGATGCCTTTTAGCACATGCGCCACTTTATCTCCTTCGGACATATTATCGTCAGCTTTGCGGCATAGAGCCAAGATGTCGAGGACGTAGGAAACGTATGGCTCTGTATATGACTCAACACGAGACGCAAGAGCCTTTCTCGCGACAGCCTTGCGCCCAATGGGGTTGCCGAACAGTTCCCGTAGCTTTTCTTTGAAACTGTCCCAACTGGTTATCTCGACAACATGCGTTTGGTGCCACACGTGTGGGGTGCCGCCAAGATAAAAGATGACATTGGCGAGCATAACCATTGGGTCCCACCTGTTCTTAGCACTGGTGTGTTCATAGAGCTTCATCCAGTCGTCGACATCCTGTCCCTCCTGGCCAGAGAACACATCTGAGTCACGATGTGGGGCCACCGTGACGATTGGAGCAGTCGGACAAGCCGAAGCCGTCGCAGAGGCGGGCTCGTCACCGGGAGGCATGGTTACAAGCTTGGTGTGCCGACCACTTCGGAGTTCCGTGGTGAGGACGGGGATCGCTGCCCTCCACCAGAATGTTACGTGTGGAAAGACACAGACGAAAGAGGCTATTTACACGCAATTTACACGGGAGCCAGGTAGCCAGGCCGACACTCGCTCGCGCCAAGGGCACCGACCAACTTCGTCGTTCTCGCGGCGGCTCGTCTCTTGAGCATCGCTCGATGATATCGTAATAACATTTTAAGTTTTTCTTTTAAACACAACAAACCTCATCAAGGTTGGCGCAGTCGTTGCCGAGAAAAATGAATTCTATTTTTACATGTATTTAGATAGGACCACCCGAGCTAAAGCTTCCCCTTAAGGGCAACTTTCCCCACTATCGTGTCCGCGTGTAGAACAAAATTGCGAAGATAGTGGAATGCCGGGCCAACTCACAGCGGAGGTGCCGTTCGCCATTAAAGGGCCCACATACTTAGCTTCGCTGGTCATACTTCTTCACAGATTAGAAGGGAACTGTATTTTCTTTTTTTTGTATTTATTTCGCTTTTACAAAGAGAATGTTATAAATGCAATGTCAGTCGTTCTTGTCTCGTATATGTAAATATGGGTGCAAATAAACTCTATATTCTGTTCAATCGCAAGAGTAGGTGTAAGCGGGAAAATGCTCGCATGCACGCACGCGACAAATGCTCGTCCGCATACACGTTTACACGCGCTCACGCATGCACACACAAACACGCGTATGCTCGCACACGCATACACGCACTCATGCGCACGCGTATTCAAATACTGAGACACAAGCATAGGCGCTCACGCAAATACAAGTGCACACGCGCGCACGCTCAAGGTGTGCACATCCATATATACTTCCTCTCCTTCCCTGTTGCTTCACAAAAACATACGCGTGCAAACAGATTGAATGACACTCGCTCTGCCATTACCGTTCAAAACTCCAGCTGTAACAAATCGCTTCTTCAAGTCAATGTGCCTTCTGCTAAGAAGTTGCAAGAACATTTGCTCCTGTCCTGTGACACAACCGCCCATCCCTGATCAAAACACTGCTTTAACGCACCACCAATGTTCCGACTAAGTGCCATAAATGCATTTGTTACAAAGGACAACCCATTGGCGCAGACAGTTGAAGCTTGTTACGCAGCAATTATATAGAAACACAATTGTTAAAAATTTTGCCCATTCAGTTACGCATGTGCATTGCCGTGAAGTTCCACAGGATGGTGAAGGTGCAATGTCCAGAATTCCTGAGTATGACCATGCTACAAGGCACGATAGTATTTTTTCTAACGTAACACAAAGAAACGCACATGCTTGTTATTATGTTGTCCAAGGAATAAAATCTGATAATAAAAGTGATCACTTAACAAATAAGCAACCTTTAGTACGTTTTAGGAAGCAAAAATAGACAATATAATATCTGAAGGGCACTCCTGAAAAAAAAAAAATTGAAACCAAATCTTGAGTTGTGTTTCGGCCATCTGGTGGAAGACTGTCGAACCGAGTCCTACGTAGCGTGAGAAAGAAAGAGGTGTGACTCAGCACGGCATCGAACCGCTGCCAGCATGACGCGGAACGATAGGTGCGAGCGATTAAACGACTCAACCAAGGCTTCCAACGCTTTAGTGAGTGATACGCTCGGGTTCTTATAGATGCCACGTGAACTTGCACGACTGTGTTTCCAAAATCACTTTTGGGAACAGTGTTACGCCATTTGTAGAGAGTCGAGATAGGCATCAATCGAAAGCCGAGTCTCCGGACAACATACGCTACAGCGGCTTTTACGATAGACGCCATAGTTTCATCACAGGGGCTGCTTTTTTCTCGAGCACAAATTTTCGTCGTTTGCATAGGCTTCCATTGCTGAATCTTTAACCACTCTGGGAACAAAATTCTTGCTTGCCACAGCGTGATCATTGCATTTGGCTCGTGTCGATTGTCTTCTAGAACATGTCTGTCACCTGCCTTTTTTCAATAATCGATCTGCAGTTATTGTTATTCGCGTGCTAGGTTTGTGCCGTGCTAGGTTTGTGCTAGGTTTGTGCCGGGGCCGCTTGGAGCGCTAGTTGGTACGCGTCCAGAAAAGCTGGATATGCTCTGGCTTCAGTCTCGCCCTAAAATCTTAGGTCTGATCATCCGCTTTTCAAGGCACAGCAAATGCGAACTGCTATAGAGGCCCAAACACATACGAAATTATGTAGTAAACACCTTTACAGCCGGCTTCTTTACAAGACATTGTGGGAAGGACAACTTATTCTGCGAGTGCTATACGTGTATACCTGCTGGCATTTTCTTACAGCTCTCTGGCAGAAAGGACCATGGAATATCAATGCGTCCACGGTGAGTGACGAACTAAAATAACCGCAATGTTGTGGCACACACGGGATAAGTCCTGTGCATTGCATGTTCACTTATGTCCCGATTTTCTTCATTTCAACGTTAATGTGCGAAAAATACTTTGTTCCGAAATAAAGTGAGAACACAGGTGAGCCTCAAAAATACTGCACAACTCGCAAACTGCGATCTGAATAAAGTGCAACAAAGTTGATGACGGCCAATTGATAGTTCGGGAAGCTGGGCGATCCAGCATTTCAATCTTCGCCGCAAAACTGCGCTGGCAGTACAGCGCTCCGAATTTTTTTTTTTCGCTGTTGGCAACATTTACCGAGATGCTGGCGGCGTGACGCGGCACACTGTTGCTGCTACGACAGTCAGAATTTGCGGGTCGAGAGAGTTCCAAGTTTGCCTTGCGCTTACACTTATCAGCTGACGTGAAGCAGGGAACTATGGTTCGTAATTTTCCATAGTATGTCGTGTCCGATTGTCCCACGACCTGCACACACACCGCCCAACCACCATTTTCTCAGTTACGGAAATCCACGCGCCTTATTTAAAGCATCTATAGCAAGAGCAATAATGACTGTTCGTTGGCGCCATCTCTGGCTCGCGGTACTGAACCGATCAATAAGCGATGTGCAAGCATGGCGCTTCACTAGGTGCTGTATAACTTGGTACAACTTTAGTATAAGGTGCTGCGGCTTTACATGCCCTCCGAGACTGCACGTCTGCATCATCGCCGCTCGCCCGCAAACGAGTGGAACGTAGTGCGCGGGAGCAGCAACTTTGAATGCGGGAAAAAAAAACTAATCCCTTCAGCATAATCGAACTTGGTAAGCTCATAAAAACGGGTTTCGGAGTTGGCTGTTAACTATGACGCTCCAAGGTAGTGGTAAGAGCGCGATCGGGTACTGCAGGCAATGGTACATGCCGCGATTTGAAATTGAGTATTACTCGAATTGACCACGACTCTCCTAATTTTGTACCCTCATTGTCGCCATAGGAAAGCCTCAGCGATCAAATGTCGTGTTGCACGCCATTTAAGGTGATGTAATGTTGAACCGTTAAGCACTCCTGTGTATAGATGTTTGCTTCTCATTCAGACAGTTTACAAGGCTCTAAAAACTTTCATGTACTTGTATCAAGAGAAACATTAACAATCCTTATAAACAAGTGCTGACCCATGTCAGCAATGTACGAGGACAGTGCCAAAACATTACCTTTCTTTTCGATATCAAACGCCAGTAATTTTCCGATGAATTCCTTGGCTTGCCAACAAAAGAAAAACTACAGTAAAAACTTGCAGAATTGAAGCTACTCAACACTCAAGGCGTGCATATAAATATATGGAAGGAGAAAGCCCTAGCCCCACTTTGGCATCAGCCTCCATGCACTTCCCCACAGACCCTTCAGTATACAACGCTGTACATAACCGCGAATTGGGACGGGCTTACTTCCGAACTGGTGCTAGGCTCAGGAGCGACGATTACGCCGTAAGCGCTCACCGGTATTGATGCCACAATCAATAAAGAAACGTTGACGTCATGGATAAGGTAATTTGTCAATCATATAATAGGAGATATACAGGAAATAATATTCTGCAGAAAGAAAAGAACTACTGCAGGTAACCACCAGACTGCAACAAAACAATACACCACCGCTATCCGAGATTACACGAGACGATGCGGCGACTGCGCGCATACCACAAACACAGGAACGCAGCCCCAATTAAAGACGACACTGAATATAACGGTGCCTTAGTTATATTTTGCAGATACCGAAGAGTGACTGGATAATGAACTTATCACTTAACGTTCAATTAGATAACGCTCCGTACTACATCCAATGTTTCCGGCGGTTGTCATGAACCCCTATCCAAACACTCGTGTTCTCGCCGATTATCCGCTGGCTTCCACTTCCGCTATCCGATTATCAGCTGGTATTTATTGTTGGACCGGCTTTTTTCTTCCCAGATTTCACGATGATTTCTTTAGCGTGGAAATAAAGACAGGGAATAGCCGGGAATTAATCATTTATTCGCACAGAGGAAGCGATAAAATCGTCAGAACTAAAATAAACTGAAATAAAATGTTTACAGCATGCTCTAAATATCGGTCTTAACGTCACGCGAATCACGTTTCCGTGTAGCCGTCGCTACCCTGCGCAGAGACCGCCGGAGGAATCCTGTCGGGCGTTTCTTCTCGGGTCCCTTGAGTGGAGACGGCAATGCCTCTTCATGGCTCTGAGAAGACAAGGGCAGAATCCACATGGCATTAATTATCAAACCGCATCTCTGAAATGTCGTAAAAAAAAAGAAACGATTACGTAAAGCGACCGAAACGGCGACAGCGCGACTTGCGCCGCTGCTCGAGGTTACGAACATGCCGAAGGCATGAGTACCGGGGCCGTTCCCTGTGATTGCTTCCGTTAGCAGACAGTTATTTCACCTGCATCCATACGATGGTGGACACTTCACTCGCGATCAATTTTGTTGACGAGTGGCCATCGAATCACTTTGAAGACCGGAAAGAAGGTCTCGTGGGCGTGTTGGAGACCTGCAGTGAGCGTGTGATGTGGCTGCTCATCATCATACCTTGCTGGTGAAGCAGCGCACTGACACGGACACAGTGAAGACACAGAAGACGACACTCGCAACTATTTTATTTCAGAACACATACTTCATATTTATATGCCTGTGCACACTCAGGCGTCAAAGAAAATCAAGACAAGAATAAAGGCATCTTTAACAAAATAATTTGTCCGCGCATACTCAGGCGTCTAAGAAAAGGCACCTATCTATCATGGTGTGTGATGCTGTCGTATTTGCTGCACCCTTAAACATTTTTTTTACACAATGTTTTTCCTTTAAATTACTTCCAAAAAGGCAACCTCACCATGGCTTAGATGCACGGATGGCTGAATGATACAACCCTCTCCCCTCTTGTGAATGTGGAAGGCTTCGATTATTCCCCTGGTCAGCTGATCCTTATGGTGCGATAAAATTAGTGTCATTGTAAAGCGGCCAGCACCTATGTTGTGAGCAGTGCCCTTTAATGTGGGAATGAGTGTTTCCCCCTAGTGATTTTTTGTGTTGCAAAAAGGCTTGTGTTTACACACCGACCCGTTTGGCCGATGTATACTTTTCCACACAACATGGGCAAACAGTAGACAACGGATGACCTGCACTCGACAAATTTTTCCTTATGCTTGACCGTGCCCTTAGAACCATTTACTTTTGTTTTTGTTATACTTCTACGGTCCAGTCCGGCACATTTTTCCGAGTTTGTTAGGCGCTGAAAGAACTAGTCGTAAACCATATCTGCCACCTACGTTTTTAAGTTATAGGCAATTCTGTGTGCATATGGTATTGACACAATTTTTTTTACCGTCAATCTCTTTTCTGTTACGCTCTTTCCGATAGCCATTGCGCACATAACGAATCAACTTGTAGGCTGATGTACACCGTACATGTTTTTCACATCCTACATTCTTTAGTCTGATAACTTGGTGGCTGAATGTTTCTTTTATTTTTTCCGGGCTAGACTTGGTTAAGGCCGCCCGCCGGCACGTGAAAGCTATGCCACATTTTAAGACTTGAGTGTCCCTAATTGTAGCTAAGCAAGGGTTTTCCCGATCGTGGAGTGTATGACCAGCAAATGTGGTCCGGTGTGGTAGTTAACGGCAAATCTAAAAACTGGCGCTTGCCATTCTTTGGTAACTCAACCATGAAATGCTGTCCTTGGCTGTTGTCCTTGAACACTTTTTAAGATCTCCTTTACTCTCATGTCCAAAACACCATGTTCGACATAGCCAAAAAATCGTCTACAAAACTGAACACTTTTACCGCAAGGCCTTTGAGGTTTGCATCAATCGCTTTGTCAATGCTATCTAAAAAAATCGTGCTAAGAGCCGGGGGCTACCTTTGAGCCTATACATATACCGGACTTTTGTCTGTACATAACATTATTCCCCAGTACAAAGGTGGACTCAAGGTAAAAGGTTAGTAGGTCAAGAAAAATAATAACTGCCTAACATTGCCTAACACTCGATAATAAGGGACCATGCGGAGTGTTGCAATAGAGATATGCAGGATCTCTAAAACACGTATTGTGTACATCAACCTATAAGTTGATTCGTTATGTGCGCAATGGCTATCAGAAAGAGCGTAACAGAAAAGAGATTGACGGTAAAAAAAATTGTGTCAATACCATATGCACACAGAATTGCGCATAACTTAAAAACGTAGGTGGCAGATATGGTTTACGAGTAGTTTTTTCAGCGCCTAACAAACTCGGAAAAATATGTGCCGGACTGGCTCGTAGAGGCATAACAAACAAAAGTAAATGGTTTTGAGGGCACGGTCAAGCATAAGGAAAAATTTGTCGAGTGCAGGTCGTCCGTTGTCTACTGTTTGCCCATATCGTGTGGAAAAGTATACATCGGCCAAACGGGTCGGTGTGTAAACAAGCCTTTTGGAACACAAAAAAAAATCACTGGCGGGAAACACTAATTTCCACATTAAAGGGCACTGCTCACAACATGGGTTCTGGCCGCTTTACAAGGACACTACAGTTTTATTGCACCATAAGGATCATCTGACCAGGGAAATAATCGAAGCCTTCCACATTCACAAGAGGGGAGAGGGTTGTATCAGTCAGCCCTCTGTACATCTAAGCCATGGTGAGGTTGCCTTTTTTGGAAGTAAATTAAAGGAAAAGTATTGTGTAAAAAAATGTTAGGGGTGCAGCAAATACGATAGGATCGCACACCACGATAGACAGGTGCCATATCTTTGACGCCCGAGTATGCGCGGAGAAGTGATTTTGTTAAAAATGCCTTTAAGCTTGGCTTGGTTCTCTTTCACGCCTGAGGGTGCGCAGGTATATACATATGAAGTATGTGTTCCGAAATAAAATAGTTGCGAGTGCAGCGAGTGTCGTCTTGTGCGTGTTCTGTGTCCGTGCGCTGCTTCACCACCAAGGTATGATGATCAATCACTAACTAGCCTAACTTTCCACATCACTGCTCATGCCGCATGGTTCAAAATATTTTCTTTCCTTCAGCGACTGCAGATACATGCGATAATGCATGTTCCGACCCTGTATATTCGGTTTCTACCATAATGCACAAAGAAAGAAGCTGTTCAGTTTACTAAAAAAAAATCAGAAGGCAGCAGAGCGGGTACGGAGATCGAAAGAAGCGTGCAACTACAAAATGCCATCAGAAATTGTACTCAGCCGCCGACAACGCAAAAGACATTACTCAGCCGTCTATAATACAGGAGTAATTGCATTAGAAACCCGTACAGAATAACAACTTCGCATATTACATGCAAATGTATGCGCATTGCACGTTACCGGAATTGGCAAGGCACCTTGGCAATGCTTATGCGACACCCTACATTACATAGAATGAAGCAGCCAACGAAGCAGTAACATCCTTAAGTTGGATTGGCATGGCACACTACATGCGCTGCTTCAGGCTTTTGTTGCCACGGGTGCTGCGTTTTGTTATTGCACCCACTGTCTATCACGCATATTAATGATAAACGCAAGATTGATGGCCCTTACAAATAAGAGAAGTCCCCAACCTCTGATCAGCGGCAACTTCCACTGCGTACTGAAATTACATTAGACAGAATTGCTCAACTCTTGTCATTACATCCAGCGCGTCAAAAGCAGACGGAGCACAGGAACTCTACATCTGGAGTACCTTAAATCGACGACCCTACTACAGTGGCTAATCCGTGAAATTCATAAATGCTGTGCCGTTTACGGAGACAAACGTACGGTTCGAAAGTATTAATTTTTAAACTGCTCGGGAGCCTTATATAGAAGCACTATGCTTTCATTTTCACAGACGCATGTCGGCGCTTAAAAGGTGTATACAGTTGTCCGCTGTGAAGTGAATGAAATTTAATTGAAGTACCAATGAGGCTACTCAACTCAGAAATTACTATTCTGTACATACACAATGCGTACGAAAAGAAGGCTGTCAACAGAGAGGGAAGTGCCCCACATGAGATGCCGTAAGTAGGACTGCACGATCAGCTTTTTATTTCTCCGCACTTTTGGGTAGAAAAGATACATATGCGTAATTCTACGACATTCGGCTAACGCGGGCTGCGAGCGCTAACCATGTGCACGCACTAACACCCTCAACAGGTCACCGTGTTCAGATGGGCGTATTCTCATATAGTGGTACAAGATACCATAAAAAAAAGGGCACATAGCAAGTGCAGCACTCGTTCTGCCGACTTGCATGGTGGAGGAGGGCTCGCCCTTTATACGCTTTATTAATGATGTCGTATTCGTTTACAAGGACACGACGAAGAGTGCAACTAGGTTCAGCCAACACTGACGGAATCGCCATGAAAGCTAAGAAACACTGCAATTTCGAGAATGTGCACGAAGATATAAAGTACACTAGTTCGCATTTTCGACGTTGTCGGGGAGTTTTAGTCCACATAAATTAAGGCGGTACGACAAATTACGAGAGACAGAATATGTGGAAAGGCCGGCAGGTTAACTAGAGGTATTTTTAGTGTTTTACCCTGCACACTTGGGAAGGGTCAGATGAAAATGAAAGAAATATGCGAGCTCAACAGCGCTCAACCATACCACCGAACAAGGGCTAGAGGAGTTGGCGACACCCGCAAAGAAGGAGGCGAATTCGCCACTGTCGTCGTCTTTCGAAGGATCTTTGTGTTTCTGATGAAAAACCTTCCCCAGGAGTCGTTGCCAGCCTTGCTTTTTCTTGAAGCCTGTTGCCGAAGCATGACCCCGGTGCGGTGAACCAGCGTCCCACTGCTCGGACAGGGTGAAGCGTTCGTTCGGATCGCATTTCTGCTGGTTCGAGGGCTGCGACGAGTTCTAGCAAGAGAGAAAGTTGCCGTTAGCTGAAGACACAAAATATTGGGAGGAATTAAATAGGAAAGTAAAAACTGCAGGGGCTCGCCGTGTCACTAAATGACACAGCCAACTTAATTAGGGCTCTGTAGTGCTGTTTCAGCTTTACAACATCATTGCGAGTACATTTCAAGAACTTTGGAAGTCCCAGAGAAGTGAGTACAAGTGATATTAGAGAAAGAATGGCTTCTCATCTGGAATAGGTATGAAAGAGCACCGTATAAGACGGACTCGCCGTGTGTAGGCATGGGCATTTTTGCAACTAGCATGTGTATACCATCCGAAATATAATGAAAGGAGCGGCATCAAATAAAGCAAGGTAACTACCAATAAACCCTGGTATTCTGGAAAATATTAGGAAGCTTTCGCAGCATCTAACCGACCGAACCAGCACAGCGCGAGATGAAAGACGAGCATACCGAAAAAAGTGCGAGAAGGAAAGCGCAGGAGGAGGATGCAGCGGAAGCATAAGGAATAAAACGGAGGAGGATGATAGGGTCATAGCGTGAGAAAAGCGTAGTGGCGCGCACGGCGGGTTTTGCGGCGACGATGGCTATGAGATGGCGCCAGAGTAGCCTGCGTCGTCTACATAGAAACAAGCGTTGCATGAGCGGCGGATCCTGTGAATCGGGCCCACGCGTCATGATTAGCGAGGCAGTCACACCACAGCTACCTCCGTGTGCAACGTGCCGCATGGGACCTTGTCAGTGCCAGCCATTATATCGCGAAATGAACACGCATGCAGCTGCGCTCAAATTTCGCGTTATTAAGTTTCGGAATCAGTGAACTTTTTTTTTTATGTATGCGTAGGCCTATGCAACCATCGACTGTCAGTTGCTGGTCAGGACGTCCTGAAAAGGTGCGACGATGCACAAGCGCCACCAATGACGCATAATTCTGCAGAAGTATTCGCCGCATCCCCGCTTCGTCCGGGAAGGCCCACCGTTCCCGCCAGCGCACCGCACCGGCCTAGATAACAGCAAACGCTGAAGGTTCCCAGGCTTTTTCATCGACGTAGGATGCACATACAAGCGGGCTGCGTGCATCCGTAGTTTACTAGTCATAAAGTGCTGTGAAAATAAGTACCCGTAATATGGAGAGAGAGACCGCGATAAAAACGTATTCTCTAATTAGGAGCGACCTTTATTACGGTTTCTGTTCACAAATCGGCCCTGCAAAACCCTCTTCACCCTTTCCATTGTTACAGTACTTTTGAAGCTAAACTATTGAAAGTGAAGCTTCATTTAATTTTGTGCTGCGTGATGCCTTACCGAGACCACGGCAACTTCGGCGACTGGGTTTATGCAAGTTGGCATGTGCAAATGGGCGTGGGAGCATTATTGAATCATATCACCGTATGCAGGTGACAATGGGCGAACAGGTGGCCGAATACACGAGTAGAACTATACGCAACAAGTGAAGTCGGCAAAGAAAGCACCTTGGAGCAGAGAAAAGTAGAAGTGAACGAAATGGGACCACAACGTGCATTGAGTGAAGGACGGTGAGCTACACAGAAGTAATTGCATTTCAATAAACATGAAATATCCATTCGCCAATTCACCGATTCGAACAGACGCATGGGATCCTTCATATTGGTTATAATTTCTAAAGGTATCTTTCTTTTCGACCAGCGAGCCTCATTGAGCTGCAATGTCGAAGAGGGAAATTAACGGGAGAGGAAAGAAAAAAAAAAGTGCAGGCGCAAGAGGCATTGCGTAATTCACTGACTAAAAGTAGGGATAATTGCGTAGTGAAAGAGCCGACTAAAGTGACCGGCCTGCATGTGCATACCCCGGTGAGCTTTTAGTGCAGATAAATTTGATGCAAAGACTCGCCTCATTGGCGGCTGCAGTACGAGAAGTTGGCGGCAGGGGTTTGCTCAGGGAGTAGAGCATAGGTGGAGGCGTGGCAAGTCCAGTCCCCGAGAGCTCCAGGTGAGAATGGAAGGAGCCGGACGACAGAGACCGACTGGGAAGTGAATACTTGGCCTGAACTTCGTCCCAGGGCACAGACTCCTTGGTTACCCAGTAAGGCTGCTCGCGCTGTGAAGGTGCAGGAAAAAAAAAATAAAGCGTCCACTGTGCTCGCGACTGCGAATCATGAAAATAAGCCGTCACATTGCAGTTGCCACGTGTTATCGTAGATGCAGAGGGTGTTTCAGAAGATACAATTGAAGTTATAAAAGTTATGAAAGAGGCTATTTCCTCCGATATTGTGAATTTCGATTAGTAGGTTTTTTGTCGATATTTTTTTAAAAATTTGACTACTACCATAGTGCTTGTACACTTCTAGTGCGCCTAACGATATAGAAATTACGTTCAGTAAGACATCGTGAGGCTTATAGCGCGTTAAAAAGACAAGGACGAAAGTGAGACGTGACACATACGGGCGCTATTTTTTTTTAGCGCCTGTATGGCACCTCTCACTTTCATCCTTGTCTTTTTAACGCGCTATAAGCCTCACGATGTCTTACCAAAAAGCCCAAATCACTGCTGTTCAGTAAGAAGAAGCGAGTGCATTCAACGCGTCCAACAAGGAAGACCGCGGCTGCACAAGATAATTCGCTCACGTTTCCGTAGCGCGTCAAGACGAAAACTATGACACATGGATGACTACCAGGAGCATGACAGTTGCACTTTTAAGCCTAACTTGCCTAATTAGCACCTCGAAAATCACCAGCTTTACCTTTTTGCAAGGCTGGATACGAGTACGAACACTTTGTATCTCGAGAATTGAAGGATGTTTTCAAATAAATCGAGGAATTCTTTAAGTTGAAAAGATTGTACGTAAGAAATAATAGAAACTATACAAACTCGAGCAATATTAAAAGGTATGTTGCCATGGCAAAAGGATGTAACAGTTATCCGAAACACCTTGTAAATTGTAGACTAACGTGCTGCCATATAAAGTACCCTGAAGAAAGCGAACGCATTCAGAGAGTAGACAGCACATGGGCAAAGTTTTTAAATCAAGCACAATGCGTCTATGCTACTTTAAGTACCCAAGCCACAAAGCACCTAAATATTGAGCACGCTTTTGAGAATACAGCAGAGCGTGAAACTCGTCCTTGGTATAGCGTTGGTGGCGATGCAGTAGGCTGATTAAGATTGACAAAGGGTCGTTTACCGCCTTCCGAACTTCTTCCCTCGTACTCCCGGAAGTGCAGAGCTACAGAACGGAATCGCTGGCAGATCAGTCGCTTTTGTAGACAGCCAATTGCTGAAAGCTAACTGAAGGAAGAGCTCATGGCAATGAGCTGACAGCAACGGGCGAAGTCCACTATCAAATCTCAACAAAATACAAGAGCGAAGTGAATGAGTCTGCATAAACAATATCTAGAAACTCGAGTAAATGTAGGAAAGACAAGGATACTACGAACAAAAAAAAATTATTGCGCAGTGCAAAAATGCAGGAGGCAGTCGAGTGCTATACAATGCAAGTGCGAGTGTTCGATCCAACGTGGTATACAAGTACCCGAGGGCTGGTTACACGGACGAGCCAGAAATAAACAATTACGTTGTCTGCAGACATTAACTGACAAGGGCACATCACTCGTTAAGAGCAGCACCAGTGCTCGTGAAAAGCATCATCGTCGATTATTGTTTTCGAAACATCCTCAAGAATCACTTATTCGTGAGGAACGGTCATACTCATCATAAAGCGCCCTTGAGGTTACGTGGATGCAAAAAGAAAGAAAGCAAAGGAAATTAGTAGTGCACTGAGCGAGAACTTGCCACACCTGCTGGTGGAATTGATACTCGAAATAGCTCATGAAAGCTGCACGGAGCCACTATGGACCACCTTTATATGAAACAATAGACGAAAAAGTGTGCCAGAACATTTTCACCAACGCACCGATTCCTTGAGTCATCGTTAAAATACTCGGCAAACATTCTGCACTTTGAATGAGGCTTCACGGATATATACCACCTGTAAAGCAGTCGTATTTGAACCAGGTTGATGTGGAATGGAAGCCATCACATATAGCTGTACACCAGCAAAAGTTTACACCGTTTGGGTTGTATTTTCCCTCAAGCAACAATCATCACCTGTCTTCGCCACATTTCTTTAACACTACGAGCCCGGTACTGCCTAGTCACGAACGGCTTGCGCGTTATCGCCTTTACACAGCATTCTCTACAGGAAGGTAGCGAGCGCCGAGTTTTCAAGAGAGGAAACGCAAGCAAGGCAGATCACTTATTGTGGGACAAGAGAAGCCCCAAAAGGGGTAAACTTTTTTTTAGAGAGTAAACTACAGATTGCGATGCCCAATGATTATAAATGCAGTTCGCATCTTCGATATTCATCCTCAATGGTGATCGACGCTCGAGTACACAATACTTATGCGCACGTACCCTCATTTGCTGCACATACTCCCAAAGACGCAACTTCTCGGTGGTGGCGATCGTCTTTCCCCTGCGTTCTGCGAGCTTGTCGATCTGGTCGAAAGAGAACTCGAGGAGCTCCTCCATGTCGACTTCCTCGTCTGCAGACAAGCAGTGAACAGATGGACTGAGTAAAAACAGTTGTATTTACATACACCTTGCAGGCCGCAACAAAAGCATTGTGTAATGGGCGGGGGGTCAAATACAAGTCTATAAAAATTATGTTAACAGCAAAAATACATAACCGCAAGTACAGTAACATAACGGAAAATTATATCTTCCGTCAATCCTGTCCAGAACACTGACGCAAAGAAGCGGCATTATCACAACGGCTGCCATGTTAGAGGTGCAATCATGCGAATCGCGATTGTACTCGATTTATGATTGTACCAGCCTGTCCCGTCTTTGCCCAGTGCATTGGGGGCACGTTAAGGATCCCCTACCCTGATAGGCAAAAGTAATCCGAAGTCCCACCACTAAAGCGTGCTTCATAATTAGGCCGTGGTTTTGGCACATACCTCAGAATGCAATGGAACCAGCATATACCGGGTGTCGCAGATAACTTGCGACCAAGATTTTTTCAAAACCAAAAGCGCTAAAGAAATCGTATTGACTGCATATTAGCAACAGTCATGTGTACTGAGCAGTATTGTTTTAGTCACTGAATGTTTTTAATTATCTGGTCTACTCTTATTATTGCGGGAATCTAACATGTCAATTATAAAGTTGTAGAGCGCATCAGATAACCGCGGATGCATGCATTGCCTGCTTGCTAAAACTTACTTGGTTGTCTTTGCCGATAAAAACGAAATCCCGCAAAGTATGAAAAAATTCGGCTCCAATTCACGCTGCCATGAAGATGGTTGGCAAGCGAAGCTGTGGTAGAATTGGAGTTTTAGAATTGCGGCCCCAAGAAGACAGCGAGCCCCAACTCAACATGCACAGAACGCAAGGCAGGCTTGGGACATTGCGTTCGCGTCAACCCAAGGAACTTAAACTCACGAGGGTCCCCAAACCGCCTTCGGGGGCTCGAGCGGGCGACGAGCAGGCGCGTGATAGCCAAGAAAATCATACGAGCCTGTTACAGTCGGCCAGCGGGGGTGGTGACCTGCCCTCTCCTGCCCCGCCGCGACGAAGCGTTTCGTGAAGCCAACAATAGGCCCTTCAGACAGCGCTACGCCACCAGTAAGGCTAGACACGTTTGGCAGACCAAGTATTGTTAGCTGGTTCACTGTCGCCTTCACGGACCAATTGGAGGAGGAAGACTCCGGGAAAAGGGTGTCCTACGGCGCTCCCCCTGGGACTCCGGTCGTTGGACAGACGCGCCAGCTTGAGTCAAGCGTGACAACCCCAGTCTACGAGGCCCCACTCCGGTGTTTTCAGTGAAACAAGTGCGGAAGTGAGTTTTCGCACTCAAAGGCTGAAGGTTCGATGACTGAACGCTCCGATTCGACGAAGGTTGGACGGCACAGAGGGTTTAAGCAGCTATTTTCGGCTCTTCGGTGTGCTTCGTTTTCATTCATGCTAGACTGATGAAATGTAACACTCTCCACACTTTATGTAGATATTGTAAATAAATCCCGCACTCCTAGTTCTCGACAATAACAGGTTCTTCTCTTCAACAACGACCTTAGCGTGCGTGAGTCGGACGACGGCATGGGCCAGCTACCTCTTATGACATGCCCGACCCGAACTCTTACAAGCCGCAGCTACAGTAACCTCGTATGGCTCAGTCAAGTTGGTTGCAGAGAAAACTGGCCATGTTCTGGGCGAAATTCGGCATTTGAAGAAAAAGACTCGGGCCAACGCAAGACTAGCTGCACTCGGGTCAGCATCCTCAGACTGCCCCCCCCCCCCTCCCCACCTTTCCGTATTGGCTTAAAAGCAGAACAAGTCGCGCTGCTCTTCTGGCGTGCTAACTGTGCGTGGCTTTTGCAAAGCGCTATATCAGAACACAAAAGAAAGCAGTTGCTAGGCGGGTTCTTATGGGTTCTTACAGAAGAAATTGTTGTGATGTCACTCCCTGCTTCGTAGGCTAGAGTGGTTGCTTTCCTGCAATGCCAGCTTATGCACCCATAATATTTACTGGGAAACGCTTGCGGCGAATGGTAGCCTCGGAAGGAAGTTTCGTTTTCTTTTACAACGAAGCTGTATACCTCTACTGTCGAAGGAAATTTTCATGTCGTTGGCGTGGTAAGGAAAAACTCCCCATACGTGGGCCGATCCCGAAGAAAGTGCAATGCCTGGCCGACCCGTGGCGGAGGTGCAGTTCGCCATTAAGGGGCCCACACACAGTTTCGGTGGGCATCCTCCGCAGAGTGGAAGGGCACCGAGTTTCTTTCTTAATGCGAAAGCATTATATGCCCTGTGAAGCGGAAAATCTGGCGAGCGTGCGGCGTTAACATCCGACGGTACCGAAACCCACGTGACGAAGTGATGACGTCACATCCATGGCGATGGATCTGCTACGGCTGGAACTGCGAAATCCCACGGTAAATTAGAGGGAAATAAAGTTAGAACAAGTTAAAGTAAGGTGACTGAAGGTGGAGTAACATGAATTAAGGTGAAATAAAGCGGATTAAGGTTGTACAAATTAGAGATGAATTAATGTGGATCAAAATAGAGGTGTGAAGGACACGTGACAATGACGTCACGTATCATGGACGTAACGAATGAGACAGGTAACGATGCTTTCGCATTCAAATCATGCAATGTGCAATGACAATTTTTTTCTTTCCGTCAGGCCAGCGCCACCGCTAACGCGGAAGAATGTTTGTAGCGTCCACTTTGGAACAGGGCGGTGGGTTGCGCCACCAAATTCTTGCTATTATACTGCCTAATAACCCAACTACGTTAAAAAAGAAAAGAACCCACGATGAATTCCCATAACCAAGTTTTTTGACTTCATTCATTCAGTTTTCATTCATTCATTCATTCATTCAGTTTTCATTCATTCATTCATTCAGTTTTCATTCATTCATTCATTCAGTTTTCATTCATTCAGTTTTCATTCATTCAGTTTTCATTCATTCAGTTTTCATTCATTCAGTTTTCATTCATTCAGTTTTCATTCATTCATTCAGTTTTCATTCATTCATTCAGTTTTCATTCATTCATTCAGTTTTCATTCATTCATTCAGTTTTCATTCATTCATTCAGTTTTCATTCATTCATTCAGTTTTCATTCATTCATTCATTCATTCAACTTTGTCTTTGAACGTCTCCGTTTTTGTTGTTTCCCTTACTTTTCTTCCACCAATCTTCCAATCGCCTCTTGCGAATCTATATTGCGGACATGTTTACTTTCCCCCTGCTCTCTTAACACAAGAGCTTCAAGGAGTCCAGTGGTGCCTAAATCGACCGCTCTACAAATATCTTCACATTCTAATAAAACATGCGCCATCGTTTCCCTAGCTTTACCGCAGCAAGCACATGCTTCCTTCTTATATCTCATTTCATAGGACCATGTTCTAAGGCATCCTAATATTTCTTCGAAAACTAATGAGCTTCCCATTGAGTTATCATAAATGGTTTCTTTCCTGGTTTAGTCATTTCTTAAGTAGTTACTCATGGCAGGTCGTTTTTCCACTGCGGCCACCTACGAGATTAAGCCTCTCCGACTTTCCGCTTAACGTTCTTTGTTGCCGTGTTACTCGCCCTACAGGCTGCAAACTTGCTGGCAAGCTTTCTCGTTCTTTTCCTCCACTGTGAATCAATGGTTTTCCTGCACAAATACCTGAACACTCTCCCAGCCCATTTACTTTCTTCCATAGTTCTCAGTCGTTCATTATCAATTTTACTGTATGCGTCCCTCCCTTCAAAACTTCTCCAGCCCATATCACCGGCACAGCTTCATTTGTAGTCTTCCCGTGAGCGCCCAATGCGAGGCGTCCCACTTACCTTTGATTGTGATCGAGTCCTGATAGTACGCCTGATTTCAAAATACGAACAACCGCATTACCAAAAGCGAGTCCTGGAACCATTATACCTTTCCGCATACCCCGGAGCACCTCGTAGCTATGGTATCCCCAAGGCACTCTGCGCTTCATTATGGCTGCATTTCTCTTCCCCTTTACTGTTTTATTTCTTTGTTTCCATATGTTTATTGCCTTCGTTTATCCATATACCAAGATAATTATATTCTTTTACCCGAGGTATTTTCTGGCCCTGTAATGCCACTGTCTGTTCACCGTTTTCATTGAACAGCATGACACCCGATTTTGTAACGCTAAATGTCAAACCGAAATTATCACCTTCCTGTCTACAGATCAGCGAGACGTTGCAAACGACTTTGCTTGTTAGCTATAGCAATGCAATTTCGTCCGCATAAAATAAACCTGGATGCTGCTGCTCTACTAATGTACCCGCCCATATTTCTATAAAAGACGAAACCCGATATTACTTCCTATAGCGCCCTCTCCGTCCTCAACATGTACATCATTAACAGCAGTGAGGATAAAGGGCACGCCTGCCTCAGTGCGCGGAGGCGACGTCATCCAATACTACTCCAAGTAAACCAGTGGCGCGTGCCTTCCTCTGCGTTTAGTATAGTTTACGGTGGATCCGTTAGAAGCGCGCTGGGTTTCTCTTAACGTCAGCAGCTTCACCGTTCTGGAGGAGAGAACCGAGAGAGTGAATTTCCCAGAGTTCCTGTGCTTCAAAAATCTTGGTGCAAATTATCTGGGACGCCCGGTATACACCTTGTGCTAACGCTTTCCGCATTTGAAAGTAGCACCAGAATAGCCTAGCGAACGAGGGGTGGGGAGAAACAAAATAGAAGGGATGCGTTAGGCGTCTTGCACCTCCGATCGCGTTTCAAAAGGCTACAGGGGCAGATCTGAAAAAGTTGAAGTACGCGGGTTTCGCATGAGACGGCATGTTCGCGATCGAGACGCCGAAGCGCGAACAAGCCGAAACTCCAAAATGCCCGGTGCGCAACATCCACACGAATGAGAAAGTATGCGTGTCGTGGGTTATGAACGAGTCACTTTGTTTCGCTTGTGGTCGGCGTCGGCGACACTGTGGTAATAAACGAAGGGGTCGCAGCATCCTCTGGCCGGTCGAAGGTGCCAACGGCGCGGCGCCGATGCCACGTGAGGCAGTTCGAAAGTCGGGATTCTCCGCTATAGCGTGGTCGGCTGCTAAAGTTCCTGCCAGAGCCCTGCACGGCATCAGGCTTGGCATAAACATGGCAGCTCCATGTCCATGTGGCCAGGTATCAGCACACTCCTTTACGAAGTAGCTTCTCCGAGCTTACAAAGGCAAGTACGAGGCATGTAGCGCGTCTCACAGCCCGTGTGTACACGGGACGAGTCGAAGGTGCCATGAAGTTGTTTAGGGAACACGCAGTTACTGTACGATCAAACCACGAGCCTCTCTCTGAAGGCAAACAGTAAAAGATCGTCGTTAACGCTGAAGCGATATGCACCTTAAGGAATACCACCTTAAGGAATGGCTCATAGCCCCAACGCCGCCTACCCATTACGAAGACAAACGAGAAGTGAAATTCCACGCTGGAATTATCCGGCAACAGAGACACCTCTGGAAGACGCGGCGCTAGCGCGCGTTTACGCGGTAATATTTGCGAGCCCTTTTTGAAGAAGTTGTGCGAAACATTTTATCTAAATCATCTGTTCCTACCCTTATGCCTGGGAATTTTTTGGGTCCCTCGTACGACATGAGTAGTTCAAGGGCACGTTACAGGTTGTGGGGTCCCACTATGCGTGCGGCTAGGGCTGAAGGCGAGCTCCGGATCTAGCCCCACGCAGTCGCTCCGTGGTACTCCCAACCCGTAGCGTGGGAATCGCGGCTACGCCGGGTTCGGACGAATAAAGCAACCAGCGGTGTCAACGGTAACAACGTTTTTTGTTATTAGCAAAATCTAACACTCGCAGAGGGACGTCCTCAGTAAAAGTAAAAGGCTTGCCTCGTTGTCTGGATGGGTCAGACAAACGAGGTCACTCACGGGATGCGGCAGGTGCTGTGCAGGCGGTCCAAGGCGTCGGCGTCCCCAAGAGAGCGAGTCTCCCCCGGTAGCGCGCTTTTATGCCTTTTTACCTTTTTGCGAGGGGAAGTCCTCCTCGCCCGCCGGATACGTTTCCCTTTCCCGTGAGCCGCGTAGGAGAAGAGTACGCGTGTCATCAGAGCGACGAAGAAAGGGAGGGCGCGTAGTGCCTCTCTCCCCTGTCCAAGCCGGCACGACCCGTCGCCACGTGCGACGTAGTGCCACTCTGCCCTGTCTACGCCGGCACGACCCGTCGCCACGTGCGAACAGGTCGCCGCGGGTACGCGGGAGGAAATGGAGGCGGGTGCTCCCCACATCCTCCTCCCCTTAAGAAGGCCCTCGGACGCAAAGAGTCGGACGCCGCTTTATTGGTCAAGGATGGCCCAGAAACCGGTCTCCATCTCCTGGAGCTCCTCCGCCGCCTCGTTGTTGCTGTCGGCCACCGCCGCAGCATCTTCGCTCGCTGTGCAAGCCGTCGTCTTCACGGCTGGCTGCTCCGCTGCCGGTAGTTCCGCCGCTGGCTGCTCCGCTTCTGGTGGCTCCGCTGCTGGCTGATTTGCCGTCCCAGCAGCGGTGCCTGGGTGTCCGGTCGCCACGTGGAGCAGCCATTCCGCGAACTCGTTCTCGCGGGCCGCTCGGGCCAGCATGGCCTGGACCGCTCCGTTTGGTGGTCGTGGCTGCGGCGGTGGCGTACTGGTTGCTCTTGTCCGGAGCCGGTGCAGGGCCCCTCGGTCGTGGCTCTTGTGGAGGCGGACCGCGCCACAGCCGCACAGCCTTGTACCCGCCGGCAGGGGCAAGCAGGCGCCCTCCGCCCTCCGGTAGGCATCGCGTAGGGTCCGGCCCTGGAAGAGCCGGAACAGCCGTTCCGGAGGCGTTCCGAGTCGGGCCCTCTCCTGCCGGCGCCAGGGTCGGTCTGATACATAAGCGGCTGGCGGGTCAACGCCATCCTGTGACGTCCAGGTAGCCACGTCCCGGGTGCCGCGGCTTGGCTGCCTGGGGTTCGTTGCGTCGGGTTCCCTTGGTGGCCCTGATTGGGCCTCGGACGGAGAGATGAGGCGGCGAGGTGATGGGTCCCCGAGGAAACGGTGACGCCGTCCGCGATGGGCTGGCCCTGCGGGCGTCCGGGGTGAGGCCTGGCGACGCCCCTGGTGGGTCGAGGGCCCTCGAGGGGACACCTCAAATCGTGGGTGTCCCGCCGCCGAGTCGTCTCGGCGGCGCTTAGAGTTGGTGTTGTGGTCCATCTGCGTGGTGAAAGTCGGCACAGATAAGGTTAACACTCGCATTACGCGTAACGCCTTGTACTCCGCCGGAAACATCAAACGGGCCCGGCAGTGCCGGAGGGTTTCCTCTTGCTACGCAAGTTGTAGCGCGGCGGCGGGCTCGTTCGGTTCTGGCTGCTCTCTCTCACCGAGCGTCGTTGAAGGAGGGTCTGGTTTTCATCCAACTGCTCGTCACGCGGCGCGTAGCGTTTCAGGTCGCATACATATACCGGCCCGCCGATCGGCTTTCCTTTCATGTTCTCGAGCCGGTAAACGAGCGAGGAAGCCTTCTCTCGCACTTGATACGGCCCAGTCCACTTCGGCGCCAGCGAGGCAGCGAACTGTTTGCTAGAATTGCTGAGAGCGTGCTGGCGTCGAAGCACCAGATCGCCCACTTCGTAGCGGACGTGCCGATGCGAGCGGTCGTACTGCGCCTTCTGTTGCGCCCTAGCAGTGCGAAGATTACTGCGTGCTTTGTGTAAAGCTTCTGTCATCTTGGCACGTAGGTGCGTCGCGTATTCAGCTCGTGCTGCCGGCGCGACCGATATTCCGCTGCGATCCGCGAGAACTCTATCGATCAGATTCGGCAGCTCTCTCCCCAGGTTGAGAGAAGAAGGCGGATACCCAGTCGAGCGGTTCACTGTCGATCGCAATGCAAACCCGATCTCTGGAAGGTAGGTATCCCAGTCCTTATGTCTTTCAGAGAACGCGACAGGCATGTGCTTAATGCTGCGATTGACCCGTTCAGTGGGTTCGATGATATGTGGTTTTTAATGGCGCAAGGGCCAGTTATGGCCAAAGAGCGCCATGACAAATGGTAATTTAAAGGATTTATTCTGAATGGGGTGGACAGTGAATTTATTATGGTAGGTGTGACATGGCTGTATAAG
Source organism: Dermacentor albipictus (assembly GCF_038994185.2). Lineage (NCBI taxonomy): Eukaryota > Metazoa > Arthropoda > Arachnida > Ixodida > Ixodidae > Dermacentor > Dermacentor albipictus. The sequence continues at coordinate 37,054,453 of NC_091821.1, forward strand.
GGCCTAAAAACTTTCGCTGTAGATGACGTCAATATATAGCTAGTAAAACAATGACACTGATTAATTATGGACGTGAACGATGGCAGTTGTGTTTTGATAAAAAACATACGAAAACGAGACAACAGTTACATTAAATCATCAAGACGGCCCTCGAATGCAAGGGCTGGTAATCACGTGTTAAAATTTCCTGGCCAAATGATTTTCAGGATGTCAGTTTCGTCTAAAAAATCTAAGACTGTTTGCAGTTTGAAAAACGGTTCGTCACTAAGAAAAAATGCAGGATGGAGAGGTATATTTTCGCGATATGCAGAAGGGAAATACTTTTTCCTCTCCGTTTCTATTGCAGGGCACTGGATAAGAACATGGATGACAGTCAGGCCATCGCCGCACCTACTACAAGTAGGAGGTTCCCCGCGAATTAAGAGGTAGGAGTGAGTACTGTAAGTATGTCCTATTCTTAATCGGCAAAGAAGTACTTCTTTGTACCGTGCTGTTTTGTCACTTATCCAATTCCGCAATCTTGGTTTTATAATATGTAACTTGTTCAATGTTTGTGTATCCCACTCTGCTTGCCAATGTTTCCTCAATTTACGGCGCAGAAAGAGCTTTAGGTCTGTGGCAGGAATGGGGATATTTCCATCTGTGTCGCTAAAACTCACTGACGTAGCGTTTTCGTCAGCTGCTACGTTGCCTTTTATACCTTTATGGCCAGGTACCCAGCATAGGATAATCGCTTGGTTGCAGATATATGCGGAGCACAACAAACTATACAACTCATTCAAAACGGGATTCTTATGCTTTCGTAAGCTAATCAGCGCTCTCACGACACTTAGCGAGTCTGTAAAGACAACAGCCTTAGCGACATTTGTGCGCCTTATGTGTTTAATAGCCGAAAGTACACCGTATGCTTCTGCCGTAAAGATACTGGTGTGTGGGTTTAGTGGCCCTGATGTTGAAAATGAGGGTCCCAGAGCTGCGTAAGCAACACCAGCAGGAGACTTCGAAGCATCTGTGTAATATTCGTCACAAGAATACTTCTCTTTAAGTTCAATAAAATGTGACTATGTGAGCCTCAGGTGCGTGTTTAGGTAATTCTAAGAAAGAGATGTCACATTGGATAGTTTGCCACTCCCAAGGCGATGGAAGCCGAGAGGGCGCCATTAAGACATTCTCTAAAAGAGAGACCCCTGTTTTTCTGAGAGTGCTTCCAACCGGAGGGACAGAGGAGGCCGGACACATGGGCGGTTACGGAACAGCCTGGCCATGGAGGAGTCGTTAATAATTGAATGACATGGATGATCCACAGCTGATTTTACCTTCAAGGCATACGAAAGACTTAAATATGTCCTTTGGTAGTATAGGGACCATTCATTAGATTCGGCGTAAAGGCTTTGCACAGGGCTAGTCCTAAAGGCACCTGTAGCAAGGCGAATGCCTAAGTGGTGGACAGGATCTAGCATTGTTAGAGTACTAGGTCCTGCAGAATTATAGACTATGGCGCCATAGTCAAGGCGTGTCAGTATTAGACTTTTGTACAGCTTTAATAGGCATCTCCTGTCACTTCCCCAAGCTGTGCGTGACAACAGCTTCAGAAGATTCATAGTCTTGAGGCACTTTGCCTTAAGATACTTCAGGTGTGGCACAAAGGTTAGCTTACTGTCTAGAAGGATCCCTAAGAATTTGTGTTCACAGCTCACAGATAACTGTTCTCCATTGAGATTGATTACGGGTTCCGCCAGTATACCTCTCTTATTAGTGAACAGGACGCAGGTACTTTTTCTCGGATTGAGCTTAAAACCATTTTCGTCCGCCCACTTAGACAATTTATTTATGCCAAGCTGTACATGTCGCTCACAGATACTTAGATTACAGGATTTAAAACCTATCTGGATATCATCTACATATACAGAATAAAACATACTATGTGGTATGGCAGTCTGAATGGAGTTCATTTTGACAATAAAGAGAGTGCAGCTCAGCACACCTCCTTGTGGAACACCAGCCTCTTGCGTAAATGGACGAGAGAGAACGTTACCAACTCTAACACGGAAAGTGCGATCCGAGAGGTAACTCTGTATGACGCATAGCAAGTTGCCTCTAACTCCCATTTCAGACAGATCACGAAGGATTCCAAAACGCCAGGTTGTGTCGTATGCCTTCTCCATATCTAAAAATACGGACAGGAAAAACTGTTTGTGGACAAAGGCATCACGGATATTTGTCTCGATGCGGACAAGGTGATCTGTTGTGCATCTACCCTCTCTAAAACCGCACTGTAAGGGATCGAGTATCTTGTTGTTTTCAAGAAAATGGATGAGGCGACGGTTAATCATTTTCTCAAATAATTTGCATATACAACTTGTCAGAGCTATAGGCCTATAACTGTCGGGTGAGGAAGGGTCCTTGCCCTCTTTGAGAATGGGGATTACGATTGCTTCTTTCCAGGCAAACGGAATGTGTCCTGCGGAGAACATAGAATTGAAGAGTGACAGTAGTGTTTCTTGGGTTTGAGGGTGTAGGTGTCTGATCATCTCATACATTATTCTGTCACTTCCTGGGGCGGACTTGTTGCAACAGTTTAGTGAGGCCTGGAACTCAGCCATTCCAAATGGACGATTGTATGCTTCATTGGATGAGCTGTTCCAACCCAATTTCATCTGTTCTGCTAGTCGCTGGTATTTTAGGAATGTATCTGTGTAATGAGATGCACTAGAAATGTGCTCGAAATGTGCTCCTAGACAATCTGCCTGATCCTCCAGAGTGTCTCCTTGTGTATTTAATAAAGGTAAGGGATGAGTTTCGCGGCCTTTTATTTTGTTAACCCTGTTCCAGGCTTTTCGTTCGTCTGTATACGAGTTAATGCTGCTTATGTAGTTTTTCCAGCTTTCTCGTTTAGCGCGGCGGCGCGTTCTTCTACCTTGCGACTTGATCGCCTTGAAATTGATCAGATTCTCTGTGGTTGGGGAGTTACGGAGGAGGCTCCAAGCCTTGTTCTGCTTTTTCCTGGCTTCCCTACACTCCTCATTCCACCATGGAATACGTCGTTTCGAGGGCAACCCATTTGTTTGGGGAATGCATACTGATGCAGCCTCAACAATGAACGCTGTTATGTATGCTACTGCGTCGTCTAAGCTAAGTTCAGAGATATTATTCCAGGGCAGCTGTGTTAGTTCGCGAAACTTTGTCCAGTCGGCTGAGTCAACTTTCCATCGAGGAAGATGTGCATGACACTCACTTTGTTTTTTAAGGTTTAGAACGATGGGGAAGTGATCACTTCCATAAGGGTTATTAATGACATCCCACTCCAGATATGGCACAATTGTACTAGATGCTATGCTTAGATCTATCGAAGAAAATGTTCTGTGTGTAGAGCTGTAAAATGTTGGCTTTTTCTTGTTCAGCAAGCAGGAACTTGAAGAGAACAGGATGTTTTCTACAAGCCGTCCTCTCGCATCACAGCGAGAGTCGCCCCACAGTGGGTTATGCGCGTTTAGATCACCGACGACTATGTAAGGGTGATGCAGCTCATCAATAAAGCTTTGAAATGTTGTGCTAGAGAGTTGATAACTTATGTATACGGACGTGATAGTAATTAGTTTATTGAATAGTACTGCTTGGATAGCAACTGCCTCAAGAGGAGTTCGGAGTTGCAGTTGCCGACAAGCAACGCCTCTGTCTACTATTATTGCTACACCGCCGGACGATGCAACAGCATCATCTCGGTCCTTCCGGAAAATAGCGTATTGCCTAAGAAAGTTTCTCTGCGTAGATTTAAGATGTGTCTCCTGAACACACAGCACCTTTGGATTGTATTTGTGTAAGAGTTCTTTGATATCATCGAGGTTGTGGATCAGGCCTCTCACGTTCCAGTGTAATATTTGTGTATCCATCTTGTTTGTGTTTATGTGCTGTGTGTCAAGAGATATCACTTAGGTTGGTTCAAGGGACCTTTCCAGGCCCCTTGATGCGGGGTATTTCTTTTTTGTTGGCGCGCTCCAGGGAGCAACGCCGTTCTTTCGGCGTCTGAGACGCCGGAGAAGTTTTTGTTACATCCATCGCCTCGTCAGAGGCGCTGGATGACGCCCGCTCAGCGGGCACGCGCGGGGGTTTTTCGGGCCTGTCTGCGCGAGCAGTGGCCCTGGGACCGGCAGGCTCGGAGGTCTGCTGGCCCTTCGTCGTCGGGGGCGGAAGAGCCGTGGCTGCTCCCGCCAGGGGGGCTGATGGCGTAACCGCCGTCACACTCCGTGTGACTTGCGCGGCCGCCTGAAGATGTAGCGCTGCCCCCGGCGCGCCACATCGGTGTAGGAAGGACTGGACTGATTTTGGAGTGCGAAACGCTTACGTGCCTCTGGAAATGATAGGTTCAGTTTTACTTTCAGTTCTATGATTTGTTTCTCTTTTTTCCAAGTAGGGCATGATCGAGAGTAGGCGGGGTGGTCTCCTTCACAGTTGGCACAATGGTTTGTTGATGTACAGATGTCCGAAGCGTGTTCAGAAGAGCTACACTTCGCACAAGTAGCACGTCCTCTGCAGTTCTGTGACCCATGCCCAAAGCGCTGACACTTGAAACATCGACGTGGATTTGGGATATACGGTCTCACGCGAAGCTTACAGTAACCGGTTTCTATTTCAGGTAGGTTACAGGTTCCGAAAGTAATGATTATGTGTTTCGTAGGTATTTGCTTGTCATCTCGCCTCAATGTTATTCTTTGAACTTTGACTACGTTTTGGTCTTGCCATCCTTCAAGCAGTTCGCTTTCGCTCAGTTCAAGGAGGTCATCTTCTGAGACGACCCCACGCACTGTGTTCATTGTTCGGTGTGGGCCCACTGAGACGGGAATTTCCCCAAATGCTACAACTTTCGACAGTTTGTCATACTGCACTTTGTCGCGGAGTTCCAGGAGAAGATCGCCACTTCCCATCTTCGTTACTTTATAGCCTGGGCCAATTGCTTCAGTGAGAGATTTAGCTACAACAAATGGTGAGATCATCCTGACTGTTTTCTTATCGTTCTGACTATGTACAACGTGGTATTTTGGGAAAGATTGTTTTGGCTGCATAAAGAAAGTGAAAGTCTCATCGGTGCGCCCCCTCTTCAGGGAGCGATCAGGTAGCGGAGGAAAGTTATTTACCATATAGAGCAGGGAAATTCGGCGGCGATGGTGGCCACCCACCACCGAGCCCAACAAGGGGACGCTACAAGGTTGGAAGAATACCTGCAGACGCCAGCCATGCATCGCCGCTATAACCTAATATATATATACCCAAGGCAGGATATATTACACACGGTTAACCCTAGCCGCCAGGAAATACGGAAGTAATAAGAAGTGAAGAGAAGACAGGAAAGTTGGAAAAGTGGGAGAGAAAGACGAAGATTGGAGAGGAGGACAGGAAAAGGCGACTGCCGATTTCCCCCGGGTGGGTCAGTCCGGGGGTGCCGTCTATGTGAAGCAGAGGCCAAAGAGGTGTGTTGCCTCCGCCGGGGGGCCTTAAAGGTCCAAACACCCAGCATCGGCTCAACCCCCAGGATCCCCTTTTCCCCAGACACGGCGAAGCCGCGCACGGCTACACGCGGGAGGGTCCAACCCTCGTGTGCTCGGGTACGTGGTGTTCAGTGGGTTCGACTGAGCATGGTAAGTTGTCGTTTTCTTGTGCTTAATGCCAAGTGCAGCGCACGACTCGACGAAAACCTTCGCGGTGAAGTAGGACGCATTGTCCGTTATCAACTGCTCCGGAAAGCCAAATCTAGTGAAAACCTCGATCAACTTATCCATGATCACTCGTGCCGTCAGTTTTCGCAAGGGGAAAAGTTCGACCCATTTACTGAAGTGATCTGTGACTACGAGCAAGAATTTGTTCCTGCTCGGTGTGGTGGGATACGGTCCCATGACGTCACACGCCGCGATTTGCCAGGGAGTCTGGCTGTCGATAGGCTGCATGAGGCCGGGTGGTCGTCCACCTCGGGGCTTCACGCTGTGGCACACATGACATGAGCGGGCGTAGCGCATCACGTCCCGTTTCATGCCTGGCCAGGTAGCGAGACGACACAAGTTAACGTCGCTCGCGTGCCCAGCGATGCACGAGTCGTGAAAGTAGCGTAGCAGTGCTCCTCGCAACGCGCGCGGTATCACCACCTTAAACGCCCCACTTGTGTCGTCGGTGCGAATATACCTCAGCAGGACGCCGTCGGAATTCAGCAGATAAGAATCGAGCGCGCTCACAGCATTACCAACTGTACCCGAGCGCTTAGTACTGACAGCAATACCAGCTGCCTCCATGTGTGGGGCGGCCGCGCCACCCTGCTTTCGGAGCTCGTCGAGCACTTTTCAACAAAACGGGTCCTTCTGCTGAGCCTCGAACAGCTCCTCTCTGCAAAAGACGACTCCTGCGGAACCGACAACATCGACGTGGTTCACGCTCTCGCCCAGGATCGACGGTTGTTCCGCGTCCCTTACTTGGGCCTCTCCATCGCCTCGGACTGGCGCTCGCGAAAGTGCGTCAGCTGCGGCATTGCTTTTTCCTTTGCGGTAGCGCACGGTGAAGTAACGCTGCAGCAGCAGTGCCCAACGCGCCAGGCGGCCACTCGGCTCGCTCAGGCGCCTCAACCAAGTGAGAGCCATGTGGTCAGTCTCAATCTTGAATGCCACTCCATCGACGTAATAGTCGAACTTTCGCAGAGCGAAAAATATCGCGAGGCACTCCTCTGTCACCGAGTAGTTCCTTTCGGCCGGCGTCAACGAACGACTCGCGAACGCAACCGGTCGGAGAGTGCCTCCGTGCTCCTGAAGCAAAATTGCACCTAAGCCTAGGTCGCTTGCGTCTGAATCACAAACTTACTGTTAAAATCGGGCAGCTGCAATTCGGCCGTGTCAGCGAGCACCTTCGTGAGGCCCCGCAGTGCCGCCTCCTGCTCTTGTCCCCAAGTCCACCGTTCGTCTTTCCTCAAGAGCTTCGTCAAAGGCGCTTGCACTGCCGCGCAGTCTAGAATGAATTGGCGATAAAAGTTCACCAATCCCAGAAAGCGCCTTAGTTCGCCGATATCTTTCGGCGACGGGTACCTCAGTATAGCCTCGAGCTTATCCTTACTCGGCAGGATGCGGCCGTTGTCCAGCGTGAATCCCAACAGCGCTATTCTGCTCGCAGCTATCTGAGCTTTGTTCGGGTTCGGCGTGATACCCGCGGACCTCAGCCTGTCTAGGACGTCTCTCAAGTGGCGCAAGTGCTCCTCGAATGTTTTCGAATAAACCACTATGTCGTCCAGATATGCGAGGGCATGTTGCCACTTCGCATCTCCTAGCACTCGGTCCATCAACCATTGATAAGTAGCGGGAGGTCCAACCAAACCAAAAGACATTCTCTTAAATTGAAAGAGCCTCCGGTGACAAGTGAAAGCCGTTTTCTCTTTGTCGCGCTCGTCCATTTCGACCTGAAAGTATCCACGACTAGCATCGAGCGTCGTAAAGTACTTCGCCCCGCCTAGGTTAGACACTAAAGAGGAAATGGAGGGTAGAGGGTACGCATCCTTCTTCGTAACCTCATTCAGCCTGCGGTAGTCTACACAAAGGCGATAGGTACCGTCCTTCTTCGGGACTAGAACTACCGGGAAGCCCCGTGGGCTGTTCGACCTTTCCACCACGCCTGTTCGATGGGTCTAAGGCGCTATCAAGTGCTTTCCGCTTGGTCAAGCTAATCGGCCGAGGATTACATTTCCATGGCGCAGCGTCACCCGTGTATATCCTGTGCCTGACTAGCGTAGTGCGGCCCGGACGGTCAGTGAAAATCGCGTCGTATTCGTACAACAGCGACGACAGTCGTGCCCGTTCTCTCTCCGGCATATTGACCTCTGACAAAAGCGGGTGCGTTACTCCTCGCAAAACCGTCGCGCACTGTTGTGCCACCGTGTCTCCCCTCGCCTGCGCCGATTACGGTTCGCTCGCTTGGCTGTGGCCGGGTGTGGCCCACTCGCGCTGCGCCCGGAGACTGTCGTGTCTCCGCTGCCACGGGCGCTGTTGCGAAAAGCTTTAAAGGGACCCTGAAACGCTTTTGACGATTTTCTACAAACGGACTGAGTCGTTAGAGTAGGTCCTTCTGATCATTGACACATCTAAGTGCTCTGCGTAAAGCGTGTAATTTATTATAAGGTTTTAAAAATGCACATCGCTGCCGATCGCAGCGCACTGCTCGGCGGAATTTTAAGCCGCCCCTACCCATATGACCGAAATCACCCATATTACGTCAGTGGGGCGAGCTATCTGGCTGACCAGGGCGCGTGATCGATAATTTTTCCAACTTTATGGTAAACAAATGATCTTCGTAATAGTTGGAATGTTAGTTAATTTGTTTTTATGAAAAGAAAGTAACATAAAGCGAATGCACAAGAACAATTTTTGAGTACACTTAAGCACTTCCGGCACAGAGCAAGTGTCGTCTGCTTGTGTTACAACGTACTCCATTTTGACAAGAGCTCTGCGGTGAGAGATTTTCTACAAACGGACTGAGTCGTTAGAGTAGGTCCTTCTGATCATTGACACATCTAAGTGCTCTGCGTAAAGCGTGTAATTTATTATAAGGTTTTAAAAATGCACATCGCTGCCGATCGCAGCGCACTGCTCGGCGGAATTTTAAGCCGCCCCTACCCATATGACCGAAATCACCCATATTACGTCAGTGGGGCGAGCTATCTGGCTGACCAGGGCGCGTGATCGATAATTTTTCCAACTTTATGGTAAACAAATGATCTTCGTAATAGTTGGAATGTTAGTTAATTTGTTTTTATGAAAAGAAAGTAACATAAAGCGAATGCACAAGAACAATCTTTGAGTACACTTAAGCACTTCCGGCACAGAGCAAGTGTCGTCTGCTTGTGTTACAACGTACTCCATTTTGACAAGAGCTCTGCGGTCAGAGTCGGTCTCAGTCTTTTCGCGAGCACTATGATTCCACTTTGTTGCCTTGTGGACTGCAAACGTAGCGACTGGCAATATGTCAAGCTGCGACATCGTGTCCCTCTGCAAGGCAGCGTACGAGCGAACTGGCTGCTGCGCATCGGGCTGCCGCTATCCGATCGGCGCCAGGACTCCCGCGTTTGTGGATGTCACTTTACACCGGAAGATTACTAACGCAATAGCGTTTCGCGAGTCCGGTATTAGGGCAAACGCAAGCGCAAGGGGACAGGGTCTGGCCGCTTGACTGTGTGGTAACGGGATGAGCCATGAGATGAGCAGAAGGGAAAATGAATGATTGCACGGTGCAGCCACCTGGTGGCATGGAGCTCAACCATACGCAGTAGCAGCAACGAAGCGTATTCTTTGCTGCTGGTGCGTATTTCTCGCAGGAGTGTAATCATCAACACGTTTTTTTTATCAATTTTTAAAATGTTTAACACTTGGTTAGAGCAATATTAGTGATTTGTTTGGCCGGTTAAGCGCTGCGCCAACAAGTGTCTGGACCGTGCAGACCGATCAGGCCGCTCACGTACGTCTACGACAAAGTTCCTTCATCAGCTTCAGTTTATGCCTCCAGTCATTCGCCGAAATGACCAGCTTGCCTGTGGTTACCGGAATACCAGACACGTTCGGAGCTATGACAGAATGCTCGCAACGCACGCTGCTTCGATAGCTCTCGCTTGGGGTCGACGGCGAAGCGGCTAGCGGAGAGGTTTCGCGCGGGCGGGCTCCAAACAACCGAAAGTGGACGATGTGACGTCGCATCGTGACGCAGGACCACTAAAGGCGGAGCTTAGCCCCGCTCGCTCGGCGAACGAGTTGAGGAAAAGCATGGCTGGGGATGAGGCTTCACTTAAATTGTGGTGCGAATGTTCTACTTAAGCTGTACCCTACGCGTCTACAAAATTTGTCCGAGCCGTTTTAGGGGCCCTTTAAAGCACCCCGTTCCGTTCTCTCGGTAACCTCCATTGCCGATGTCTATTACGATGCCCGACTTGACGAGAAAGTCTCGACCCAAAATAACAGCCACTGATAAACCCGGGAGGTGTACGAGGCGTTGTCACCTGACGCGTTTCTCCCGACGGATCACTAACCTCGCTGCACCGCTGGATTGTGCTGTGCTGGAAGCAAGTCGGAAGGTGGTGCCATTATCTCTCAAGCGGATGTTCTCGCGGAGATTATGCAACACCTCGTCACCAAATAATGAAGCGCTTGCTCCAGTATCCAATAATGCAGCGAATTTCTTTCGGGCTATCGTTAGCTCGATGAACGGGGCCTGCGAGTCCGCAACACGTCCTACGCGACAAGCCGAAGGCGCAAGTAATTCGATACCGCCGGCTATGTTCGACATCGCCGCACGGGACCCAAGGTGGATCACCGGCGGCCTCGCCCGTTTCCCGAGCCACGCGCTCGGCCTCGGCTCGGCGTGCGGCCGCAGTCTCGGGCGATGTGCCCTGGTCGGCCGCATTGGTAGCAGCGGCCGCTGAAGCCTCGGTGGCCTGGCTGGGCGGCCGTCGCTCCACTCCGGCCCGTCATAGCTTCCTTGAACTGCGTTCGGCGTGTGCCGCTCCTCCAGTCTCGCATCGGCCTCCCGTTCCTGTCACGGCGCGCTGAGTGCGGCATTAGTCGGTGCTGTTCTCAGCGCGTAGGCGTACGGTTCCAAAGCGCGGTCTGATAACTCCCAACTCCGCTGGACCTGCTGCTCCGCGAACGATGCCGACGCGTCGACTCTAGACGAGTGGCAAGTGATCGCGCCGCCGTTCCACGCGCAGTGAGGCTCGAGTGACAGCGCCGCGTGTGGAGGCGGGCGGTATGCTCGCGCCGCGAGAATCTCCCTGGATGCGCTTCGCCTCGGCGGCGAGTTCGTCTATGTCTCTAAACCTACGCCCTCTGAAATAGGCCGCGAAAGTGGGGTGCGCCTGCCGTGTGACGCGCTCAACTTTCTCTTCATCGGTGGCGAGAGGGTTCGCGAGACGATAAAGTTCGTCCATCGCTCGAACATATTCCAGCAGGGACTCGTCCGGATGCTGGGTACAAAGCTCCAGCTCTCTCCTCAAACGCCACTCGTAATTGGCCGGAAGAAATTCTTCGCGGAAGTTCGCGCGGAACTCTTCTACTGTGCGGCATCGGTGTCCGGTCAGTCGGAACCATCGAGCCGCCTGGTCGGTCAATGAAACCGGGATCACGCGCGCGACTAGTTCGGCGTCTGAAAGCCCTGTTGCCTGCTGGTAATACAGTAGACGGTCGAGGTACTCACTCGCACTCGTGCGATCGTGGTACCCACTGTAGGTAGGCATGTCTACCTTAATCCGTGGTCGCTCGCTCTGCGACGAGGCCTGCATTGTGCCTTGCAGGGCGCCGGCTAAGCTCTGCATGATTTGCAACGCATTTTGCAGCATTGCCTCGCTAGACGGCAAACTCTCGCCCAAAGGGCCGGATGCCTCCGCCGTCGGGGTTGAGTTATTTAGTGGCATGTGTGCCTCTGTGTCCGCGTCGCGATGCGGCGAGGGGCCCGACGGGGTACGCCTCGTATTGGGGTTAACCTCTGCCCACGTGGCATTCGCGCTATAGCCTGACTGCTTCCCGTGAAACACTCAAAACCAAAGCTGCCGGTTTGTTCAGCAGCTGCCGCCGCGTTAGCAATAGGCTGCTGACTTTGCGTCGCTACATTTGACAACATGAACAAATCTGAGAGGTCAGACAAGCCAGCCGCCATTGTTCGCTGAAAAGTGGGTAGTCCTAGCGCCAACAAACACCACAAGACTCGCCGTGTTGCCGAATTCGATCCACGTTGGTAGCGCCAAATGTGGGGGTTCCACTCTGCGTGCGGCTAGGCCTGAAGGTGAGCTCCGGATCTAGCCCCACGCAGTCGCTCCGTGGTACTCCCAACCCGTAGCGCGGGAATCGCGGCTACGCCGGGTTCGGACGAATAAGACAACCAGTGGTGTCAACGGTAACAACGTTTATTGCTATTAGCAATATCGAACACTCGCAGAGGGACGGCCTCTCAGTAAGAGTAGTAAAAGGCTTGCCTCGTTGTCTGGGTGGGTCAGACAAACGAGGTCACTCACGGGATGCGGTAGGTGCTGTGCAGGCGGTCCAAGGCGTCGACGTCCCAAGAGAGCGAGTCTCCCCCGGTAGCGCGCTTTTATGCCTTTTTACCTTTTTGCGAGGGGAAGTCCTCCTCGCCCGCCGGATACGTTTCCCTTTCCCGTGAGCCGCGTAGGAGAAGAGGAGTACGCGCGTCATCAGAGCGACGAAGAAAGGGAGGGCGCGTAGTGCCTCTCTGCCCTGTCTACGCCGGCACGACCCGTCGCCACGTGCGAACGGGTCGCCGCGGGTACGCGGGAGGAAATGGAGGCAGGTGCTCCCCACAAGGCTATGTGCCATTTAGCTTGGACCCGTTTGCACTACCAGGGTCGGCCCAAATTTTTTTTTTCAACTTAGACACATTTTTTTCCAGATTGCCATATATACAGCTGCTCTGTAAAAGGCATCGTGAGCGCGACGAAGGACAGTGCTGAATATATACGCGACGTACTTGCTTCATTTCTTTGGCCGCGATACACTTGACATATCCACCGACAGGAGACAACTACCATGCCCGAGTATAAATACTTAGATCTTCCTAAAACTACCGCGTACAAGGCAGCAGATGCAAGTTAAGGCTCAATGTCAGCGCAATTGAGCTCAATCGGCGCCTTAAAATTTACCTATCGCGAGATAAGGACAGAACAGGGCGAAATGCTGTACACCGCGTTTCGTGTGGGCCGACCCAGGTGATGGTCTCATTACAGCCAAGGACCATAATTAGACGACTGCCACGAGGCAACCTCACCCAGTTATCCGCGCCTATCCTGAAGTCAACGCAGCGTTGACTGATGGGTCCAGAAAACGCCCTTCTACCTGCAGCTGACAACCTAAACTAATGATGAAAAGGGCCAACGTCGAATGCTACCGTGGGAATGGCTTCGTCCTCTTATACCCAGAGTGCCGCGTGCTTGCTAAATATGCCTCCGCATAATTAGCACCACCGGAGGCGGAGTGCGGCTGAATGATGCGACGTCATGGGCGGGATATTGCGACCGATTTGATGATTGCGATTGTCCGGGATACATGCCACCAGATTCTCTCGTCTAGTCACCTAGTAAAGTCGACGATATTAAAAGCGGGCACCTTTCTTGCAGCAAGGCGGGCAACCGTGCCCCGATGTGAACTATGACGTCTAGTATTCTCGTACAATTGGGCTTGCTAATCTGGAGCCAGTGTAAATCAAACGTTTTTCCTTCAATCCTACACTGGACGTACTCGTCGATGGGCTCGGTGGATGCCTGGCCCAAACGCCACCTCGAGCCGCAACAGGGTGAAGCGCGTCGGATTTTACATACGACTCGAGCGTTCCAGCGTAATCCCTGGCGCCCGCGTGCGTTCCAGAAAGTACTACATAATTCATGTCGCGCATACCATCTGATGACAAAGTTCGGCGAGAACATAAAATCGACTATAACATTCGAGTAAGTTGCAATCATGCGGGCGCGTCTCCCGCTGAGCGGTAACATTAATTTGTTAGCCGGGGAAATGCAATCCATGAGGAAAGGATAAACAAGTACACGTGCCAACAAGCGGAATATGTCACGCTGTTTGTATCCTGAAGATCTGCGTAGTCGCGGTTCCGAAAATGGTCTAATAAAGGGAAACTAAAGGTTAATATTAAGTCAACGTGAACTTGAAATACCAACCCAGAAAGCTCAAAACTCTTGTTTCGTGCGAAGAAGAGACTTATTTTAAGAGAAAATGCGTTCTGAAGCGTCCGCGTATCTCTAGCGCAGTTCAAATCACCCGCCCTCCGATCGAGGGGTAGAGACATCATGGTCTCATAGTGTCGTTGCGCCCTCGGTGAGTAACACGGCTCCCGCAGACGGCGCTACGGCTTTTCTGCACAAAACGCAAACGCGAGGCCAGAAACAGAGCCAAGACAGCCGACAGCAGCGCGAAAGCGGCACTATAGTGGCCAGCGGAAGGGAAAGCGCACCACGATAAGCTGGTTCTTTATTTTATGACGCCAACTTCGACGCTCGTTGCAATGGATGACCCTGACAACGACACATTAGCTCGTGATGCTGGGCTCGAGTTCAGCGATTTAAGCACTGATGAACGTGACCTGCTGTTCATGGCTCGCGCTACCGGCGTCGTTGCGTACTACTACGACGACGGCCTGCTTTGAAAGGCACTTCACCCGACTTCAGTAAGTCGGCGTTGAACTCGTAATCCTCTGGACGGAAGTGCAGCGAGTACACTACGCGATTTTTCGGCTCTTTGCCAGCGCGCTGTGGCAGAGGTACGGCACTTAACCACATCGAACGGAGAGGTTCACTCGTTGGCGCAGAGCGATAAGTAACGTTGGATTCGCCGCTGTAACTGCCCTTGGCCAAGTTCCGCGGACCGTTCGCGCATCCCACGACATCGCATGGACGTGGCATTCTCGCTACTTGTTCCAAATGCAAGTTTCGCGATCCAGCAGGACCACCGCAGCACGACGCGATAAAACAACTGAAACTCCAAAGCGCGCGCGGCGCAAAGTCGAGCGAACACGAAACCTTTCGATCACCCATACTACTCAAGGGTAACGTCAAAATGTTATTTTTTTCTTAGAATCGAATAGAAGTAGACAAGTAGCATTTCTTTCCGTCTTATAATCTAATGAAATGATCTTTTTAATACGAGTAGTTGAGTACTAGTGACAAATTATGATGAGTGCTTTCGTTATCGGGCTAGTACCGGAATGTCGCGGGGGGGTGTCAAATCGTGTTATGCATCTACCTCGATTTCTCGGTTACTAAAGCTCTGTTCGCAATTATATTGACACCTTAGACGTTCTATACCATTGCTTTATCACTTTAACGAGATATTCTGGTAATCTTTAGTGTCTCTTTAACAAATGTAGAATAATATTTAATCCGTGATGCGCTGATCAATTTAAATGCGAAGCATCCTTCTAGTCCAGGCACTTCATGACGGGCGAGCCTAGTGCTGTTTTGGTGAGCCGACCTCGTCGGTGATACTGCAGCCTGAAATTATGTGCCACAGTAGCGACTAGGTGTGTATGTGCCACTGGGTTTGAGTTGGCTTGCAATGTTCTGTTGCGATTGCAAACATTCCGTATTATAAACATAAACAATACAGCCTATTATCTGTGCATAACAATTGCCTACAGAACAGTTACATTAGGCATATACAACACTTCTCCACAAATAATGAATGCTTCGCATTATGTAAATGGCAACCACAGCCCAGCCTACCGTTTGCTTTTCTGCGTATTATCAAAACACGCCCATGCACGAAAAAAATGAATCAGAAAAGACATTAGCACACGCGAGGTATTGTAAAAGAGGCAGAGGCGACGAGTGCGAATACTGGAAGCTGCGTGGCTGCGGTAGTCACGCACGGCGCTAGCACGCGTAAAATCCTCGGTCGTGTGTGTCTAAAACACGCACACGCACGCACACGCTCTTGCGCATGCGCAGTGCCATGTCTCGACGACTAATTTCGCTTGTCAAAAGCAGCAAAGAATGCATTTGCGTACGCGCTCGTAGATATCACGTTCGTCCCCAGACGTGCTGTTGGGAAGCTTATGTCACGCGCCCACGTTGGCCCATTATTGCTTTACACTGTACTAGTCGACGCAAAACAGCAACACTTATGCTACGACCTTCACTCTGTTGGCATGTATGCTTGAAATGATACCAGTTAACAGGTACTAACAGGCAACACAAACAGGCAGAGACTACGACACAATCTGGTAAATACGTGCAAAGCCAGCAGAATTCTTTTCGCGATTCTCAGTTGCTTTGCCAACTTCGCCATAGCGTTTGCGCCCGAAAACTGCTCAGTTTGTTATGAGAGACGCCGCTGTGCAAGATTCCGAATTAATATTGGCACCTAGCGGATCTTTACTGAACGCCTAAACCTTAGTTCACGAGTGCTCTTCCCTACATGCGGCAGCCGAAGTTAGTAAGCACCAGCATTACCACTTTGCACGCTATTTACCTATCTTCTTCCCTCATTTTAAGCTCGTCGTCAGGGTGTAATATTAGGCCCGAAATGGTAAGAAAAGTCACAGCGAGCTCGTTTACCCACCCAGGTAATCAATAGACAACCTCTGCAATTTGCTTGCCTTCCAGAATTTCGATTTCAGTAGCAAGGACAAGACGGCACGTTATTACGGAAAGCCCCTTGTTACGCTTACCCCATAGCACCTCCAGGACGTTCTCGTCGACGCTGTAACACGACAAAGACCGAACCGAATCGGCGCGGGCAGGGGCGTTCCTGCCCTTTGGCTCCGATGAGGCTTGCATCGATGATTCCATACCTATGCGCGTGACCGCCTTTAGTCAAGTACCTTAGTCAAACTGCGTGGGAACACGAGAGCGCGTGAATTTAAATACACTTTGCGCAGCTGCAGTACTGGAGCGCATGCGCATTACGTGACTCGCGAAAGTTGGTTCCCAGGGCATCTCTTACGTCACCGGTGCGCTTCTGCGTCGTCAGCTATACGCTTTTCATGCTTCTTTTCCTCTATTACATGCAAACAAAGAGAGTGCAATGGTAAGTTGAGTGGTTGCAAGTACCGATGATAACCACTCTGCTTATGAAGAGCGTGAAAGCTTAAACGTTGCACAATGACGTATATCATTTTACTTTATGTTTTGTTGTACGAAGCAACGAAGGCTGTGTGCTACCTCAATTCCGAGAGCAAGGTGTGAATATGGTCGTGGCGGCAACGATTTAGGAGCAGCTTCAAGGATGCATTATGGCGATAGTATACCGGAAGACGAAAGCTGGATGGTTATTGCGCTTTCTCAGCAAGGGTACACGCGACACGCCATCGCTGGTCTCGTTATGCGGCTGTTGAAGGCAGTCAAGCCCGTGCATATATCTAACGTTCTGAGGCAAACGTCGTGGGCACGATGCGCTACGCGGTGTTACAGCCAACGCGTGACGACGAGGACCTTCCCATAAAACTAGGGTTTCGAACCGAACCCGAACTGAATCGACAACCGGGGCTGAACCGTTTTTTTTTTTTCAGCCGAACGTTAATCAAAACGAACCGTTATGATTTTCGCGATCTTAGGACCGAACACAAAACGGAACTTTTTGGAGGAACCTTTCCGTATCAGTTCGACCACCTATTAATCCGATGTTTTTTTTTTTGCAAAAATTCTAGGACCATGCAGAACGATGAGCAAAGCGAGAACAAGGTGAAAGCAAGAGCTATCGTTTCGACAAGTGGACTTGTCGAGACGTTGACTCCTGCTTTAACCTTGTTCTCGTTTTGCTCATCGTCTTGAATTTCTATCTCCCGCCTTCCTTGTGTTTTCCCATTACCATGCAGGCAGCTTTCCTGATGAGCGTACCTCGCTAATCAGGAGATTGCGAGAGACAGCGCGTGTGTAACACGTGGGCGCGATTCACAGCAGCCGCCGCAAACAGACCTCCGCTAATGCAGCGCTTTGTTTTCATACATAGTTTCCGCATCATGTTTTTACTGCAGCGTCCTCCTTCGCTTTCCTCCTCGTGCTCTCTTCGCTTTTCATCCCCCGCTGGGCTGCGCATTCGCTCGTTCATCATTCGCTCTGCTCGTTCGTTCGGTTAAGCAGACGACGACGGCGCAGAGAGGGAGAATAAACTTTTATTTGGAAAAGAAGTCGGAAATTCTTCCTTGATGAGTGGGGCCCTCAGTTCAGGGCTCCATTACCATGCGTGACTTTGGGAGCCCGCTGGATGACCAGTGCTGTTCCTACCAGTTTGAGCTGAGCAGCGCCGACTCCCAAGAGGAAAGGGTAGGGCTGGGTATAGAAGGAACACATGAAGAATTAGGGCACTCCCATGCGGATTGGTACACCGTGGGATTGGCCCCACAGTAGGGAGAATAGGAAGGGTATAGGGTGAGATGAAAGGTTTATAGCATGTGGAGACAAGGAAATGAATTGGTCTGCAGATGCGGCCAGCCAGCGGCAACTGCCCTATTAAGCGAAAGGTGAGAAGGGAGCTGGCTATGGCGGCCTTGCCAGTAGTACTCGAGCGTCGCGGTGAAGTGTAGGGGCTCAGCCATTGCGTCGTATGGGTTGAACAGCTCTTCCGACGGTGCCCGGCCAGTCACACCTCGGACGCCCACATTAACGCGTTCATTACCATGCAGATAGGCGTGTCCATGAGGCCAGACGACATGTACCCTGCTTAACGCAGAAGGGGGAACACAGGAGAGGATTCTGTGTGTGTGCGCAGTCACAAGTCCTTACGCGAAGGTCCGACAGGCAGCCTGCGAGTCCGTCAGTATGGTGATTGGGGTGTTATGTGCGAGAAGGGTCGAGATGCGCACAATGGCCAGAGCAATAGCTCCCTACTCCTCTGCCAAGCCGCTGTCCGTTGCGAGAACTGTGGTACACACCCTAAGTGCGTCTGCGTTGTCAATTACAGCTAAACACATGGCACGGCTCCCGGGGTAGCGGGCCGCGTCAGTGTAAAGAAGCGGTGTCTGTGTGGTGCCATTTCCAAAAATGCGTGCCAGGGCCTGAGTTCGGGCGCGTTTCCGGCCGGCGTGTCGCTCGGTACGCATACATTGCGGGGATTCGGGGCTACTTGAACGCTAGCGTGTAGAGAAGGAGCAAGGCGATATTGTGGGACGCGTGTGGGTGTCTCAAAGACAGGGTAGCCAAGACGAGGGAGTATAGCGCAGCCCTAACGGCTGCATCTGAGATGTTGGAGCTGACCGTTGCGATGAGCCTCGAGAAGCTCGCCTACGATGTGGTGAATACCAATCTGAAGAAGGCGCTGTGTGGAAGCATGTGAAGGTAACCCAAGCGCCGTGTTCACTACCTTCCCTAGAAGGACTGCCATCTTCTGAGTCTCAGTGAAGGTGACATTATGATAGAGGAGGTGGTAGGTGAGGCGGCTGATTATCACTGCAGCCTGTACTATGCGCAGCACATCTTCCTCGCGTAAGCCTCTTCTACGAATAATAATGCGGTCTAACATATGTGTAGCTTCTGTTATTTGCTGACCCAGAAGAAGTGTAGAGTCTGAGGCTTTGCCGTCAGATTGAATGTGGAGCCCTAAGATACGGAGTCATGTTACCTGAGGGATAGGGCTGTCATGTAAAACAGAGCGACATCAGGGGATTCGTTGACTCTGCGGCGCCGCCTGTGCACGAGGAGCAATTCAGACTTCAAATACCGTCACTGCAAATGCCGTCACTGCAACGCGGACACTTACAGCACCCAGCATTTTGAACCTGCTCCGTATTTTTGGCGGCAGAGTATATGGAGCTTCGCCACGACTCTCAGACGCGCGAGCGGAAGGAGAGGCCGAGGAGGAGAGGTACCAGCACTGCCGAGTGGCTTTCATTCGCCTTTTCTTTTATTTATTTTAATGTCATTTATTTTTACTTTGTACTGAGTATGCATGGCTCGAACTTCATCTTTATTCGCTTTCTTTTGTCAATGTGGTGCTTATGTGGGATATCATATCATCAGCCATTTGAGTCGTTTTCATATTGACGTGTTAATGAGTATTTTTGTCCATCATTTGTCACTCATGGTGCCATGGTCCTTCTATATATATATATATATATATATATATATATATATATATATATATATATATTAATGAGATATGAGATAAGAAAGGCAGGAAATAAGATGTGGTGGGGGTAGTCACGTGCTTCCAACCTTTCTAACTTATCCCAAAGCTAGATATATATATCGTATCACCCTGCCTTATAGGTATCAACTTTCACAGGTGAAAAACACTGACTGGACAAGCAAGATTTGGAGAGATAGAATGAAGTCTGGACAAATTACATTCTGCCCGAGGCCGAAGCCTCAAAGCTTTTCTTTTGTAATATATGTACATCACTTACTGGCAGCCTTCGCTAAAGATATGTTCGCTGTTGCAATTAGTAGGCATTTGTTTTTAGGACCCGCGCTAGCGCACGAGTTGCTTCTTGAGTATACAGGCATTGGGCCAGCTTACATGAACGATAAATCGTCACGTACGGAAGCGGTTACGTAAGGCTTTGTGACTTCTTATCGCTAATTTTAGACATCGTCCAAAAGCCGGACACATAGTGGAGGATAATGATTACGCCGCTTGAGGCTGACTTGTGGTGGAGCCGCACGTCGTACCGCTCGCGTCCCCGCAGGCGTGCGGTCGTGCGAAAAACTGCAGATGTCGCATACTGGTGCACAGATTTCGGTTTACACTGCATTTTCGGGTCCAGTCAGCATTTGTGCACCATTGTGAAACACGAATAATTTTTCGCGCGATCGCACGCGTGCGGCTCGAGCGTAAATTGGCCCTTAACCCAGGCACTTGAGGCGTGTTTAGCACAGCACGCGGGCTTCGACGACCGTCGCTGCGATACTAAACTCACGATGTTCCCACGGCGCGTCACAGCTGCGACTGCGCCCGGATGTGTGGACTGCATAGCTTTGCGAAGGTTCCACCTTCTTAGCATCTCGCTAAAATAGTTTGCTCCACTCTTCGACATTCGGCAGCCCTAAGAACAAGGATCCAAAATCCGTGTTCACAAGAAGAGTTCTTGCGCTGCAACTACTCGCATAGGAGAAGATGCTAGCCAATGGTCAAGTGGTGCGTGTTGCTTTACAGCGAAGCTTTCTTTGCCTCTTCTCCCGACTTTATGGGCGCTGCTGCTGCGGTCTTTCTCGCGCACGTCGATGGGTTTGTTGCAACACCACCAGATGGAGCTTGCGGAACGACCGACTGGTTACTCTTCGAAGCGAGATCAGGATGCCTTAGAACACGCACTTATAAAGCTAGATATTTACTTATAAAGCGAGGTAGACGGAGGCGTACAATAACGAAGTTCACAATAGGGGTTCAGAAACTTTGGTTATGGGAATTCATCGTGAATTTTTTTGTCGTTTCTGTTTTTTTTTAATATAGGTAGGACATTAGGCAATATATTAACAAGAGCGCGGTGGCGCAACCCACCGCCCAGTTCCAAAGGGGACGCTGATAACATCCATCCATCCACCCAGGCCGGTGCCGTCGCGGTAGCGTTTCGTAACTTTCGCGGATGGCACGTGCTGTGCTTCCTTTCATATGCGACAAAAATGCAGGTGCTGGACTGTGGAGGTCGCTTGCTGCGGCGTGATAGTGTGAACATTACAATCGTCCATAGCCTGAACAGCGCTTGGAGCTGGCTTCTGAACAGCGTGCTGGCCACGTGTGCAGAAGGAGCACAGCAAAATGGCTCCATAATGTGCATTCAGTGTCAAGGACGCCCATGCCCGACAGAAGCGTCGCGCGGAGCAGGAGCCTCTTCGCTACGCAGCGAAAAGTGTTGCAGTTCGCGAATGTATGTATAAAATGTATACATACAATTATAAAATTAATTGAATTACGTACAGCCAAATAATTCAAGTAACGTCTAACATTTCTGCCACGTTAATCAAAGCAAACAGCGTACAAAGCTTAGCTTACTTCTATTCCCACAGTCCGCCAAATTCTTACAGTGAAGGACGCTTATGGCTACGGTATTTTGTTCATTTTTGTTCTGCGGGTGCAAAAACCGTGGGCCGATCCCGGAGACGGCGCAGTAACGAGCCGACCCGCGGCGGAGGTAAAGCAGGATTCAAGAACTCCGCCAACTTGCAGAAATGAACTTAACATCTTGGGTCCAAATAAAACCCCTATGAGATATTAAGCTGATAAGAACAGATACTAAACTTTGACCCGCATCAGCCATCTCTACGTTCGCCCCGCCCTCTCTTTATCGTCGTTCCAAGCGCTTGCGCATCTACTTCCCTTTCCTTCCGCTGTCCCGTGGTGGCGGCCTTGTCGAAACGTTCCGTGTGTCTAGTTTCCTCCGGCTCCTCGGGGCTGCGGTGACGTTGTGCACGCGAACGTAGAGAAAAACCAGGGCAAACGAGATTGTACACTTGTTCAAAATTCTATGTCGCCTCTGTGTCGTGTGCTAAACAGCTTCGATGGTCATTGGCCTTGACAGAGTGGAATGGATTACGATTTATTATGCTCTGACTATTTTTGGCTTTGGAAATTTTGCTGCCGCCCGTGTTTAGGAGAATGATCCGGGCGCGCAGCAGCAGCAGTAGGTGTGAACAAACACACCCACCGCTGCGGAGTCTTCTTCTCGCTCATCGACGCATCTGCTCTCGCCTTTGGCCACTTGCTCACGCAACAAAATTGATGGTGTGCGGCACCGCCCATTGTTCGCAGACCTCGCGCTTGCCGCGTGGTGGCCGCATCTCGCTCAGCTATTTGGAGCACGCGCTCTCGAATGCTATCCAACACTTCGTGAACATATTCTGACGCTCAAGCAACAGTTTCATTGCGCTATCAACGCGGAGCTTCTATTCTCGTCGTTTCGTCATCAGGCTGGCCTCTCTATATGCAGTGAGACTGGTCCTATGCCTTTATGACAAACTGGTACCGTTGGCTGTGAACCGCAACCACCACAGTGGAACCTGTAATTCATTTGTAAACAAAGCGTATGCAAGGACGAAAGTTACACATATAAATGGTATCCAATAATGAGCACATTCCCCCTTTTCTTTGCGGGATTTCGAAGTTAATACGAGCCCACAAATTCGTGCACCACTTTATTCTGCTGAGGCGGCGAAGGGGAGAAAGCCTACTCACAATAGTCAGAATCATTTACACTTGGTATTGAACAGCTTGTGCTCGCGCAAAATATATTTGCAGTGCCTAACAAAAGCATGAACTGACAAAGCTACGCACTCTGAGTAGTACAACAATGTACAACGCGTGTTGCGTTTTTAGCACGATATACGACAGCACACAGCCTACGCAATCTATAGCTTCATACACTTGTTGACGATAGCACAATAAGGAAAAAAAGAACCTGAACGAACACCGAGAATAGCACCAATGCATAAGCTTATAGCCGTGCCTGAGCTCCACACCCCGTCAACAAAGAAAATAAATCTCGCAGAAACTCTTCTGGGAGTTGTCTAATACCCCTGTTACCCTGAAAGATTTAATGTCAATCGAATCGAATGGTATTCGCATATAATCCCACTAATCGGGATTTACAGGGGAAAATTTAACGTCATTCGAATGGAATGACATTTGCCATCGAATGAGTTAGGGGACCTCATTCGCATTCGATTTCGAACCGAATGTATACTCTTGACCCTAGATAGACAACAGCGACACGCAATGCGAAAAAATAATGCGTGCATCAGCAAAGTCAGACGATATTTTTTTAGACTTATAGAAAGGAATAATCATTTTTGCCGCGACGATATTTTCACCACGGGCTGTGCTCAAGCCCTATTACACTTTGCATCAAGAGTCTGTTGCGGCACTCGGCCATATTGGATGTGTTGAACGAAGTGCTTTTAGTTGTGAATAATTGGTGTCAGAATGTTTTGGACAGTTTTAAAAGTACTGGCAAAAGTTCTTAAACGCGTTTAATAGGCACAATATTTCTTTGAATTTCACAAATTTTGTTCCAGATCGTCATTGCTATCATTTGCGAATGCCATTATATTTTACTGTGTAGCATCGCAAGAGACCGAATGGCATTCGATGTATCGAATGTCATTCGATTCGAATGACAACAAATCTTCCCGTGTGACAGGGGTATAAGTGTGTGTAAGCGTCGTGCCACTTGCTCATCTCCACGAAGCCTGGTATCATCATCAATGTAATGAAACTTTATCCGGCCAGTACATACGACAGCACTGCGGCGACACGAACTGGTCTGGATAGCGGCGCAACGAGCATTGATGACGCAAGAAGAGTACTGCAGGTGGCGGCGCCAGGCGTGCTGATTGCGTTCCGATATGGCCTCGAGCTCCACCACTGGAAAAGCTGGCGCCACCGTCGGCGTGACGTGCTAGGAGGGATCACGTGGACATAGCGGCCGCGTCGGCTGCTTCGGGAGCGCCGAACCGTGTTGAAAACGAGTTTAAATTCCCTCGTACGCTGCGGTCCTCATTTAGTAGCAAAATTTTCCCGCTTCGAGTGTCTCCTTTACAACGCTTGAAAGCACTAATAATAGGTAGTGGCTGCCTTTGAAGGCGCGCAACATTGTAGGCTACTGCTCGGTGCCGCAGGGCCGGACGCACGTAACGGAGGCCGGTGTCAGCCTTATTCACACGTAGCCGCAGGACAAGGAGCTGTGTGAAGCTTGGCTCGCGAAACATAAAACCGGCAAACAGTCATCGGCTACAACTCGGGTATGCAGCAAGCACAGACGCGAGGAAGATTTCTGCTACGGCGCCCGGTCTGCGATGTTCTGAAAACGCGCACTGAGACGCTCGCCCGAGTCCGCTGCCCGACTAATGTCATGACGGTTTGGTCTATGAACTTGTCGATGGTATAGATACTGGCAAGTTCAGTGGAGTGGAAAGGCAGCGGTAAGAAGCACATTTAAAAAAAGCATGGCATATGGTCATGTTTGTGTTATGAATTAATGCACTGGATTACAAAAAAGGAGCAGCGGGAAATTGCACGCTGAGAACACCGATAAACATACAGTGCGACGCAACTCGAAAAATAGCATAGAAAGATCAAAGAATTTAGAAGAAAAAAAAAAGATTGAATCGTCGCGACGGCAGCACATCACAATCCCCGTAGGCGTCGTAAGTGTCTACAATTACATTATTTTTGAACAGCTCTGATAGCACCCACGCAACAATGGTTGCTTGTATACTGCCAATGCTCATATTCTGCTGCCTAAAGCTCATGGCACGGTGCGAAAACGCGCGCGCGGAGAAAACGAAACAGTGCGCGGACAAGCATGCAGACGCGCAGTCGGTCGCTGCGAATCTGCGCGATCGGTGCATTGAGGCTTCATTCTATTACGCTCAATTTAGTTATACAAACACTATAAGAACATATTTCACATAGTTCGCTCTCAGCGTTTACCTACCTTTCACGCAAGAAGGCGGTTTGGGAGACTCCATCGCGGCGACCGCGCGCAGTGGCGTTCACTGTACGTATTCGGTAAAGAGATAGCGTCTGTAAACGACTGTGTGCTTTCAGTTTGCCCAAGATTATTATTTAGACAGTAAGAAACTTCTCTCGTTTCGAATGTACTTACAGAAATGTCCAGGAGAGCTCGCGCATGGTGTTTTCAGTGAGCGCTGACAGCAAAACCTACGAGAAGCGCGCCACGTGATCCCTCATACTACACCAGCGAGGCGCTTCCGATAGATGGCGACTCCGTAACTCCTCGCCGCCATAAGCCGTTATCGCTCTCTAGAGCCTTATCCACCCGCGTCCAACCATTATAAACCGTGAGCAAACCAACTCAGGCTGTGGCTTCGTAGCCATCGCCGCGCGGACCGTACTAGCTTGAAAGCGATCTGCGATGCCGAAGAAGAGTGCCAACAACTGATAGCTTCGCGCGCTGTGTTCTTGTCGCTTAACGTTAAAGAGGGACGCTCGGACCCGTATCGTGAAAGCGATCTACGAAACTGTCCGATTGCGGCGTGTGCAGAGAGCTCTGTGAGCGATGTGTTCTCGCTGCTTCGTCGGCGTCGAAGCGAGAAGCAGCAAGAAGGTGAATCCGCCCGTTGCTGCGGGCGCTATCTTGAAAGCGGTCGCTCTACAGGACTGACGCACAGACGGACGGACGAACGGCTTTCTCGTTGGGTAAGCATAAAAATGCTTACTCACTTAAACAGGTGCTTTCGTACACGTTTGCATCTTCAGTACCCTTAAAATCAATCCCTAACATAAAAGAACAAAAACATAGTTCTTTACTGACACGGGTAGTCCCAAAACTTAGCCAAAATATGTGAAATCTCTTGCGAATGCCTGTCCGCGGGAAGTCGAAGGCCAACTGTCATGTTTGCCAAGGCGGCGAGTGCGCCTACACGCGTAAACGAAGAAAAACAGCAAAGAGCGCGAAACATACCACGTGACTGCGCTGAACCAATGTGGAGGCACAGATCGAACAATGTGGAGAATTTCACATTGTGGAGGCGCCGAAGCAGCGGCGGCAAGATGAAAGTATGTCGCTCCCTTTAGTTTTATTCAGGGGGTCTTACGCATCCCGGCCGGCACCGCCGCGGCAGCGTTTCACAGTTTGTGTCTAAGGCACGTGCTGCGCTTGCCTTCCTATGCGTCAAAAATGCAGGTGCTGGGCTGTGGAGGTCACGTGCTGGGCTGTGATAGTGTAAACATTACAATCGTCCATAGCCTGAAGAGAGCACTAGGAGCTGGCGTCTCAGCAGCGTGCTGGTCACGTGTGCAGAAAGAGCTCGTAAACGCGCCCGCACAATGGTTCCAAAGCATGCGTTCAATGTCGAGGACACTCAAGCCGGAAAGAAGCATCGCGCGGAGCAGGGGCGTCGTCGGTACGCAGCGAAACGTGGTGCAGATCGCAAATGTATGTAGTTCGTTTCCGACAGTGCATGGAATCCACCGATTTGTTAGTTCTCGCAATATTTTCTTGGCTTTAGAAGTTTTGCTGCCGCCCGTGTGGAATTGGCTGACGCGGGCGAGCAGCAGCGGGCGGCCGCAAAGAAACCCACCGCTGCGGGATCTTTCTCGTCTCGTGTGTTTCCTCCGGCTGCTCGGGGTGGCGGTGACATCGTCCACGCGAATGTATAGAAAAATTACAGTAAACGAGTTCGTGCCTTTGTTCGAAATTCTGTGCCACCTCTGTCGTGTGCTAAACAGCTTCGCTGGTCATTGCCCTGCGCAGAGTGGAATGGTTTACGACTTTTTTTTTTTAAGCTCCGACTTTTTTGGGGGATTGGAAATTTTGCTGCCGCCCGTGAGCAATTTAGTTGGTGTGGGCGCGCAGCAGCAGCAGTGGTTGTGAAGTTTGCGAGGGTGAGCCGGCGAGCGGGGTTCAGTCTCGCGTGCGCGAGCGAGGAACGCGGGCCTGAAGCGTGCCCTCTCCTGCCACCCGCGAGGCAGGCGTGTCCGGCGAGCAAGCACGTACGCAGGTTTCTTTTCAGGGGGAGGGGGGGGGGGGAGGGGGGTACGTTTACTAGTGTAAATGTGAATAATGCCCACCGTTCGCCATAAAAACGCGCAATCCCGCAAAAGAGAAATAAAATAAGGTGTATCTCACAGGTATACAATACGCCTGTGAGATAGAATTCTGCTTTCCTTGACAAACAGGGAACCACACAAATGGACTCGCGCAGGAAAGAAGCGCAGGAAGAACACTACCAAGAACAAGTCCAAGCAGGTCCTAGGAAGACAGGCCATGCAAACGCCAACTGCATGTCACTGCTATATATAACCAAATATGGTATACCCAAAATTGGCTACCCACACAACGTTAATCCTTGCCGTCCGGAAACTCTGAAGTGAGAAAGAAATAGAAGATAGGACAGACGAAAAGGCGAGATAGACAGACAGACAGACAAAGAACTTTATTAATGGTCCTGAGGAACCGGCGTTAGGGTACCCCCTTTTTCAGGGAGTCCCCGTAGCCGTCGCGGGCCGCACCCACGTCGGGGTCGGAAGATCGTGGTCCTCCGCCCTGTCGCAGGCCCTCTGGACAGCCCGTAGTTGCTCTGAGAGGTCGCCGCTCTTAAGGGCTGCCTCCCAGTCGGTTAGAGTGGTTAGCGATGAGCTGCGTAACGCAGGGCATTGCCAGAGCATATGGGACAAGGCAGGGGCGTAGCCAGGGGGGGGGCTTATGGGGCTTCAGCCCCCCCCGAAATTTTTTCGTGCTCTCATGCGCCGCCGACGAAAACACCTCCCGGCGCCGGAAATCATGCTCGATTTTGTCTAGAATGTCCTTAATTCACGCTCGAAAAGACATTTTAGCGCAAACATTGAGAAATAGGGCTAGATTTCGCGGAAACGCCCATGCATCGGGACTCGCATATCGTAACGCAAGGAGCCCCACCGAGCACAAAATTTCAAGGGCGTTTTGATGGCGAGCGGGCTCGTCTCGGCATCTCGCGGAGGCCGCAGTATCTATGAAGCGCTTGGATTTCAATTCTGAAACTTTCTGGGTATAAAGTTCTCATAACATTTTGATGCGAATGGTGCATTGACATTTCCAAAGTCGTGCTTTAGATTTTCAATTCCGGAACTTTGTGGGTTTAATGCTGTTGTAAACATTTGACGCCAAAGGTGCATCGACTTTTCCAAAGTCGTACATCGGGCCATACAACGAGACAAGCGAAGTGAACATACTATCAGACAAGTCGACAAAGCACGCAGCGAGGTCCGACGAGACAAAGCGTTGTGGCGGTTCATTTGTGCCATCGGGTCACAGAAAAGAACACGAACATTTATTTTTCACCTGCGCCAAAGTATTCATGTCAAGACACTAAAGGCATCATTGTAACTAATTTCTGATTTATTTTTCTACCTAGACTTTTATTCGCGAGGATGCATTGAGCCTCTTTATCTTTTTTTTTTTTTGTTCACGCAGCCCATGGCCTGCCGATCCAACCAGAGCGCATGCGTTTTTCTCGTGCTGCATCGACAACAGCGCGGCGCACTTGGATGCGCGTTCGTTTTCCTCTGGCCGACTGCAATTTCACCTGGCAGAGTTTTGGACGCTTTCTGGCTAGCAGACGAGAAAAAGAAACAATGCATAGTCGCTCGCCGCCAGCACTGCGGGGACTCGACGGATTGCAATGCATTCGCTTGAGCGCAACCTCTCCGGCAAATTTTGTCTCGCCGGTGTAGGATACCGAGCAGTATGCGTATGGTTTTCTGTGGACCAAGCGTCACACGTTTTCTTCGATATTCCTTCGGTAGCCACACTAGGTGCCCAAAGTAGGCATTCGATTGTAGCCAACATGCTTTCCTTTGCGTTATTCTATTTCGCCGCCTCCCGCCCCACAAAAGAAAAAAAAAAGAAGACGTTGTGGCGCAGCGAATTGTCGCATGGTGAAAGTTCGATTTTGTTACTTCTTTTGCGGAAAGTAATGGGCCACGGGACGCTTCAGTTGCCAGATACTATTATATTATTGCGATAACAGCTATATGAAGACTCCAGGCGCATTCCTGCCGTTGCCCTCATGTTCCGTATAAATAAAGGCCAAGGGCGATAACATCGTGACCACATGCTCTATGTGCGAGTGAAAGCGTAGGGGGGAGGGGCTGATCCGACGATGGTGGCTCAGTCTTGTGTGCGCAAGGGAGAAAAGCGGGGAGGAAGGTCGCCGCCTTCCGTCGCACGCGATACATTTTGGGAGTGGAGGGAGGGGGCGGGG
This sequence comes from Dermacentor albipictus, assembly GCF_038994185.2. NCBI lineage: Eukaryota > Metazoa > Arthropoda > Arachnida > Ixodida > Ixodidae > Dermacentor > Dermacentor albipictus. Next base: position 37,083,611 of record NC_091821.1, read on the forward strand.
GGTGCTGTGATCTGTGTATCTGTGGTTGCGCAACCTGTTTATTTGCCTTGTTTGATGCATTATATACAGTGGCTTTTTCTTAGGTACGTAGATTTATTGGAAACTTATACGTATATTTAAACATCTTGTTGCGAGGATTTGTGTATATGCGCAGTGAACTTTGTTTCCAGTGACAATTTTTTGCCCTGTATCAAGCTGTATCTTCACATTTGTATGTTCCATTGTATGTTCGCATTTCTAATGTACGAAGGCGAGTCAAATGAAAGTGAGACAACCCGCGCCGCGCAATAATGGTTCGGTTCATTATTTTCGAGGCATGCGCGTAGCACATACGCATCTCATTTACAAGTGACATACAGAGGTGAGGTTAAATGTTCTTTAATGCTCTCATACACTGGGTTGAACATGACTGCGTGACATAATGGACACTCCAAAAGTTGAACAGCTCTGTGTCGTGAGGCTTTTGACTAATGAAGATGTTTCCCAAAAAGAAATTATTCGCCGTATGGCTGCCGTATGCGTAGAAGATTGCGTTTCAATGGCCACTGTGAAGCGTTGTAGCAAACTGTTCAAAGAAGCACATGAAAGTCATAAAGACGATCCATGCCCGGGCCAAAGCCACCATGCAATCACCCTCAACACAATTGAAAAGGCCGTGGTCGCTCAGTGGCAATGGTGTTGGGCTGCTGAGCACGGAGTCGCGGGATCGAATCCCGCTCACAGCGGCTTCATTTTGATGGAGGCGAAAGCACCCGTGTACTTAGATTTAAGTGCACGTCAAAGAACCCCAGATGAGGGTGACGACTTTTTGTCTGCAATTGTGACCGGGAATGACTCATGGTGCCGCTACTACTAGCCTGAAACACTACTGCAAAGCTTACAGTGGAAACATTTGAATTCACCACTCCCAAGGAAAATAAAGGCCGTCATTTCTGCCGGAAAAGTGTTGACTTCTTTTTAGATCGTTAGGGGCCATTATTGATCAAATTTTCTAGACCTGGAGAGACTCTAAATCGTTTCAGATATTGTGAAAGGTCGGATCGGCTGCGTGTCGCAATCAAGAACAAATGACGTGGAAAATTGAGCATTGGGAACATCTTCCTTCACGACGTTGCCCGTTCCTACGTCGCTGACGTGGTTAACACAAAACTGGCAAAGTTAAAGTGGGAAATGCTGCAACATCCCTCATGCAGCCCAGACCTGTTGCCTTGCGTCTTCCACATTTGGTAAAATTTGAAAAAACGGCCCAAGGGAACCAGATTCGTGTCGGAAGATGATGTGTAATCATTTACAGATTTTTGAGGCAGCAACCCAAGGAGTCTGATGAGACGCGACAAGTGTGTAAATACTCATGGCGACTACTTTTAGATAAAGTACCCCGTTTGTCACATATTCGCATTGGCTCACTTTCATTTGACTCGCCCTCGTATATTTTGCAGAACTCTTGCTTTTTAAATGTGCTCTCTGTTGCAACTATAATTTCGGAGCAATTACTCGCAATACACAACCGGTGACAGCTGCTCCTGCGCAATACATTCTAACAAAGGACAGCGTCATTGAGATTTTCCCCTGGTCATTGCATATGTATGAAAATGTAAACAAGGTTGTTGAATGACAGACATATATATATATATATATATATATATATATATATAGATAGATTAGATAGATAGATTAGATAGATAGATAGATAGATAGATTAGATAGATATATATATAGATAGATTAGATAGATAGATTAGATAGATAGATAGATAGATAGATAGATTAGATAGATATATAGATAGATAGATAGATAGATAGATAGATAGATAGATTAGATAGATAGATTAGATAGATAGATAGATAGATAGATTAGATTAGGATAGATAGATAGATAGATAGATAGATTAGATTAGGATAGATAGATAGATAGATAGATAGATAGATAGATAGATAGATAGATAGATAGATAGATAGATAGATAGATAGATAGATAGATAGATAGATAGATAGATAGATAGATAGATAGATAGATAGATAGATAGATAGATAGATAGATAGATAGATAGATAGATAGATAGATAGATAGATAGATAGATAGATAGATAGATAGATAGATAGATAGATAGATAGATAGATAGATAGATAGATAGATAGATAGATAGATAGATAGATAGATAGATAGATAGATAGATAGATAGATAGATAGATAGATAGATAGATAGATAGATAGATAGATAGATAGATAGATAGATAGATAGATAGATAGATAGATAGATAGATAGATAGATAGATAGATAGATAGATAGATAGATAGATAGATAGATAGATAGATAGATAGATAGATAGATAGATAGATAGATAGATAGATAGATAGATAGATAGATAGATAGATAGATAGATAGATAGATAGATAGATAGATAGATAGATAGATAGATAGATAGATAGATAGATAGATAGATAGATAGATAGATAGATAGATAGATAGATAGATAGATAGATAGATAGATAGATAGATAGATAGATAGATAGATAGATAGATAGATAGATAGATAGATAGATAGATAGATAGATAGATAGATATAGATAGATAGATAGATAGATAGATAGATAGATAGATAGATAGATAGATAGATAGATAGATAGATAGATAGATAGATAGATAGATAGATAGATAGATAGATAGATATTGTTCCCTCGACTAATTCTAGTAGGAGGAGGTCGAGCTGCAAAGTCAGCCCCCCACGAACGAAATTTCTGGCTACGCGACTGGGACAAGGAGCAGTACGCCTCCCCACAGTCTGGACAGTGGGGTTCTACGTTAGGCGCGAAGTGACTGAATCTGCCCTGGAAGGCGAGATAGAAAGATAGCTTAGAGGGGAGGACAAGAAATGGCAACTGCCGGTTTCCTCCAGGTGTTCAGCCTGGGGCTGCCGTCTATCTGAAGCTGAGGCCGAAGAGGTGTGTTGCTTCCGCCCGGTGGCCAGAAAGGTTCAAACACCAGAAATCAACTCAACCCCACGATCCTCTTTCCTCAAACACGGATAAGCCGCGCACGGCTACAAGCGGGAAGGTGCGACCCTCATGTGCTCGGGTACAAGGTGTCGGAACACACTAAACGCCTGCTGACGGCAGCGGCACTTAGGACTGCTTACGTGTGAGAATGCGAAAGCATTGTAGTCGCTTTGGAGAAATGTTTTCGCTTAAGTATGCATCCGTATGTCGTCGTGTACGTTGAAAACTTGCACGGCATTCCCTTTTGTTGTGCCCTTGCTTCGTCTTCGGCGGCGTGCTTCCGTGAGCGACCACGTTTCACAGACGCCACTGAGGTAGATGCTTCGGAGCGAATCGCAGTAGATGCATCACCGATGAAATCCGAAGAGCATGCGAAACACGGGAGGCAGTGACGTGATGTGCGCAATCACGCACGCACTAGACAACTTTAGTCAACTATAACAGCAGAGATGACACTTTGTGTTTGCTACGCGAAATATCTGTAAATAAAGAAATAAAAAGCCACCGTGGCGTCGGGAAAGCATACTCGTCTCGCACCCGGGAGGCTCGGATTCGTTTCCCAGCCAGACATAAATGTACTGAATTTTCTTTTCACTTCTATTATAATTGACTTTACTTGGACTGACGTCAAATTTGTCAGACCGTGAGCATTTTTGACGTTATTACTTTTCGCGCCGTCGGCCATTCTTGGTACCATCCTTCGGCTTGTCGCATAATGGAGCGTATAATGCTGTCGCATGAAAAGGAGCCAACACTAGCCCCACTTTTGCATCAGTTTCCACGCAATTCCTCACAGACCAATGTACGATGCTGTACAAAAGTGCCCATTTATTTCGTGGCGGCATTGAGATACGCCTATCTTAACACCTGCTAGGCTCAGAACCGATGATTACTCCTTAAGCGCTCACCTTCATGGATCCCTCAACCAAATAAAACAAAAGCTGTGACGCCAATTAAAAGTTTTTGTAAACTTCCATAGGCGATTATTATAATGTATCTGATGCTTACTACTGCAAATCATGTTCTGCCACCCCCCCCCCCCGAAAGGAAAGGAAACTGTGCCCTTCTCCTCTGAAGGATGACCAGCGAAGCTGTTTGTGGGCCTATTAGTGCGGAACTTCACCTTCGCCGCGGATCGACCCAGCATTGCAGTATCTTCGGGATCGGCCCACGTATGTTGAATGGTTGGTTGGTTGAATGGTTGGATGCGATTCGGGAGCTCCTAGCCATATACGGCTTTGCTGTGAAGAACTATAGCCGGTAACTACCGGCTATAGCCGGTAACTACAAGTGGAACACAGTCCTCATTAAAAATTGACACTAAAAATCCGTAAGCTAAAGTACCATTATATTCTATAGATCGCCAACAGCGGCTCTGCACAAACCCATCACTTAAGGTTGAATCTTAGAACGCTCGATATCACATTCAACGTTGCCAGTTTTCATAAACCCCTACCGAAACATTCGTGTTCACGCCGATTATGCGCTTGCATCCAGCCCTATGTCATAGGACGGACTTTTTTCTTCCCAGATCTGACGAAGACCTCTAGCATGGAAATAAAGACTGGGCATTATACATAACAGAAGAATTAATCATTTATTCACGCAGAGCAAGCGATAAATTCATAAAAACTAAAATAAACTAAAATATTTACAAAGTGCCCTAAACATCGTTCTTGACGACGTCATCCGAATCGCGTCTCCGCGCAGCCGTGGCTACCATGTGCAGAGACCGTCGGAGGAATCCCGTCGGGCTTTCCTTCTCAGACCCCTTGAGTGCAGGCTGCGATTCCTCTTCATGGCTCTGAGAAGGCAAGGACAGAATTAGCGTGGCATTAATCATGAAACTGCATCCCTTAGTAGTAAAAAACGATTACTTAAAGCGACCGAAACAGCGACGGCGAGGCTTGCGCCGCTGCTGGAGGTTACGAACAAGCCAAAGGCATGAGTACTGGGGCCATAGCCGCCATTGGTTCGTTGGGCAGGCTCATGGTGAAGTATGCGTCAGCAGACCTGACCACCGGAGTGTCCACCGAAGCGTCATTACGCCATATGAAGACATATTAAAGAATGAAAAAATGATTGATAGTGACAGTGAATGATAACGTTATAATAGAGATTGGTAAAGGTCAATAATCACTAGTAATGACTCCGAATGAATAATTACTCAATGAATACTAATGACTCAATGAATAATAATTCCGAAATGACCAGTATGTGTAATCACGGCTTGTAATGACCACAATTGAATAGAAATGCTTAGTAGAAAGCAGTAATGACTAAAAGAAGAGAAAGATAAGAGGCAAAGAGAAAGGCGGATGATAAGAGGAGGAAGAGTGCTTTCGCCGTTCACCGTGTAATTGTTTCACCTGCATCGCTACGATGGTGGGCACTCATCACTCGCGACCAATTTACTTGACGAGTGGCCACCGAATCACTTCAAAGCAGGAAAGGAGGTCTCGATGGCGTGTTGGAGACCTGCAGTGAAGGTGTGAAGTCGCTGCTCATGCTGCACGCCTCAAAATATTTTTTTCCCTCGGTGACTGCGGATACCGATACATGCGATACCGAACGCTCCGACTGTGTATTGTGGTAGAAACCCAATGCACACAGAAAGAAGCTGTTCCTTTTGTAGCTAAAGAAAAGATCGAAAGGCAGCAAAGCGAGCCCGGAGACGGAAAAAAGCCTCCAACTACAGAACGCCTTCAGAAATTGTACCCAACCGCCTACAACGCACAAGACATTACTATCAGCCATCTATAATACAGTGCGTTCCAGCGAAGACTTCCAAAAATAGTCAAGGTTGCCTGTGGTAGATAGCTCAATTCTATTTAATGAGCCGGTCTACTGGAAGCGGCTGACACCACTTGCACAAAAATTTGAAATGCTAAACTCACCAATATAAATGAATTCATTAATTCACTTTCTAGCTAATTATCTTTTGACCCATATTGCAATTTAAAATTTCTAGCAGTGGACTTCACAAGGTGGATCGATTTGGAGCGAATTTTGAGGGCGACACCAGTTTGGAGATAGATTTCCGAACTTTGAGGAGAAATGCATTCACGTTCCGGTTAATTGTGTGCGTAACGACGTTTCATTAACAAAGTTACTGGAATTCCGATGCATTTCTCCGCAAGGTTCGGGAATTTATATCTCGAAACTGGTGTCATCCTTAAAATTAGTTGCATGTGGATCCACCTTGCGAACTCCCGGCTAGAATTTGTAAATTGCAATATGGGCCATAATGTAATTACTTAAATTAGCGAATTTTTATTAGCCGATTTTGGATCTGCAGTTCCTGTGCAAGTATTGCCAGCCGCTTCGAATAAACCAGCTAATGAACTAGAAATGTGATATCTGCACTAGGCAACTTTTAAAAATTTTTGAATGTTCGCTGAAACATCCTGCACACAAGAGATTACACTAAGACGTCTATAGAATACAAGTAATGGCATTGGAAATGCGTACGGAACAACAACTTCGCATACTAAATGCAAATGAATGCATTTTGCACATCAAAATTGGCAAGGCACCTTGGCAATGCTTATACGACACCTTGCATTACATAGAATGAAGCCGGCACTAAAGCAGCAACATCCTTAAGTTGCACAGGCAGGGCACACTACATGCGCTGGTTCAGAAGGAGGAGGAGGAAGAGTAGATTTTAATGAAGAGAAAGGAGGAGAGGTTGGCCTGGAGAGCGCTGGTTCAGGGTTTTGTCGCCACGACTGGTGTGCTCTGTTATGGCACCCACCATGTCTTCATCATGCATATAAACGCAAGACTGACGTCCTCTACAAATAGGGTGAGTCCTCAACCTCTGATTAGCGGCAACTTCCGCATCCTAATGGAATTACATGAGGCAGAATTGCTCAACTCTTGGCATTGCATCCCAGCGCGGCAAAGCAGATGGATTCAAAGATTTCTACCTCTGGAGTAGAAATATATATATATCTATATATATCTATATATATCTATATATATCTATATATATCTATATATATCTATATATATCTATATATATATATATATCTATATATATATATCTATATATATATATATATCTATATATATCTATATATATCTATATCTATATCTATATCTATCTATATATATATCTATATCTATATCTATCTATCTATATATATATCTATATCTATATCTATCTATCTATATATATATCTATATCTATATCTATATCTATATCTATCTATCTATCTATATTATATATATATATATATATATATATAGGTGAGTACAAACACCGCAGAGTATTAACGTTAAACATATCAAGAGGTAGGGAAGCCAAAAAGCAAACAAAAGAAGACGCTACTTGAGAATAACACACGTGCTGGGAAGATATTGAAATTCGCATCCTAACAGAGACATTGATGCGTGGCAAACACAAGTTTTTTTTTTTTAGCTGGGCTTTTAACCAAATTCAAAGGCTTCGCCTAGGGCAAAAAAAAAAAACATTGCTTGAATGTTCTTGTCATTCCGAACTTGTTAAACTGGGGACAGCATACTCGTCTCTTAGGTCTGCCATTGCTAAGTCATGTTTACACAATAAACAACAAAGTTTCTCACAAGAGATAGATAGGCTCGAGAAGGCTGGTTATCCTGTGCATTCGTTATCACTAACCTGCGAAAAGCTTTTGAAATGGGTAAAGAGCCCCGCTAAGAAACAATAAGAACAGAGAAAGGAAAAAAAGGTTTGCTGTGGTGTCCTACGTACATACGTTGCCCCATGGTTTACGGAACGTACGTAGCCAATATCAGATATGACGTCAATACAGTTTTCTCGGTCCCCGCATATTTTCTATCATGTGCCCTATGATAAATAGGAAACTTGAACAGGGTGGCAAAAAAAAAGAAAAATAATTGCGGCGTTAGACACGCGTCCCCTTTTGTGCCTCGTAACACCGGTATAGTTTATCAGATTCCACTTTAGTGTCGGAAAAGTTACATTGGAAAGAGCGGCAGGTGTATTAATATTAGACTAAAGGAACACAAACAATCACTTAACACTAATGCTTTACATCTAGCGTCGCGTTGTTTCAATTGCGGTTGTAAACGTTGGTTTGAAGACAAAATTTCCTTCAAGACACAAATGTCAAACCACACAGGAAATAATGGAGGCATTTCACATTAAAAGATTAGGAGAGGCTTGCGTTAGCCACGCATCACTGTCTGTTAGAATGCGAATTTCTGTATATTAACACGTGTGTTAATCTCAAGTAGTGTCTTTTTGGTGCTCGGTTTTTGGCTTGCCTATCTCCTGATATGTTGAACTGATGTCTAGACCTCGTCATGTCGATATGCTGCGGTGTTTGCAGTCCTATATATACATAGATATATATTATTGATAGTTTCCATAAATATTTTGTTGAGAGTTAGCGCTCGTCCTGCCTGCTGAGTCTCCGTCTGTGTCACTTCAAGCTACAATTCAAGATCATGCCTCCGAAATTCACTACTTGCCATAAGTGATGTGAAAAGGTCACGCAATATGGAGAGGGACCGCGATACAAACGTATTCTCTCACTACGAGCGAGCTTTGGTACGGTTTGTGCTCACAAAGCCCAGAAACGCTGTTCACTCTTTCCTTTGTTAAAGTAGTTTTAAAGCTAAGCTTTTCAAATTGAAGCTGCGTTTGTGCCGGCTGACGCCTTGCCGAGAATACAGCAACTTCGACCACTGCAAGTATGTATGGATGTTGGCATGTGCAAATGGGCATGGGAGCATTCTTGGAAAATCCCGCAGAATGTACGTGCCACCGGGTAAACAGGCGCCCGAATACACAAGAACAAGACGCAAGAAGTGAAGTCTGCAACAAAAGCACCGTAGTGCAGAGAAAAGGAAAGGTTAAGTGAACGAAATGAGACCACAACGTGCATTGAGTAAACAACAGTGAACTGCATAGAAGTAATCGCATTTCAGTGAACATACAACATCCGTTTGCAAATTGATCGATTCGAACAGACTCACGGGATCCTGCATATATTTTTTTTATAATTTCTACAAACTTTTTTCGACCAGGGAGCCTCATTGAGCGTATTTGCAATGTCGAAAGAAGAGCGACATCGATGGGAAAGGAAAAAGAAAAGAAGCGCGAGAGCTACTGCACAATTCAGAGACCAAAAGCCGCGATAATTGCGTAGTGAAGGAGTCGACTTAAGTTAGCGGCCTGAGTGCATACCGTGGTAGGCTCTTAGTTCGGATACATTTGATGCAAAGACTCGCCTCATTGGCGGCTGTCCCACGAGTATGCGCAGGTAGTGGTTTCTTCACTGAGTACAGCAGCGGTGGGGGCGTGGCAAGTCCAGTCCCCGAGAGCTCCAGGTGAGAATGGAAGGAGCCGGGCGATGGGGTACGATTGCCGAGTGAATTCTGGGCTTCCACTTCGTCCCAGGGCATAGCTTCGTCGGTCACCCAATAGAGCAGTTCGGGCTGTGAAGGTACAGGAACATTAAAGCGGCCACTCTGCTTGCAACTTTGAGCTACGAGAACAGGCCGACACATCGTAGCTGCCACGTATTATCGTAGATACCGAGGGTGTTTTCATAAGATACGCATGACGTTACAAAAAAAGTAAACCTATTTTTTCCGATATTTAAAAAGTCTATCAGTTTTTTTGTTCTTATTTCAAAATTTATACTCGTACACTCAGTCCCTGTACATTTCTAGCGCCCCAACCATTACAGAAATGACGTTCAGCAACAGGCAGCAAGTACTCTCTAAATGTTTAGTTTTAGCAATACTGGAAACAATCACGAAAACTTAGGAAAACGTCCTTCAGTTCTCGCGATACAATTGATCGCTGGAGTTTTAGTTCTTTGGTATAGTGTTGTTGGTAATGGAGAACGCTGAGCTAGTTTGGCAGAGGGTTGTTTACCTCTTTCAGAACCTCTACCCTCCCCCTCTTATTACAAGATGGGTGGAGCTACAGAAAGGCGTCGCTGACGTATCAGTCGCTATTGTAGGCAGCTATAATAATTAAAAGCTAACTGAAGGAAGAGCTCATGGCGATGGGCTCGCAGCAACACACTAATCCCACCATCAAAGTGAAACGAAAAAAAAAGGCAGCGAAGAGAACGCGTCTGCATCAACAAGGTGTACATGAAGTACGTGATTGAAAGCCAAGGGTACTACGAACACTAAGAAAAAAAACTTGTGCAGCATGCAAATGCAGCAGGTAGTCGAGTGCTATACAACAAAAGTGCGAGTGTTCGGCCCCAATGCGGTATACAGGTACCCATGTGCTAGTTACACGTACGCGCCAGAAATAAACAATTACGTTGTCTGCAGACATTTGCTAGCAGGGGCACATCACTTAGTTTTGAGAACTCGTCTATTTCCCGCGGTGCTCGCGAAGAGCATCACCGTCGGAAATGTTTTCGAAACAGACTCAAGGATGAAACTTAGTCATGAGGAACGGTCATACTTATCATAAAGCGCCCATTTGTGGCTACGTGGATGCAGAAAAAAAAAAATCGAGAATGATGTTACACTCGGCGAGAACTTGCCATAGCAGCTGTTCAAACTGATACTCGAAGTAGCTCATGCAAGGCGCACGGAGCCACTATCGACCACCTCTATATCAAATAGAATGCGCGAAAAGGTATACTAAAACATTTTCACAAACGCACTGCTTGCATGGGCCAGCGTTAACATACCTGGCAGACATTTTGTCCTTTCAATGAGGCTTCACGGATAAATGTATACCATCAGTAAAGCACTCATAATTGAACCAGGCTGAAGGTGGAACTACAACCATTGCACATAGCGGTCTACGCTATAGATAGCGATGACCAGCGATTATAGATGTGGTTGTGAATGTAATTATAAATGGTGATGGACGCTCGAGTACACGCTACTGATGCGCACGTACCTTCATCTGCTGCCCATAGCCCACGAGATTCTTGCGTTCTGAGAGCTTGAGTTTACCTTCGACCATACCGACAAGCTCCAGCATGTCGACCTTCTCGTCTGCAGACAAGCAATGAACACAGTTGGAGTACGATGGATGGATGGATGCAAAACTTTAATGAAAGACCCGATTTTTTTTATTTTATTTACATATACCTTATATGCCTAAAAGCCATTGTGTCATCATCATCATCATCAGCCTGGTTACGCCCACTGCAGGGCAAAGGCCTCTCCCATATTTCTCCAACAACCCCGGTCATGAACTAATTGTAGCCACGCCGTCCCTGCAAACTTCTTAATCTCATCCGCCCACCTAACTTTCTGCCGCCCCTTGCTACGCTTCCCTTCCCTTGGGATCCAGTCCGTAACTCTTAATGACCATCGGTTATCTTCCCTCCTCATTACATGTCCTGCCCATGCCCATTTCTTTTTCTTGATTTCAACTAAGATGTCATTAACTCGCGTTTGTTCCCTGACCGAATCTGCTCTTTTCTTATCCCTTAACGGTACACCTATCATTCTTCTTTCCATAGCTCGTTGCGTCGTCCTCAATTTGAGTAGAACTCTTTTCGTAAGCCTCCAGGTTTCTGCCCCGTAGGTGAGTACTGGTAAGACACAGCTATTATATACTTTTCTCTTGAGGGATAATGGCAACCTGCTGTTCATGATCTGAATGCCTGCCAAACGCACCCCAACCCATTCTTATTCTCCTGATTATTTCCGTCTCATGATCCGGATCCGCCGTCACTACCTGCCCCAAGTAGGTGTATTCCCTTACCACTTCCAGTGCCCCGCTGCCTATTGTAAATTGCTGTTCTCTTCCGAGACTGTTAAACATTACTTTAGTTTTCTGCAGATTAATTTTTAGACCCACTCTTCTGCTTTGCCTCTCCAGGTCAGTGAGCATGCATTGCAATTGGTCCCCTGAGTTACTAAGCAAGGCAATATCATCAGCGAATCGCAAGTTACTAAGGTACTCTCCATTAACTTTTATCCCCAATTCTTCCCAATCCAGGTCTCTGAATACCTCCTGGAAGCATGCAGTGAATAGCATTGGAGAGATCGTATCTCCCTGCCTGACGCCTTTCTTTATTGGGATTTTGTTGCTTGTTTTATGGAGGACTACGGTGGCTGTGAAGCCGCTATAGATATCTTTCAGTATTTTTACATACGGCTCGTCTACACCCTGATTCCGTAATGCCTCCATGACTGCTGAGGTTTCGACAGAATCAAACGCTTTCTCGTAATCAATGAAAGCTATATGTAAGGGTTGGTTATATTCCGCACATTTCTCTATCACCTGATTGATAGTGTGAATATAATCTATTGTTGAGTAGCCTTTACGGAATCCTGCCTGGTCCTTTGCTTGACAGAAGTCTAAGGTGTTCCTGATTCTATTTGCGATTACCTTAGTAAATAGTTTGTAGGCAACGGACAGTAAGCTGATCGGTCTATAATTTTTCAAGTCTTTGGCGTCTCCTTTCTTATGAATTAGGATTATGTTAGCGTTCTTCCAAGACTCCGGTACGCTCGAGGTTATGAGGCATTGCGTATACAGGGTGGCCAGTTTCTCTAGAACAATCTGTCCACCATCCTTCAACAAATCTGCTGTTACCTGATCCTCCCCAGCTGCCTTCCCCCTTTACATATCTCCCAAGGCTTTCTTTATTTCTTCCGGCGTTACCATTGGGATTTCGAATTCCTCTAGACTATTTTCCCTTCCATTATCGTCGTGGGTGCCACTGGTACTGTATAAATCTCTATAGAACTCCTCAGCCACTTGAACTATCTCATCCATATTAGTAATGATATTGCCGGCTTTGTCTCTTAACGCATACATCTGATTCTTGCCGATTCCTAGTTTCTTCTTCACTGTTTTTAGGCTTCCTCCGTTCCTGAGAGCATGTTCAATTCTATTCATATTATACTTCCTTATGTCAGCTGTCTTACGCTTGTTGATTAACTTCGAAAGTTCTGCCAGTTCTATTCTAGCTGTAGGGTTAGAGGCTTTCATACATTGGCGTTTCTTGATCAGATCTTTCGTCTCCTGCGATAGTTTGCTGGTATCCTGCCTAATGGAGTTACCACCGACTTCTATTGCACACTCCTTAATGATGCCCACAAGATTGTCGTTCATTGCTTCAACATTAAGGTCCTCTTCCTGAGTTAAAGCTGAATACCTGTTCTGTAGCTTGATCTGGAATTCTTCTATTTTCCCTCTTACCACTAACTCATTAATCGGCTTCTTATGTACTAGTTTCTTCCGTTCCCTCCTCAGGTCTAGGCTAATTCGAGTTCTTACCATCCTGTGGTCACTGCAGCGCACTTTGCCGAGCACGTCTACATCTTGTATGATGCCAGGGTTAGCGCAGAGTATGAGGTCTATTTCATTTATAGTCTCGCCGTTCGGGCTCCTCCACGTCCACTTTCGGCTATCCCGCTTGTGGAAGAAGGTATTCATTATCCTCATATTATTCTGTTCCGCAAACTCTACTAATAACTCTCCCCTGCTATTCCTAGCGCCTATGCCATATTCCCCCACTGCCTTGTCTCCAGCCTGCTTCTTGCCTACCTTGGCATTAAAGTCGCCCATTAGTATAGTGTATTTAGTTTTCACTCTACCCATCACCGATTCCACGTCTTCATAGAAGCTTTCGACTTCCTGGTCATCATGACTGGATGTAGGGGCGTAGACTTGTACAATCTTCATTTTGTACCTCTTATCAAGTTTCACAACAAGACCTGCCATTGTGTAAGGGGGGCCAAATACAAAAGTCTAACAAAGTGGGTTAACAATCGAAGAATATGACGGCAAGTACAGCAAACCCTATCCAGAACGCTATAGAGCAAAGAAGGGGCAATATGACAACGGCTGCCTTGTTACAGGTATAATCAGGCGATTTATGATCCTACCCGAATTACGATTGTACCCGCGTGTCCAACCCGTGTCCCATTCATTGGGGGTACGTTAAAGATTCCCTGGTGGTCAAAATAATTCGGGAGTCTCCTACTACGGCGTGCCTCAATCAAAACGTGGTTTCGGCACGTAAATTTAGAACAGAATTGTACCAGCGTATACCGGGCGTTCCAGCTAACTTTGACCACGCTTTTTAAATAAACGAAGAGCGCCACAGAAGTTGTACCAACTGCATAACAGCGGTAGCTGCGTGTACTTAGCAGTATTTTTTTTATTACTAAGTATTGTTCATATTTGGCCAAGTTTGATTATTGCTTGAATCTCTAACATATCAATTATAACGTTGTAGATCGCCTCAAATAACCTCGGATGCAAGCATTTCTTTCGTGCTAAAATTTGTCTGGTTGTCTTTGCCCATAAAAAAACGAAATTGCGCGATATAAGAAAAAATTGGGCTCCAATCCACGCCGTGAAAGTGGTTGGCCAGCGAAGCTGTGGTACCACCCGATTCGATAGACCAAAGCGACGTAGCCTTGAACTGGGTCCTGCCGAGCCTGAGCACGACGCCGTTGTGCATATTGATGTTGCTGTTCCTTTCGTCGCTCATGGTACTCGCGCTGCTCTTCAGGCGTCGTAACTGTGCGTGGCTTTTCCATAGCGCTATATCACAACACAAACGAAATTAGTTGCTCTGTGGGCTGTTTCAGATATGGAAGTGTTGTGACGTCGCCCCCTGCTTCGTATGCTACAGTTACCTCTTCCTGGCAACGGCAGCTTCTGCGCCCGTAATCATTACGGGGAAAAGCTTGCGGCGAACGGTAGGCGCGAAGGCGAGCTTTCTGGATAATTTTTTTTTTCTGAATGCGACAGCATATGTCCCATGAAGCAGAAAATGCGGCGAGCGCCCGGCGTGAACATCCGATGATCCCGAAACCCACTTGACCAAGTGATGACGTCACGTTCCCAGCGCCGGACCTGCTGCGGTTCGCAATGCGAAATCCCACGATGAAATAGAGCGAAGTGAATTAAAGTTAAAACAAGTGATAGTAAGGCGACTTAAGTGGAGCAAAGCGAATGAAGGTGAAGTAAAGTGGTCTGAGGGCGGTAAAGCTCATAGCAAAGTTGAGTAAACAAGAGTTTTGAAGAACACGTAAAATGTATGACGTCACGCATCATGGACGTAACCAATTAATTAGAGAGATCATTTATTGAATTATTCAATTTACCCTACAGGCTCGGAGGAGCATTGGGTAGGGGGGGGATGACAATAATTAAGGCAAAAAGGGAAACAAATGAATTTATACATTGTGATTTGTCACGATGCTTTCGCATTCAAATTATGCAAGGATATTTAAGTGACTAGCTTCTAAAAGCGGAGCCGTTTAAGCTCGAGTTCCAACCGTGCCCGGCGACCGCTCAAAACTGGGCGCAGCTATGCAAAGGGAAATGGAGAGTCTAGGCGAGACACAAAGGCAATAGCGAGTAGCGCGCGCCGAGACGTTCATTTGAGGGACCGCCAGCCGTTTGTGCGCAGGCGCAAGCAAGAGCGGGCGTGAGGAAATCTCAGGGCTTTTGCTCCTTGAATATACGAGTCTGCCTAGGCACTCCGGAGCAGTGTTGCCAGGTTTGGCTATATATAGCCAAATTGGGCTGCAGAAAAAAATTTTTGGCGTCGATTTGGGTGAGTTGGCTACGTGGCTATATTTGGGCTACCGAAAATCTGCGACTTGGCTTTGTTTAGGCTATGAGTGGATCCTTCATCCATGCTCCAGCGGCGACTCTCGTAGAGCAGAAACAAAACTTGAAGGCTATGTTTTAGCTGGCTGAGCCAGCAGCGTGGCTGCGCGTGTGTGTGCGAAATGCCCCCCCCCTTCCCCCCTCAGTGCATCATTCTTTGAGCCGATGATTTTATCCTTGACGAACTTAAATTTACACCGCGCTTCACCGTGCTAACATTTACTCCAGCAATGTTGTCTCATCTTCGTCTTATCCCGACACCCAATCACCGGGCATCGGGATGAGCCTGGGAGTGGAGGGTGTTTCATAGTGCACTGTACTAACATGGCTATGCTGAGAAACAGAGCAATATGGTTCTGCCATCGTGGCGCCGACATGAAAGAAGGGAAGCCTGGGTAAATGACACGCTCCAGTGTGTCCAAGGCGAAGGTGTCTGGTTGAAGTATCGCGCTAGGCACAGTTTCTGACCTAGTCCGCGTTTCCCACGGTAAACTTTTTACTACCATTTTCCTTTGCGTGTGAAATGAACTTTAATGCGACAGGCGTTAGGGGCCCCGTGTCGCAGAAAATCCGGCGTCGACGTCGTTGCTGTGTGAAAAAATTATCCCGAACCACGTAGGCCCTTCGGCTGGCGCATATGCATTACTGAAGTAACCGATTTTCTCAAAGTAAAATGTGGCAGAAAATTCGTAAAGTAAGAATTACACTCACTCTATAGACATGGTAGCGTTGAATTGTAATTTGATTATACGAGAAAACTATGTTACGCGGAACCTCGAACACAAACCCCTTTTCTAGCTGCTGTTCGACATCTTAGTAGGGGGGCGATGGTTTGGGCTAGTTGGTTTTCCATGAGACTGAGTGGTGCAGCGCGAATCAGGACATGGGACACAGGAAAAAAAGCGAGGACAAGCGGTTACTGCCAAGTAGGATCGGCGCGCCCCGCTCAGTTCCATGCAACACCATACAGATGGCACTCGCCTCAGCATCATCGGCGGCGCGTGCCATGCGAGTGGAATGAAAAAAAGAACCAGAAAGCTCGCCTTCATGCATATTGTTCGCCTCCAGCGCTTGCAGGTAAACATTATGGTTGCATACACTGCAGTTGCTGGGAAGGGTGAGAAGCAGTCAGGGATCTTTGAATGCTATCACATTCCACTCTTGAATGTGCATATGAAAGAGCTGAGAGCCAATTTTCATGGTACCTATTTTTTAATGCAATGGAAAGTTTGCTAGTCAGAGTGTGTAATCATGAAGTGGTAACGCGGAAAACGCCGTGTAACTTTTTTTATCATAATTTTTTTATCTGCAGTGAGGATGTAGTCTTTCACTGGCAGCTTGTTGGCAGTGGTGGTAGGTGAGCGCGATAGTGATTATACGCCGGCATTATGGGAGGCAGACGACAAGTGCGGCCGTAAGTGTGACAAAGTAGTTTGTCTAACAATTCGACGTTCTTGCGATTCAGGTTTTCCGAAGTCTTAAGAACTTTTGCGATAATAGCTACGTATTTCCATTGTTTCCTGCCCAACTGCTTTGGTATTTAAACAGTCAAAGCGAAGCCAACCGGATTGAAAACGAAACGACGATTTTACGCCTGATATGCAGTTCAGCGTGTTGCCGTAGCCATGCGTGCGCTTTTGATTTCCGAAGCATAGAATAAAGCGCAAGTTTCTAATACTATAGCAACTGCAATTTTAAGCAATAATTATGTTGTATCAAAAAACAGCCGACTTACTTACAGTAATCGCATAGACTACATTCGAAGTACCAAGATGTCATTGCCAGGCCTCGCCACTTACTGGCCTTTGAGATATTCTTTGCCAATTTTAAATTATAATCCCTAGTTCAATCCCGAACAGCGTGCCTGTCTCTGTCGCCATAAATAATGATCATTTCCACCAACGTCACACAACACTTTCTGACCAGTTGTCCTCGAAGTTCTTTGTACGTGCTTCCATTCGACATCGAGGGAGACCACGAGGGAGATTATGGAGGTCTACTATATCAGGAAAAAAGGGTCGCGTTGCGTAAGCAGACCATCGTTAAATTTGCATGACAGTGAATTTGAATTTTTAAGCCGCCTCATAGTGTAAAATTAGATTACAGGGTTTTGCGTTTTTTGCCTGTGCACTGTTAATGACGCCATTGAAGGGAGAGCACGTGGCTATGGGTTGTGTACATAAGTTTGCGTATGCCTTCGAATGAAGTTAGTTGTGAGATCAGCGGTGTCCTGTGTGTTCCTGCCTTCTGTGTTCGTCATATTGCGCTGCCCCTTCAAGATGTTTAGCTGTTGTAGATGTCAAGGGTCGACCGTCATGCCATCACGGACATTTTTTTACGATGGATTGTACAAAAAGCTATTACAGTAGTCGAATGCGAAAATGTATATACAGATAAAACTGAAAATAACAATGGCTATACTTGGCTACAAAATTGTTTCGCTCTTTTTTGTGTTTGGCTACATTTGGGCTACAGTTACTCTAGCTTTGGGCTACTCCACGTTGTCCGACCTGGCAACACTGCTCCGGAGGAGGTTTCTTAGCGCGTGTTGGATGCGTTTTTCCTCTAGACTCGCCGGCATTGTGGAGTGCGGTCGAGTTTTTTTACGCTCTGCCGCTGGCTGCCCGCGCGGTGAGCCAGTGGGCACGGACGCGCCATTTGGTGATCGCCGTGTCTGAAGGGGCAAGGTTCTGACTGGTGTTGTATAAGCCGTAAGGGTCGCTTTTTGCTTCGAGACGATAGATTTTGTTTTTTTTACAAGCACTGCTCCAGGAGGGCACATGTAACCGGCAAACGGAAGCCTCAGGAGAGCACCTGAGGTTATAATAAAGCAGGCGGCGCAGGATCTCCAGGGTACCCTATAGTACACACGACTACCGCTAATATGCAGTTGGTACTATATCACAGAGTTCTTTTATTTATTGTTTAAAATCAGTAATTTAGCTGGGACACTCGGTATACACCTTGTGCTGAAGCTTTGCGCAGTTGACAATCGCACCAGAACAGAGCCTAGCGAACGGGTGGGGGGGAGGGGCAAAATGGAAAGGATGCGTTAGACGTCTGTAACCCCTCCGATCGCATTTCACAAGGCTACAGGGGCCTTGTGACAGGGGCGCGTCGGCGTTTACACATGACACGTCGAACGTTCCAACAAAATCGCTGGTGACAACGTACCTTCCAGAAAGCATACTACACAATTCGTGCAACGCATACAATCTGATAACTCAAAGTTTGGCTAGAACATAAAACTAACGATAACATGCGAGGAAGATCAAAAAATTAAATCGTGGGATTTTACGTGCCAAAACGACTTTCGGATTATGAGGCACGCCGTAGTGGAGATCTGCGGCAATTTTTACCACCTGGGGTTCTTTAACGTGCACCTAAATCATAAGTACACGGGTGTTTCCGCATTTCGCCCTCACCTAAATGCGGCCGCCATGGCCGGGATTCAATCCCGCGACCTCGTGCTCAGCAGCCCAACACCATAGCTACTGAGCAACCACGGCGGGTTGTGAGTAAGTTCCAATGATGCGAGCGCGTCACGCGCTGAGCGGTAACATTAATGTGTAAGCGGGAGAAATGCAATCACCGAGAAAAGGATGAATAAGTACACGTGCCAATATGCGTAATACGCGATAATATGCTACGCCGTTCGCATCGCCAGGATCGCTCGCTCTGCCAGGGTATAGTCCCGCTTGCTAAAACGCGGAGCATTCATAAATGTAAAACAAAGAATAAAGAAAATGTAGAACAGTCTGAAATTATGTGCCACTGGGTTTAAGTTTGCAATTTTATCGAGTCATTGTAAATATTCCGTATTATAAACATAAACACTACAGCCTATTATGTATACATAACCATTCGCTACAAAACAGTTTTATTATTCAGACAACAGTTTTCCACAAATCATGAATGTTTCGCAATAGGTAAACTGTTCATAAAAAATCTGTTCATAAATGCAGTGCTATACACGGGACTTCACCCGCCTAGGATGGTCGGTGGCTACGGGCTTCGGCTGCTGGGTACGGGGTCGTGGATTCGATTACCAGATTTCCGATGGAGCGGAGTGAAAGAACGCTCATGCCGAGGGCGCACCTTAAAAAGCAAAAACTGAAAGTTTAGTAGGGGAGGAAATGCAATGCTGAGCTTGGGAGCGCGCGGGGGGAAGCGGGCGCAGTGCAGTTTCCCGACGAGAGTAATTTCCTTTGATGGAGTGCGCAAAGAATGCACCTCCGTATGCGGTCGTAGATAGCATAAATTTCGTCCCCATGCTTGCTGTTGTGAAGCTTACTTTGGGGGAATCAGTGTTTTGCACTGTACCATTCGACGTACAGCAGAACACTATTCTTAGACTTCACTTGATGCACATTGTAATTTTGAAATTAGAGTAGTTACGAAGTGCTCTTACAGGCAGAGTACCGATTACGACACAATTCGATAATTACTTGTATGTCACCGGAACATGCGAAAGCATTTTGTTCGCTTGACGGGAAGATGGCACAAAAAGCTCTAAAACCCAGCAGCGCTCGTTTCATGACTTCCATTTGCTTTGCTATCTTCGCCTTGTACTTTGCGTCCGAAGGCTGCGCACTTTGAGAGACGCCGTTGTATAAGGCTCCGAATTAATATTGGCACCTACCGGATCTTCACTGAACGCTTAAACCTTAATTTGCGAGTGCTCTTCCCTACATGCGGCCGCCGAAGTTAGCAAGCCCCAGCATATCCCCTTCGCCGGCCGTTTAGCCCTCTTTACCTCTCATTTTAAGCTCGTCGTGAGGGTGCAATATTAGGCCCGAAAGGGTAGGAAAAGTCGCAGTCAGCTCGTTTACCCGCCCGGGTAATCAATAGACAACCCCTACAATTTGCTTGCCTTCTGTAATTTCGACCTCGGTAGCAAAGACAAGACGGCACGCTATTGCGGAAAGCCTGTTGTTACGCTTACCCCACAGCACCTCGAGGACGGTCTCGTCGACGCTGTAACACGACAGCGATCGACAGCTGCATTCCGGCCCTTTGGCTCCGACGAGTTGCGCATCATCGATTCCATCGTCTGTGCGCGTTACCGCCGTTCTTCAATGCACTGGTACTGCTGGTATTACACTAATCCCACAGCGCGGGACTGGCGGGACCACGCGAGCGCGTGGATTTATATAGCTTTTGCTCAGGTGCCGTACTGCAGCGCATGTGCATTACATGACTCGCGAAAGTTGGTTCTCAGCGCATGTCTTACGTCACCGGTGGGCTTCTGCGTCGTCAGCGATACGCTTTTCATGCTTCGTTTCATCTGTTACGTGCAAACATCGAGAGTGTAAGGGTAAGTTGAGTGGTTCAGTGCCAATGGTTACCGCTGTGCTTATGAAGAGTGTGAAACGGTAAACGTTGTACAATGACGTATATCATTTTACTTTACGTTTTGTTGTAAAAAGCAACGAAGTCTGTCTGCTACCTCAATTCCGAAAGCAAGGTGTGAATAGGTTCGTGGCGGCAACGATTTAGGAGCAGCTGCAAGGATGCATTATGGCGATAGCACCGGAAGACGAAAGCTGGATGATTATTGCGCTCTCCCAGCAAGGGTACTCACGACACGCTATAGGTGTTCTCACGGGATGCAAGTCACGGGCCGGCGGCGTTGAAGAGAGCACAGGCTCTGCAATAAAAGATGACAATCCAGTGTACGGTGCACTGCATCTGCTTTTTGAACGTCGCTGTTAGAAATGACATAAAACTTCAGCGTACTACAAGTTACAGCTTGAGTGATATTGTGAACAAACGTTTGCAGAAGAAGTCGGAAGCAATATTTTTTTACAGCGGAGCTGTTTTACGCTAGGTTCTCGCGGTTTGTGTGCGTAGGCAAAAAAAGATGGCGGCCACCCCAGAGCTATAGCATAAAGCAAAAGCGTATCACCGGGTAAGCCCCAGCTGCGTTTAATCGCGAGAAGTGTCAAAACGTACTGTGATGAAAAAAAGATGTAGAAGTAAAACCGGAATACCCACTGTTTACTATGGATTTCAGTTTGATATCACGGGCTCTGCAGTCAAACCACGTAATCTTATCTCAGTACTTTCCACCTGTGCAATAGGTAGGCCGCATGCGGTGAAGACTGCGGAAGAACAGCGCGCCTACGAAGAACAGCATCGTGAACGGAAGCGCTAATGTGCGCGGCGGCGATGGGCGGCACGTAATAATAGACAGTTTTAGTTACACGTACGTAGAGGCTTCACGTACGCAAACGTGAAAAGCCTACGTACCTTACGTGCACGCCATCTGGAACGCTTTTAGCTACACGTACGCGACGCACGCCAAAAGGGACCCCGTATCTCCATCTATCGGGAAATGTGAACACGGCGGTAGCCAATTCAATCCTGCCGCTGTGTTTCGATGCGAGCCGTCTGCGCACGCGCGGCCCGCTATCGCTTGTTCGTGATCTTGCGGAACTCCCGCGCGAAGCTGTCTACGTGCGCAAGAAACGCAAGCAAAGAAATAGACAGTTTTACACGTACATTAGAGGCTTTGCGTACGTAGAGCTTTACGTGTCAGGAGTGCGCATGCGTAAAACGTAGCGGGCGCGCGCGCGTCTCACGGACGTACGTGAGATTCAATTCTTTGCGTGCGTTTCTTGCGCACGTAGACAGCTTCGCGCGGGAGTTCCGCAAGATCACGAACAAGCGATAGCGGGCCGTGCGCGCGCGGACGGCTCGCATCGAAACATGGCGACAGGGTTGAATTGGTTACCGCCGTGTTCACATTTCCCAATAGATGGAGCTACGGGGTCCCTCTTGGCGTGCGTCGCGTACGTGTAGCTAAAAGCGTTTCAGATGGCGTGCACGTAAGGTACGTAGGCTTTTCACGTTTGCGTACGTGAAGCCTCTACGTACGTGTAACTAAAACTGTCTAATGAATCTCACGTACGTCCGTGAGACCAGCGCGCGGCCGCTACGTTTTACGCATGCGCACTGCTGACACGTAGAAGCTCTACGTACGCTAAGCCTCTACGTACGTGTAACTAAAACTGTCTAATGAGTACGCGTGCTCACGTGGATAAGTAAAACACTTGCTTGGGCTAGTTTTACTACGCCGGTCCTGTCGTTTGTATTCTTCTCGAGTCCTGGTCTTCTGCGCCTTGCCTTTACTACCTCACGTGTATAGCCAACCGCCAACTCCAATAGGCCTGTAGGTATGAGCTAACCAAGGCAGTCATAAGAGGCCGTGGGTGCGTGGCGTAAGTAATGGCGACAAAAAAAAATGTAATGCGCTATTCAGGTACTACAATGCTCCTAATCTTGTACATCCATAGTCACATCGCCAAGCGTGAGCACTAAACCTGCCGACGGTGGAATTTATCTCATGTTGAACCGTTAAGCGCTGCTGTAGATGTTATTGCAATAGCAATATACGGACATTCCAGGCGAAGTTTCGCCTTCGCCGTGATATTCCACTTATTACACCTCAAGGGTCCGACAAAGGACATTACATGAGGGGTGGGTACGGGGGACATAATGTAATTAGCGTAAAAACAGATAATTACATGTCAAATCAATACAACTGAGTCAGTGAATACAAGGCGTGATAAATAATATAACGATGTGTAGCAGTATACACGATAACCCTATGGGTTAACGTGAATGTGTGTGATTTCTTCGACAGCAGATTTGAATTCTGCAGGGTCGGTGTTCGTAACGATATGTCCGGCAAGGCGATTCCAGTCACGCGCAGTACGAATAAAAAATGAATGACGAAATGTTGAGGTGTGAGCCCGTGGAGGAACGTCGCCGCTCGGGTGGGCGCTGCGTGGCATGCGATGCGCGGGAACGACGAGTTTATTTTGAGACGCCAAACAGTGAAAGAACTTGTGATAAAAATTTAGTCGAGAATTTCTGCGGCGATGAGCCAGGGCGGGTAGAAAAAGTGATTTTAGTGCTGTGATGCTAGAGGTGGGGGGAGGGGGGAGGGGTAAAAATAATCACTTAAGATGAATCTAGCCATTTGGTGTCGGACTGCTTCGAATCTTTTAATTAGGTTTACTTGGAAAGGGTCATATATTGTACTGGCATTATCTAGCTTTGAACGGACTAGTGTGTTGTATGCCAAGAGCTTAACAGAGGAAGGTGCAAGGGACAGATTGCAACGGATGTAGCCCAAGACACGGTTTGCAGAATCAGTAACTTGATCAGCATGAATGGTCCAAGTTAGATCATGAGAGATGCGTACACCGAAGTATTTGAACGAGTCGCCGGGAATTATAGGACAACTGTTAATGGTGCAGTCAGGATTTGGAAAGTTGCGACGACGGTGAAATGAAATTACTGCAGCTTTATTAACTTTGAGAAGCATTAATCAAGTTTTCCACCTCTTTTCAATGTGATGAAGATCGTTATGGAGGATAGAAATATCGGTCGAGTCTGTTATGGGGCGGTATAGAATACAATCATCGGCGAGAGGCGCACTTTCCATGACACTTGAAGGGGTAAGTCGTTAATATATATTAAAAACAGAAGTGGCCCGAGGACCGTGCCCTGGGGGACACCGGTCCTCGGGCCACTTCTGAATAAAGTATTCTGAATAAATATTGGGATAAAGTTCAAATGAACATGAGCGGCCCGCATGCCTACATGCTGCGAGGGCAAGCATGCGATTGTAGCTAGGCCAACAAAGATGGTGTCTTAATGTGTGCCGTTCTACTGCGCGCCCAACCTTGGCGGTCACGTTATCGAGAGCACGCTAGGCAAGGAGTGCACATCTCGTCATCTAACCCGGTCGTGGCTGCGCATGGCTGTCCCCACGGCCGAGCCCGTACGCGTCCTGCGCGCCTTATGTTGGAGATGCTTAACGGCAGCTGGCATGGGCTACAACACGAGCCGAGATGGCCGTTGGTTCCATAGGTGATGTCTTTCCGAGCGCCTAGACTTCCGGGTCACGTTTGGCGAGGTGACTCAGTTAAAATGGTGAGGCCATCACCAGTGTCCCGCTTTTGGACAGGCAAGCTGACTCCCCACGAACCTACGTTCCTACAGGGACTGCGCGCAGTCATCGAGTAAAATCTGTTCACGTTTGCTTGTGTGCGCGTGGCACCAAGCGTGTTGACTTAAGAAGCGAATGTTTACGGAAATTCTTGCGGTGTATAAAACAGTAAATCTTTCTTGGCGCAGTTGTGTAATACTTTGCTGGCGCTATCGATGCGCCCCATTTCGGGCGAAAGTGTTACTTTATTTCAATTTCATATAGACTGCACAACGTAAGATAAAAAAAAAACAGAAACACGATGCATTTTTTTTTTCAAGAAATAACCCATCAGCCTATCGACGTCCCACCTGAGCCCTTGTTGCACGTCAGTTTGGACATTCTCGGACCCTTTCCTACATCTGCTTCAGGAAACAAATGGGTTGCCGTCGGTAACGATCAGGCGACGCGCTATGCAACGACACGAGCGCCGGCGACCAGCTGTGCTACAGGCGTGGCGGACTTCCTCCTCCGTGACGTAATTTTAGTACACCGTGCCCTACGACAATTGCTGCCCGACCGACGCCGTACCTTCCTGCCTAAAGTCGTTGACGATGCCCTGCGCTGCTGCTCCACACAGTACAAGATCGCCAAGTCATACCATCCCCAGACGAAAAGGCTCCCCGAGCGCTTGAATCTGACCTTAACAAATATTCTTTCCAAGTATGTGTCGGTTAACCCCGTGATCAAAACCCTGCAGTGTCATATGTGACATTTGCATATAATATCTCCCGCCACGACATTGCTGGATACTCTCTATTTTACCTTTTGCTCGTACGTGAACCACCTTTACCGTTGAACACATTCCTTCCTTCCCCTGCCACTTCGACTAGTGAATGTGCACGCAACGCCATTGGCCGGGCTGATTACGCGCGGCACATAACCCGTAGTAGACGCCTGCTTACTATACAATCAGAAGCGCCTTTACGGTCAGCGACGCCACAACGAACGTCTTGCTCCTAGTGCCCTCGCGCTACTTTGATCCCCCTTCCGGCGGGCGCGCCTTTCTGAAAAACTCCTTCCTCGATACACGGGCCCACAGCGCGTCCTTCGACGTGTGACTGACGTCATCTACGTGATTGTGCCCGCCAATCCTGCTACATGTTCCCTTCCGTTGTCCAGCGATGTCGTCCACATTTCGAAACTCAAGCATTACCACCCTTCCTCTGCTGTGGGTCCTTATAGTGGGGCTGGGTCGGCGCTTCTGCCGCCGGGCGTCATCCTACGCGCTACTCGAAGACGATGATGTCGATAACCGCGCGTTAAATTTATGCGTGTTTAGTGAGTAACACAACCGATGGTATGTGCTATTAACAGCAAGGATGAAGGTGAGTGGCAGAACGTACAATGTAGAATGTACATGATGAGCAGAATGTACAATGTATGCTGTTAAATTGAACCAGTGAGGCTATGGAGCATAGGAGTAGACAGCCCTGGACGTGCAAGCCCGTATGAAAAGCAGCAAGCAAGCGCACAGGAAAGCTACACACTGAAATTAGACACCGCATATAAATGGGTTGTTCAATAAAGACAGACTAGTTCTCTGAAATATTCATTTCTTAATATTATTCATCAGCATGTTTATCGCTGGCTATATGCTCTCCGTTAAGTGAAATGCACACGTCCCACCATTTCTACCAAGCCTAGACAACAGGAGTGAAGCCATCTTTGGCACCTACTTAAAAATCGCTTCCAATGTGTGCACTACCCCTGGTTCCGTGTCTTGTTCCATGTCAAAGCAATATCCCCCCTTTGTTTCTACCGTTCTTCAAAGCATCGCAACGGTATGTATACCCGTTTTATAGTCCAGATCTGGCACACTCCGGCTTCTTTATGTATACCTCACGGTAAAAAGGGACACGGCTCTGACATAGAAAAAACATTGGTTAAAACGTTGGAGGCGATTTCGAAGCAAGTGTCAAAGGATGGCTTCACACATGTTATCTAGGCTTGGTAGAAACAGCGGTTACATGTGCATTTAGCTTTCTGGGGGACATACAGAAATGAGTAAAAGTGCCGATGAATAATTTTTAGAAATTAAGATTTCAGAGCACCAGTCTCAATCTTTATTGCACAACCCTCGTATATGAGGTACGGAATCCCCGAACATTTTTTTTCTCTATGATTTGACATAGATATGAAACCTATTATCTCTGCGACATTCGTCAAACGCGGTCTGCGAGCGTTCAACACGTGCACGTGCTGGTACCTTGAAAAGGGCGCTATGTTCAGCAAAGCTTCTTGCTGGGAGAGTTGGTATGTACGTGGCTCGTTAATGAACAGTAAACCAGCGAAAAGGACGCGTTTTAAGTGCATCACTCGTACTGCCCACTTCAGCCCTTGTGTGCGCGTCTCTATCGATAGTTTCCTGTTCATTTACTAGAACACTGTGTGAAGAGTTCAACGGTGCTCGCCAAACACTCTTGGCCGAATTTCCTGCCAGCGCTAGTCGCTACGAGACAAAATATTATTATTTATAGAAGTTGCAAGAATATTGTGGAGAGCACTTTTGTTAGCGTTCTCGGGAGATTGTACAGTCGCGATCAATTTGAAGGTGATCGCGCGAGCATCGACCGGCGGGCCTTCCAAGCAGCATAGCGGCCGTTTTCGTAACTGCGAAGATAAAAATTGCGCCACCTTCTGCCCCTATTATGCTCTTCCAGGCTGTAACCAACTAGCCACATTTTTGTGTTTGTTTCCCTTTCATGGCAATGATCTGTGTGCGTCGCTTCCTCATGCATATCGTGGCTAACAATGGCGCCTCTGTGCAAAAGCTCATAATGCAATCGAAATGAATTCGCAGGTAATGCCGTGAACGGTGACGGGAGTGACAGCTTTTCACGGAACACCAAAAGAGAGAGAGGGGAGCTATCTGATGTTTCCCTCTCGACCGACGGTGATGACGTAACGTGGCGCTGCTCCTAGGTTTGGTCGCCGCTAGAGCGATCACCTTCAAATTGATCGCGACTGTACGTCCATTAAAGCAATTGGATACGACAAATTAAAAGAACATCACCGCCCAAGCACTACATAGAGATGGTTAAAGCTGAAACGCGCGACCGCGGTGTTTATCACAGGGTCAATCCCTACGCTTCATTATAAACGATGGCTTGATAAGCTGCCGGATCTTGGTACGCAGTTGCTACCTGCGCTCGGCTGCACGAGCCTGTTCTTGTGCACGAGCTGCAGCATCGGCCCGGCGTATAGACGATCTCGTTCCCGATTCAGCCCCCCCCCCCCCCCGAAATTTTTTCGTGCTGTTCATGCACCGCTCAACCAAGCAATCCCCGGTGTCGGAAATCATTCTGAATTTTCTCTAGAATGGCTTTTTCACGCTCGAAAAGACACTTCAGTGCGAACCTTGCGAACTCAGGCTGGATTTCGCGGCAGCGTCCATGCACCGGGAGTCACATAACGCAATCAACCCCATCCGAGCACAAATTTGCAAGGGCGTTTTGATGGCAAACGGGCTCGCCAAGGCATCTTGCGGAGGCCGCGGAATCTACGCAGCGCATGGATGTCAATTCCGAAATTTATGGGTATAAAGTTCTCATAAACTTTTGATGTGAAAGTTGCATTGACATTTCCAAAGTTGTGCTTTAGAATTTCAACTGCGGAACTTTGTGGGTTTGATGTTACTATAAATATTAGACGCCAAAGGTGCACTGACTTTTCTAAAGTCTTACATCGGACCATACAACGAGACAAGCCAAATCAACACACTATCAGACAAGTTGAAAAAGCCAGCAGCGAGGTCGGATGAGATGAAGCGTTGTGGTGGTTCATTTGTGCCGTCATGACACATAAAAGAGTATCAACATTTTTTCTCCACCTACGCCAAAGCATCCGTGTCAAGACGCTAAAGTCAGCCAAGGTAACTACGTTCTTATTTATTTTTTCTACTTCGACTTTTATTCGCGAGGACACATTGAGCCTCTTCCATTTTTTTTTACCTCGTTACCCTACCCACGGGCTACCAGAGGCAGCCAGAAAGCATGCGTTTTTCTCGTGTTGCTCCGACCACCGCGCGGCGCACTTCGGTGCGCATTCGCTTTTCTCTGTCCCAGTGGATTTTCGCGTGCAGAGTTTTGGGCACTTTCTGGCTAGCAGACTAGAAAAAGAAACTATCGTGGCTCGCCGCCATCACTGTGGGGACTCGACGAAATGCACCGCGTTCGCTTGAGCGCAACCTCTCCGTAAAGTCTTGTCTCGCCAGTATAGGATACCGAGGAGTATGCGTATCGTTCTCGGTGGACCAAGCGTCTCACGTTTTCTTCGATATTCTTTCCGTAGCTACATTAGGTGCCCAAAGTAGGCATTCGATTGTGGCCAACATACTTTGCGCTTTTTAATTTCGGTGCCTCGGCCCCAAAATAGAAAAGAAAGAAGACCTTGTTGTGGCGCAGCGAATTGTCGTATGGTGAAATCTCGATTTTGTTACTTCTTTTGCGGACAGTAATGGGCCACGGGACGGTTCAGTTGCCGGATAGTCTTATTATATAGCATTGCGATAGCAATTGTATGGACACTCCAGGCGCATTCCGGCCGTCGCCCTCATGTTTCGTATAAAGTCCAAGGGCGACAACATCGTGACCACGCGCCGCACGCTGTATGTGCGAGTGAAAGCGTAGGGAGGAGGATGGGGGGCTGGAATTGGTGAGACGACGATGGTGGCTCAGTCTTGTGCGCGCAAAAGAGAAAAGCGGGGAGAAAGCGCGCCGCCTTCCGTCGCGCGCGATACATCGGGAGGAGTGGATGGAATAGAAGTGAGATCTAGGATTCTGTGAATCTCTGATTGCGCAACATGTTTATTTGCCTTGTTTGACGCATTGTATACAGTGACTTTTTTAGATACGTAGATTTGATGGAGACTTATACCTATATTTAAATATTTTGTTGCGGGGTTTTGTGTATACGTGCAGTGTACTTTGTTTCCAGTGACACCTTTTTGCATTTTATCAAGCTGTATCTTCGCATTTGTATATTCCATTATATCTTCGCATTTCTAATGTACGAAGGCAAGTGAAATAAAAATGAGCCAACCCACCCCGCGCAATAATTGTTCGGTCCATCATCTGAGGCATGCACGTGACACAGAGGCATCTCTCTATTACAAAAGTGACACGGAGGTGTGAGTATCAAACTTGTTTTATGCTCTCATACACTGGGTTGAACATGGCTGAGCGCATAATAGATGCTCTAGAAGTTGAGCAGTGTGGTGCCCTGAGGTTTTTGACAGCTGAAGGTATTTCCCAAAAAGAAATTGGTCGCCGTATGGCTGCCGTGTACGTTGAACATTGCATTTCATTGGCCACTGTGAAGCGTTCGAGCAAACGGTTCAAAGAAGGACACGAAAGTTGCAAAGACGATACAAGGCCGGGCCAAAGCCATCGTGCACTCACCCCTAACAAAATTGCAAAGGTTGATGAGCTGATGAGACAAGAATGGAGGATAAGCATCGACGAACTGGGAGAGCGTGTGAACATCAGTCCCGGTTCGGTTCACGCCATAATTCATGAACATCACGAGGGTTATCCGCTCTTGTGTGTGCAATAGTTGCCGAAGATTTTGAACTACCGCCAGAAGACGGAGAAGTTCAGCGCTGCCTTGACTCATCTGATCCGGTATCCCAATAAGGGTGACGACTTCTTGTCTCCAATTGTGATGGGGGACGAACCATGGTGCCACTTCTACGAGCCTGAAACACGACAGCAAAGCTTACAGTGGAAACATTCGAATTCACCACCCCCAACAAAGGAAAGGCCGTTATTTCCGCCGGGAAGGTGTTGTTGACTTTCTTTTTTCGATCGTCAGGGGCCATTACTGATAGAATTTGCTAAATCTTGAGAGACTATCAGTTTGTTTCGTTATTGTAAAACGCCAGATCAGCTGCGCATCACAATCAAGAACAAACTACGTGGAAAATTGCCGAATGGGGTCATCTTGTTCCACGACAATGCCGTCCCCACGTCGCTGATGTGGTTAACACAACACTGGCAATGCTCAAGTGAGAAACGCTGCAACATCCGCCATACAGCCCAGACCTGTCGCCTTGCGACTTCCACTTTTTGGAGCATCTGAAAAAACTGCTCAAGGGAACCAGATTCCTGTCGGACGATGACGTGAAAGAGTCAGTTGCAGACTTTTTGAAGCAGCAACCCAAGGAATTTAATGAGACGAGGATCACGCGACTCGTTAGACAAAGGGACAAACGTCTAAATGATCATGGAGACTACATTTGAATAAGGTAGCCCGTTTGTCATACATTCACATTGGCTGACTTTCATTTGACTCGCCTTCGTTTATTATGCAGAACTCCTGCTTTTTATACGTGCTCTCTGTTGCGGCTATAATTTCGGTGCAATTACTCACGATACACGACCAGTAACAGCTGCTCCTGCGTAATACATTGGAACAAATGACAGCGTCATTGAGATTTTAGAGCGCAGCTCTTTGGCGTCCGTTCCTGGGTTTCGCGTCGGCGTTGTCGTCGGCCTCGTAACCTGCTCCGCCGCCGCGCATGCGCGCTGTCGGCTCTCCGGGCGAGGGAGGATGATGGAAGGGAGGAGGAGAGACTGTGGAGGAGGGCTGGCTACACAAATGGCTCTTTGGCGTCCGTTCCTGGGTTTCGCGTCGTCGTCGGCGTTGTCGTCGGCCTCGTAACCTGCTCCGCCGCCGCGCATGCGCGCTGTCGGCTCTCCGGGCGAGGGAGGATGATGGAAGGGAGGAGGAGAGACTGTGGAGGAGGGCTGGCTACACAAATGGCTCTTTGGCGTCCGTTCCTGGGTTTCGCGTCGTCGTCGGCGTTGTCGTCGGCCTCGTAACCAGCTCCGCCCCCCTTTCATCCCCCCAGCGCTAGCAGCGACCGACTGATACCGCTTTCGTGAGTCCGCTACCGCACTCACGAAAGACGTCGTGCACTTCCTGCAACTCGCATTAACCGTCCATCGATCCAAACCGATGTTAGTAGTGGGGGACTTTAATGTTGACATAAAGACAAACAGCAATTTCCTAACACTTATGCGGGAGAACATCCCGTTCCTCTCGCTCGTAACGCGTCCCACGGCTGTGACAACCTCGCGAGGCACTTGTATAGATCTCGTCTTTGAGAATCAAGCATTGGTGTACCAAGTCGAACATATACCAGTCTATTTCTCCGACCACAAAGCTTCCTTCATGACTGTCAAGAACTGTTAGTGGAGTCTTTGTTAAAGGAATACGTGTGAAAAATAAACAAAAAATTCTGTGATAGCGCATACATGTGTTGCTCGATTTCTTTGCCTCAATCTATCGAAAAGGTGAAACAGCTTATTTGCTGCGCTCAAATTTCGCATTAGGAAGTAACGTAATCGTTGGTAATTTTTTCACTGGCCGTTCAATATGTACAATATGTTCAATATGTACAAGAATCCAAACAAGGTTCTTTAATGACAATGTTTCATTAATATTTGTCATCAGCTTGTTAATTTCATGGCCTTTACATTTTTCATATCAGCGGCATGCACTGCCTCGTGGGTTTCGAACTGATATAGTTGTAAAGTTCGTGTGATATTTTTGATACCCCCGGATCGCTTTTAATGAAATTTGTTGCATTTGAGAGAGAAAGTTAAATTCTAGTGTCTGTTGGAAGCGGAATTTCGATTTGGGCCTTTAGATTGTTTAAATATTTTGAAAAACTCGAAAGGTAAAAAAATAAAAGCACGACGTTTACCAACTAATAGCTCTGCTTCAAGCACACATGTCGCTGTTCAGTAAACGGTGTCTATTATAACAGTCAAAGCGGACAAATTTGGTGTGTCACTTCGTATCTTACGTGAATTGGTTACGTTGTGTACAAGGATTCTGCGAAAGCCGTATTTTCATAATGCTAAATATATTGAGATTCACATGTAACATAGAATTTTTTTTCCACTGTAGATGTACTATTAGGTGCAATTCATAGAATTGTGATATGCTTCATTGCTGAGTTGCATAGTTTTAAACTTGATAGTTTAGACTTCTGAAAATTAGCGATTTCGGTGAATCTTTATTAAAGAATTGACAACCTAAATGAAAAATTCGAAACCAACAGTCACTAGAATCTAAGTTTTACTTTTAAATGCAATAAACCTCGTCAAATTTGGTGCATTGGTTGCCGAGAAAAACGAATTTTCCTTCTACATGTATTTAGATACGAGCACCCGAGCTCAAGCTTCCTCTTAAAGAGGAGACCGAGCTGCAATGTGATCTCCCCCCCCCCCCCGAACGAAATTTCTGGCTACGCCACTGCAAGGCAGTGAAGTTAGAAGTAACTTAGACTGTTACGCTTGCCGGGGCAAGGGGGTACGAAGACAAAGGAACAGATTATGAAAGCTCAACAGCCCATAGAGATGGTTTGTGTGAGAAAAGGAGAAGTTGGCTAATTTCCCAGGAAAGAACTCCTATGGGCTGTATGCTTTCATAATTTGTTCTCTTCCCTCATCTATTGGAAGTGTACACTCACGAGGCAACGGGCTGGAGGTGACTGCCGCTCCCCTCACGAAGCACTCATATTCTTCTGAAGTGTCAAGTGCTTCATGAACAGCCTTCTTCGTCAGTCTCTGCGTGCGGTAAAGAAATACGTAGAAAAGACCACTAGATAAGAAAGACTGTCAGGGCGTACGCATAGACACTTTGCAACTAACGGTTGTGTGTTAACCACCCGAAATGCAATGAAATGAACACCAACTAAAGCAAGGAAACCCCCGTAAACTTTTATTTTCCGGAACAGCATTTACCGGCATCGCTTCCGAAGCTATGGAATTTGGATGGCTCGAAGTGGCGTTTGGGTCAGGAATCTACAAAGCCCATCGACGAATATATCCGGTAGTAGGAATGAAAGACAAAGGGTTTATTTTCATTATTTACACTGGCTCCAGATACCGAAGCCCACTCCATGTAGATGTTAAACGGCCGAGTTCGCATCAGGACACATCAGTTCGTCATCTTTAGATAGAGGGTCTTGACCCGTCAACGGTCGGCGCCAAAGCTGCGCTGACTTCTGGATAGGCGGGTGATGAATGGGGTGGGTTGCCTCTGGTAAACGTCTAAGAAATGCTCTTCGCCGCATTTAGATTTAACAGTCTGCACCGCCGCCAAGAGATTCGGCCTGACGGTGACCAGCTGTCAGGTTGCCCGAAGCGTCGATGTTCGGTCGCGACTTCGGGGATTGTCCTTGAAGTGATGGCTGATGTCTCACTGCAGCTTGAGGGCACAGCCCTCGCGTTGTTGTGGCACTCTTCCTAGGAAAGCAGAAACTCACACTCTCTGGTCGGCGCTCCCGAGCGACACTCCTACCAGACGCTATGATCCCCAACAACGCTTTACAAAGTTCTACCCCCTCTCTCTCTCTCTCTCTCTTCTGTCGTGATAAGCCCTCGGTAAGACAGAAGTTGGTTGCCTGTCTCAATAACATCGATTGCGATACGTACAGAACAGGTTCTAAAAAAAAAAAAACCCCCTGCGTTTGTAGCTTAATATCCCCGGCTCAGACCACCTACATTCTTATTCTGGCTCTCTTTCCTATACTTGACCTCGAAGTTGTATTCCTGCAAAATGAGACTCCGTCTCAGCAGCTTCCCATATTTTTTCCCGATATTTGTCTCAGTCATGCAAGAGGGCAATGGTCGCTCTCGGCCGCGAATTTCGTGCATTGAATATAGCATCCTAGCTTTTGAATGGTTCATACCATGCACATATACTTTGGTCAGTTTTCGACTGAGGTACAGTACCCGCCGTGGTTGCTCAGTGGCTATGGTGTTGGGCTGCTGAGCACGAGGTCGCGGGATCGAATCCCGGCCACGGCGGCCGCATTTCGATGGGGGCGAAATGCGAAAACACCCGTGTACTTAGATTTAGGTGCACGTTAAAGAACCCCAGGTGGTCGAAATTTCCGGAGTCCTCTACTACGGCGTGCCTCATAATCAGAAAGTGGTTTTGGCACGTAAAACCCCATAATCTATCTGAGGTACAGCACGGGATGCTTTTCATCGCGTTCGTTAAGTTGAGCAAGGACGACACCTAGACCACGGTTGATGGCGTCACAATAAAGAATAAATTATCTGCGAAGGTGGTGAAAAACATTTATTGATGAGAAGGCCAAAAGTAAAAAAAAAATTAAAAATTAAAAAGCAGCGTTGTGGGCGGCCTTCAGGCTGCCGGTTGTGGCGTCCAGGCCATGCCTAGTCGCGACGTCCTCCGCCCAGTTCACCAGCCGGAGTTGGATATCCGGCTCGGTGCTGGACAAAGCAGCCTCCCACTGCTGCGGATTGCTTAGGCGCCAAGAGGCAGGGGGCAAGTGTGCCGGGCAGGAGAATAGGACGTGATCGTAATCGGCGCGGGAGCCGTCACATAAGCGACAAGCCGGCGAGTGCGTCCCGGGGTGGAAGAGGGCAAGACGTGCGGGAGTAAGATAGGTATGGGCCTGAAGGTGGCGCCATAAGTGTTGGTGGGGTTGGGAAAGGGATTGGTGCGGAGGGGGGAAGGTGAGACGAGAGAGGCGATAGTGCTGCGTGATATCGCGGTACGTGAGGAGCGCGTCGCGCGTATCCATTCCCGGCGGGGGCGGGCTTGCTCGGTCAGTCGAATCTCGAGCGATGGAATTGGCCGCCTCGTTACCAGGATGGGCCGCGTGAGCGGGCACCCAGATTATTTGGATGGGGCGAGAGGGAACGGTATCGGAACGCAAGATTCCGATGGCCGGGTGTGCCACCCGTCCTACCGCGTAGTTGTAGACCGCAGGTTTAGAGTCGCTGAAGATGTACTTCGCGGAGGTTTGCGTGATGGCAAGGGCAATAGCTGCTTCCTCGGCCTCGACAGAGGTAGAAGTGTAGACTGAGGCAGTAAGAGTGAGTCGGAGAGAATTGTCAGTGACGGCAAGGGCATGTGCTGGGTAGCGGCGGTACGGGGCAGCATCTACGTAAGCCACGGCGGCCTGCCGTTCGTACTGACGCCAGAGCGCGGAGGCTCGCGCTGCTCTACGGGAGGGGTGGTGTTCGGGATGCATATTTTTAGGGAGGGGTTTAACGGTTAGGAGGGGCAAGACATGGGAAGGGATGGGCAGTGATGTGGGAAGAGGAATAAGAGGGGAGAGATTAAGGGTGGAGAGAAGTGCGCGACCCGAGCGGGTGCGGGAGAGACGGAGGAGCTGGGCCGTGCGATGGGCCTCTGTCAGCTCCGTCAGGGAGTTGTGGACGCCCATCGACAGTAACCGAGCCGTCGACGTAGATGTGGGAAGGTACAGGGCTGACTTATATGCGTGGCGAATGAGGCTGTTGACTTTGTCTTCCTCGGTACGAGAAAGGTAGAGATACGGAAGAGAATAAATGAAGCGGCTGAGAACAAAGGCCTGGACCAGGCGGCGGAGGTCGTGTTCGCGCATGCCGTGGTGGCGGTTTGCAATGCGGCGTATGAGGCGGACAGTGTGGTGTACAGTGTTTGTGAGTCGAGTGATGAGGGTGGTGTGCTTGCCATTGGACTGAAGAAAGAGTCCGAGGATGCGGAGGGTAGAGACGAGAGGAATGGGTGTGCCGTCAAGGTAGACGGTGAGTGGAGAAGGCGATAGGGGGGCCATCCGCCCAGGCCGAAGGAGCAAAAGCTCCGATTTGGCCGGGGAGCAGCTCAACCCGATGGCCCGGGCGTGAGTTGCTACCGCGTCCACACCTGCCTGTAGAGTGGTCTCCATGTCGCCAAGATTGCCGGTGGTCACCCAGAGGGTGATGTCATCGGCGTAGAAAGCATGAGACAGAGCTGGGATAGCTCGTAAAGCACGTGCCAGCGGGAAGAGGGTGATGTTGAACAGAAGAGGGGACAAGACAGAGCCTTGGGGGGTACCCTTGTTGCCAAGGGAGAAGGAAGGAGAAGAAAGTGGGCCGTATGAGATTTCGGCTGTGCGGTGGGCGAGGAACGCAGTGACGTAAGCATGGACACGGGGTCCGACATGGAGGGAGGAGAGAGCGTCCAGGATGGCGGTGTGGTGTACATTGTCGAATGCTTTAGTAAGGTCCAGCGCCAGGATAGCTCGAGTGCGTTTGTGGTGGGAGGGGTGTAGGACATCCTCGGAAAGTTGGAGCATGACATCCTGGGTGGACAGCTGGGGACGAAAACCGAACATGGAGTCCGGATAAAGGTCATGATCATTCAGATAGGTCTGGAGGCGGGTCAGGATGACATGCTCGAACAGCTTGCCGAGACAGGAGGTGAGAGAGATGGGGCGGAGGTTTTCGAGGGCAATAGGTTTGCCGGGTTTGGGGATGAATGAGACACGTGCATGGGTCCAGGAGGATGGAAGAGTGCCAGCCTGCCAATGTGTATTGAGCAGATCAGTAAGGGCTTCGAGGGAGGGGGTGTCTAAGTTCCGGAGTACCTCGTTGGTGATGCGGTCTGCCCCCGGGGCCGAGGTGGTGCGGAGTGTGAGTAGCGCCGCACGAACCTCGCCCACGGAGATGTCTGCCTCAAGGTCAGGGTTTGGGGAGCCGGAGTAGGTGGGAAGCGGAGTAGGTAGGTCGGTGCAGAGGTAGTGGTCCCGGAGGGCCGCCAGGAAGCCAGTATCAGTGAGTGGGGAGGAATGAAGGAGATGGGAGATATCCTTGCGCTGGGAAGCTTTAGTGTGTGTAGGGTCTAGCAGCACCCTGAGAAGCGACCACGTGTCGCGGAGGCCCAGGTTGCCTGCCATGCGGTCGCAGGTCTGGCCCCACTGTTGTCTAACGAGAGAAGCGCAGTGCTCCTCCATGTCCAACGCGAGTCGGGCCAAACGGAGGCGCAGGCGGCGATTGTATTTCTGAGCCTGCCACCGGCGGTGGACAGCGTGACAGGCCTCCCAAAGGTGCAGCAGACGGCTGTCTGCCGTAGTGGAGTGTGGTGCTGTAGGGAGCGTGGATGTGGCAGTGTGGATGTCCGCCAAAAGGGTCTCGGTCCAGGCAGAGAGATCGGTGATAGGAGCAGAGGAGGAAGTAGAGAGACGAGTGGAGCGAAAGCGGTCCCAGTCGACTATATGGGTGAGACGAGTAGAGGCGCGAGCAAGGGAGGGGAGTGGGAAAGTTGTACAGAGGACGTAGTGATCGCTACCGAGGAAGACCCCTGTATTAGTCCATGTCGGATTGGCGACATTTTTGGCGAGGGTAAGGTCCGGATTGGTGTCTCGTTGAACACTAGATCCGATCCTGGTGGGGCAAGCGAAGTCATTAAGGACCGAAAGGCACTCGTTGTGGATGAAAGTCCAGAGTGAGTGGCCTTTGCGAGTGTTCTGGGGGTAGCCCCAGCTGGTATGTGGGGCGTTGAAGTCGCCAAGAACGACCAGGGCATTGCGACCAGCGCAGGAGAGCGCTCGGCGGAGGACGAGGAGGAGAGGAGCTGAAGGGGCTTTGAGAGGGCTGTACACATTGAGAACAAAGAGGCTTGTCTCAGTGCGACGGCGAGGAAGGATTTCAAGGAGGAGATGGGCACAGTCCGAAACGTCCAACTGGTGCTGCACGGCAGCAAGGTTGCGCTGCACCAGTGTGGCAACGTTTGGGCGGACCTCAGAAGAAGGATGGAAGGAGGTGTAGTCGCGCAGTTTCACGGGGGTTAGGGGTTCCTGGAGTGCTAGGACGGAGGGGAGAGTGTCGGGAGGGATGTTCTGGAGGTGGAGCTGCAGGGTGTTCCGCTTGCTGCGGAACCCCCGACAGTTCCACTGCCAGAAATTAAGGCGCGTGGGGTGTCTGGCCATGATGGATGGCGGAGTCCCCCGACAGAGTTGGGGTAGGTGCCGGGGTGAGTGGGACAGGGAGCGACAGGTGTGCGACGGTGGCCTCAGTCGCGCTTTGGCGGGTCTCTAAGGCCGCGACCCTGGTGTCTAGGGCGGTAAGGTGGGTTTCGATGGCGGCCACACGGGTGTCGATACTGGCGACGCGCTCCTCAAGTCGCGCAAAGCGGGCCATGACGCGCTTCTCAAACGCCTCCAAGAAGGAGGTTGTCTGGCGAATCACGTCACGCTCGGGCGCGACGGGGTCAGAGGAAGGTGATCGGCGTTTGAGCGGGGGACTGCGGTTGGGGGAGGCGGCGCGCGATGATGCAGCAGAGGATGCCGTATTCATCGGCTGCTCAGCTAGCGACGGCGGCTGTGGAGGTGCGGGAGCTGGGGAAGTAGGAAGTAAGTAGTACTAGCGCGGCCTGCAGCTGGCGCGACAGCTCCTGAATTTGGAGCTGCTGGGCAGCGATAGTGGCCTCGAGGGCCGCGGTTTGGGGGTCCGACGTGTGAGGCTGCGGTTTCCAGCTTACCGGTGATGTGGTGGTGGTGGCGAGGGCGGTGGACGCCTCGGACCTAGGCAGAGGCGGGAAGGAGACGGAGCGGTGGCGGCTGGCAGACGTGGCACCACGGGAGACAGAGTGGCGGCGGGGACGGGAAGGCCGGGAGGTGTTGAGGATGGGCGCGGTGGGTGGCACTGGTGTAGGAGGCTGGTGCTCGGAGGTGGCCGGGGGCGATGACGGGCCGTTCCGCTCGAACCGGAGCCCGCACGAGCGCGAGCCCGTGACGTGGGCTCCCTTGCACAGGATGCAGCAGGGGACGCAGGCCGGGGGCTCGACTGGCTTGTGGGCCTGGCCGCAGCGGTGACAGAGGGAAAGTTTGGCGAGACAAGCACAGGCCGTGAAGACAAGGCTTTCTTCTCCAAACAATCCACATATTCCAAATAAGGCTGCGAAAATCTTTCACTTTCGTGAGACTCACGCACTAACCTTGTCTTTCCTTTCCACAAAGGACTCTCGCTAAAGAAATAACAAAAGAAATGTTGCGTAATTTACGCGCTTGAAACTACAAGAAAATTCGAGCTTATTTGTAAATACTTCCACGCACGCTCTAAGCGATACTCAAAACGCTGCCATCTTATGAATACACGTGCGAAACATATTGACTTTACAAGCGTATCTCACACACAAAAAAAAGGAAGTTTATCTGCCTAAATGAAAGAACTACATGTCAAGAAAGAGAAGTTTCAAGAATATGTGCGCGCGCAAACCATCTCTTTTAGAATATCGATGAGGTTCTAAAATAAACATTCTAAACAAAGCTCCCAACTTCCTTATCGAAACGATCTCTCAGTCTCAAAACGTCTAACCCGAGACTAAAATTAAAGACACAAACGCGCTGTTTCCACAAAACATGTATAGCGCTCATCATTTGGAATAGCCGACGGTTGCGTCATCTCTTTTAAGCCGTACTTGAGGCTCGCGCGGTCTGAAGCTCTTGTTAATCTCGTCAACCAGGGAATACAAAAGGCATGCAAGCCACCTTCCTTTTTACTCTTTCTGAGCTGCGCTACAAGCCTCTGCAAGCTTCTGAGCTGCGCTACAAGCCGCTACTATACCAACTCGCCCAAACTGCCACGCTTTTGGCACGCAAGCTGTTCCCTTCGCTACCGACCCCGACACTTGACGTACTGGCGACATGCCTTCTAGGCACTTCACTACGAATTCACGGCCGCTTATGACCAATTCGCGTTCGCTTGCCGCCACGCTCTCCTGTGTCATACAGGTTGATGCCTCGGAAAGAAATCAACAAGGGGGAACTTAATTGCCCCTGGCTATTGTCCACCTTCGTGTAGAACACATCTTTCTTTTCATCACCTGGCAGCTCGAACGCGCTCTGACTTTAAACATATTCTAAACGACAAAAACGCCTTTCTAACTCTTTCACTGAGCTGTCCACGGGGTTTAGCGCCTTTCTCTTTATTGGGCCGCGTTGCCTTTTCTGTCGCACTCCTGACTCTGCGACGCCTCTTTCTCTTCGCACGCTTTCTGGTGCTCATTTTCGAATCCCTTTTCTTTTTTCCCGTTGGCGGCTCCTCAGCAACTTCCTGAATTTGTCGGGGAAATCAGAAATATTTCCTCCTCCAGCTTGACTACGTCTGAGGAGCTAGCTGCTTCGTCTTCTTTCTTTACAGTCTGTTCATCGTCGTAACTCAGCGCCTGACTCTCCTCCTGAATTTCTGTCGGGGAAATCGGAAAGATTTCCTCTTCTGGCTTAACTACTACTCCGGAGCTAGCTGTTTCATCCTCCTTTTGTGAACTTTGTCCATCATCGAGCTAGTTCGCGTGCTTTGTACCTCGCCAAAGCCATGACCTGGGCTTCAGTAAATGTCACTTTTATTCAGTAGCGGCTCTTTGCTGTTCGAAAAAAAGGGCATCCTTCCAGTAGCCCATTGGAGACTGCTGCTACTGTCTCGATGTCTCCGAAAGGTCCCTCAGTCTATAGCTTTGCCATAGGTAGGCACACTGAGTGTTCGCTGACGGCCTGTCTTATCCACGCACATTCGGGGACGCAGTCTTCACTTCTCACTAATTTCGTATGGACGAGATCTATGAGTACCCTACACTCTTTGTCATTTACCATTTACAATTTACCATTAGATTCGTCATGTACGGCTTTAGAAGATCGATGCTAGTTGGATGATTGCTTATGCAAGTAAATACTGGCCTTTTATTTGGGCAGTTTCGGCCGAAGTGACCCGTTTCCTTACAGTTAATTATAACATACCAGCTGAACTCTCAATTCGAACTCCTCCAAATGACCTCCTGGTTCCTTTCTGCCCCTTTCAGACGATTTCGCTATGCCTTCGGTGCGCGGCGAACTGCGATAGTGTCGTCTCCTTCTTCTGTTGTACTTTCCTGCCCTCGAGGCAAAGATTTTGGCCGTTGGGACGGCTTTTGATAGTACTGTGTGCTACTGCTCTGTGGCCTGCATGAAGCCACGGCTTGACACATACTCATCCGCCAGCTGTGCTGCACTCTTTACAGAAACACCTTCCTGCCTCTCCTTAGCCCAGAGGCGCACGTTATCCGTTAGGTCTCGTAAAACTGCTCTAAGCAGAATAAATCTGACACCTTGCTGACGTTATTCGCGCCTGCTCCTTTCACCCACTCTGAAAAATAATCCTTCAGGCTACACGCAAAGTCAACAAAGCATTCCTTAGGCTTCTTTTTTTCCTGTCGAAATCTCCTGCGAAATTCCTGTGTACGCGCCTGCCTCGGCTTCGCTCAGTCGGGCTACGATTTGCGATTCGATTGCGATTTGCGAATTACGATTTGCGATTTACGATTCTCCCGGCAGCATCGCAAGCAACCGCTCCGGCCAGTTGTCTTGGTGAAATGATTGCTGCTCGCAAATCCGTTCAAAATTAATAAGGCAGAGACCTATATCATCGCCTGTTTTATACGGCTGAAGGAAACTCGTCATTTTCACGCTTTCCGTGTGTGATGGCGCCACATCCGCACTGAGAGCTGATCTCGCTCCCTCTTGTTTTATTTTCGCGAGCTCAATTTGTTCCTGCCCTCTTTTTCTGCCTCTCCTTCTCTTCTTTCTCGCACTCTTTCTCTTCCGCTCTTTCTTACCTCTCACGCTCCTTCTCTCGCTCCCTTTCCTTCCTCTAGCGACTTCTCTTTTCCCGATGGCGATCAAACACACTGTCCTTATCGTCCGGCAAAACGTTGTCGCTCAAGCACTCACCCAACGTCGAGTTTGCGAAGGTCATGTCTCCTGCAGCCACGTTCCAAGTCCACCGATCCCAGATCGTGAAACTGCCTTCTGCTGCTCTTCCTTCCAGTTTCCTCGAGTCGTTCAAGACTCCACGCCGTTACTGTGACGGCTGTGCCTCCCTGAGCCACTAAGAGGAGGTCTGATGATCCCGGATCCACAGAAGTCGCTCTTCCGTCCGCAGTTCACTCGAACTTGCGAAGGCTTCCCAGCTCCGTCGATCCCAGATCGTGAGGACTGCGTTCTTGATCT
This sequence comes from Dermacentor albipictus, assembly GCF_038994185.2. Classification (NCBI taxonomy): domain Eukaryota; kingdom Metazoa; phylum Arthropoda; class Arachnida; order Ixodida; family Ixodidae; genus Dermacentor; species Dermacentor albipictus. Next base: position 37,125,968 of record NC_091821.1, read on the forward strand.
CACCGCTGCCAACCAGTTTGTTGCGGCTCGAGGTGGCGTTTCGGTCAGAAAACCACCAAGCCCGTCGACGTATACATCCGGTAGTAGGACGGAGGAAAAATGGTTTCTTTACATTATGTACACTGACTTCAGGTACGGAAGCCCACTCCATGTAGGAGCATATTAACCGTCTGAGTTCACTTCAGGACACATGAGCATGTTATCTTCAGGTAAAGGGTCTTTTCTTGGTCAGTCAACGGTCAGCGTCCAAGCTGCGTTGACTTCTGCAGAGGCGGGTGATGAATGGGGTAGGTTGCCTCTCGTAAACGTCTAGGAAATGCTCTTCGCCATATTGAGATATAACAGAAGGCTTCTGCGAGCATATACCTTTTCAGTTGCTCATCAAAGCGTCCGCAAAAGAAGGCATTTGCAGCGCCTGAACGGCCACCATGTCCCACGGTGTGGCTTCGAAAACTCCCGGCACATTTAATTGTGAACGCTTTATTGCGAGAAAAATTATATGGACACTCCAGACGCATTTGTGTCGTTGTCGTGAGGTTCCGTATAAAGTCCAAAGGTGATGAAATTGTCGCCGCACGCCGTATGCTGTATGTGCGAGTGAAAGAGTGCAACGCTAAGCCGGTGATAACGGGTCATCCTGGCGCACGCAAAGGATGAAAGCGGGAAGCAAGCGCTCCATCTTCCCTCGCGCGCAAGGCTCCGGTGGGAGGGTAGGAAGGGGGGGTGCGTTCTACTCTGGGCGGCCAGAGCGGCCGCGCCCGCCCGAGTGGTGGTGGTGAAAAACTTTATCGAGTAATGACAGGAGAGAGTTGGGGACGGCCTTAAGGCCCGGCAACTCACAATATCTAGGAGTCCCTAGTCCGGGACCCCTGTGGCTTCTGCTGTAGCACGCGCTTGGTCCACTAGGGCACGTTGATCCTCCAGGGTCGAGCAGCCGAGCAGGGCAGCCTCCCAGCTTTCTCGGGTAGGGGGGCATGGGAAGGGGTGTGGCGGGACCGCCGGGTTTCAGGGGCAGGCCCACACCATGTGGAAGGGGTCCGCGAACGGATGGTCACAGTATGTGCAGGCCCCGGAGAATGCCGGGTTAAAGTGTTTGAGTATTGCTGGGCACAGTACCGTGTTGGTGCAGAGACGGAGGAGCCAGCGCTCGTCCGTCTTGTTTAGGCCCGATGCCGGGGGTGGGAATCTGAGCCTGTGCGATTTGTACAGGGCTGTGATTTCTTTGAAAGATTTAGCCGCATTGGGTGCTGGAACATCAGGCGATAGAGGGCAAAGTGTATCCCAGTAATTTCGTGCACGGGCTGAGGCATCGGCAGCCTCGTTTCCACCTAGCCCTGTATGGCCAGGGGTACAGATGATTGTACGCGTGTTCAGGCCATCTAGATAGTAGCATCGTTTAAGAATTTGACTGCGCGTTCAGTGATGCAACCCCGGATGAGAGTTAGGCACGCAGCCCACGAGTCGGTAATGGAGTGTTTTAGTTAAGCGTCTTTACGGTACGCTCCGCTCCGAGCTGCCCCGCTACGGAGCGGCGGGCGATTTTCACACGTTTTGCGTAGCGGAGCGGACCTTTCGTAGGTGCAGCGCCCCCTGGCCAAATTCAGGGTAATGAAAGAAAATAAAAACACCTATTGATCACTCTTATACAGTAAAACGTGTATATGTATATATATAACTTATTTCTCCATGACGTATCTAGACGTGCGCTTGTAATGCGTTACCGGTCCATTTTATCCAATCGAAAATAAAGTGCCGTCTTGGGGAACGCCACGTGATAGCCAGCGCGCTTGCATTCTACAGCCAATCCAATCCTTTTTGACGCCAACGCTAGCCAAAGCGCTGGGCAGCACGCTCCGCTCAGGGAGCTTCTAAACGGACCGTGTTCCTCGCTCCGCTAGCCCGTTTGCGGCTACGGCGCATGCGCATTCGCGCTTCCGCTCCGCTTAGCTGCTTAGCGGAGCGTAAACACGCTCAACTAAAACACTCTAATGATGATCCCAGATGTGGGGTCCGCTGCAGCAAATGCTATGGTGACTTCCTCCGCGTGTATGATGTCGGGTGCTCGAAAAGTGAGCCCTTGAATAGGTACGTTTTGGTGAACAACAGCGGCCGTGTACCACCCGCCGTCATGCTGGCCAGATACGTCCGTGTATAAGACCTCCGTGCGTGAGCTATAGCGTTGCTGTAGGGCGTTAGCCCGCGCTATACGCCTACCATCGTTATGTTTTGGGGCAGAGGCGGAATGATCAGGGCACCACGCCAGTCCTCAGGGATCGTCGTCCGCTCTTCCACCGTGTAGGTGTAGGACATGTGTAAACGGTGTAGGAGGTCTCTCCCAGCCTGCGACGAACGAAGTCGCAAGTACTGGTTGTTGAGATGAGCCTCTTTCATCATCATCATCATCATCATCATCATCATCATCAGCCTGGTTACGCCCACTGCAGGGCAAAGGCCTCTCCCATACTTCTCCAACAACCCCGGTCATGTACTAATTGTGGCCATGCCGTCCCTGCAAACTTCTTAATCTCATCCGCCCACCTAGCTTTCTGCCGCCCCCTGCTACGCTTCCCTTCCCTTGGGATCCAGTCCGCAACCCTTAATGACCATCGGTTATCCTCCCTCCTCATTACATGTCCTGCCCATGCCCATTTCTTTTTCTTGATTTCAACTAAGATGTCATGAACTCGCGTTTGTTCCCTCACCCAATCTGCTCTTTTCTTATCCCTTAACGTTACACCTATCATTCTTCTTTCCATAGCTCGTTGCGTCGTCCTCAATTTGAGTACAACCCTTTTCGTAAGCCTCCAGGTTTCTGCCCCGTAGGTGAGTACTGGTAAGACACAGCTATTATACACTTTCCTCTTGAGGGATAATGGCAACCTGCTGTTCATGATCTGAGAATGCCTGCCAAACGCACCCCAGCCCATTCTTATTCTTCTGATTATTTCCGTCCCATGATCCGGATCTGCCGTCACTACCTGCCCTAAGTAGATGTATTCCCTTACTACTTCCAGTGGCTCGCTGCCTATTGTAAATTGCTGTTCTCTTCCGAGACTGTTAAACATTACTTTAGTTTTCTGCAGATTAATTTTGAGACCCACTCTTCTGCTTTGCCTCTCCAGGTCAGTGAGCATGCATTGCAATTGGTCCCCTGAGTTACTAAGCAAGGCAATATCATCAGCGAATCGCAAGTTACTAAGGTATCCTTAATTAACTTTTATCCCCAATTCTTCCCAATCCAGGTCTCTGAATACCTCCTGTAAACACGCTGTGAATAGCATTGGAGAGATCGTATCGCCCTGTCTGACACCTTTATTTATTGGGATTTTGTTGCTTTCTTTATGGAGGACTACGGTGGCTGTGGAACCGCTATAGATATCTTTCAGTATTTTTACATACGGCTCATCTACACCCTGATTCCGTAATGCCTCCATGACTGCTGAGGTTTCGACAGAATCAAACGCTTTCCCGTAATCAATGAAAGCTATATGTAAGGGTTGGTTATATTCCGCACATTTCTCTATCACCTGATTGATAGTGTGAATATGATCTATTGTTGAGTAGCCTTTACGGAATCCTGCCTGGTCCTTTGCTTGACAGAAGTCTAAGGTGTTCCTGATTCTATTTGCGATTACTTTAGTAAATACTTTGTAGGCTACGGACAGTAAGCTGATCGGTCTATAATTTTTCAAGTCTTTGGCGTCCCCTTTCTTATGGATTAGGATTATGTTAGCGTTCTTCCAAGATTCCGGTACGCTCGAGGTTATGAGGCATTGCGTATACAGGGTGGCCAGTTTCTCTAGAACAATCTGCCCACCATTCTTAAACAAATCTGCTGTTACCTGATCCTCCCCAGCTGCCTTCCACCTTTGCATATCTCCTAAGGCTTTCTTTACTTCTTCCGGCGTTACCTTAGGGATTTCGAATTCCTCTAGACTATTTTCTCTTCCATTATCATCGTGGGTGCCACTGGTATTGTATAAATCTCTATAGAACTCCTCAGCCACTTGAACTATCTCATCTGTAAGTTATTTAAGCCTCTTTAAGTTCCCCGTATGTGTTTGTCATGGCCAGGTCTGCGAGACGTTGGTTAGATGTCGAAATGGGGAGGTCAAGGGTACGTTGTAGATTTTGCGGGGTATGCAGTCGAGTGTATTCTCGTCGCATTTACGCAGACGCAGGTAGAGGGGTCGAATTCAGGATCCGGCTGGTCACGAAAGCGTTAGTGAGGCGCAGAGCATCCCCGCTCCGGAGGCCTCCCCGTTTATTCGAAACCCGGCCGACCATACGGCCTACCTGATCCCCTACCGTGCGCAGTTTGCGCAGGGTGGTGTCAATCTTGCGCTGTGTGTGGATGAAGAGCCCAAGGACTCTGATTTCATCACGTTCCGGCATAGGTCTGGTAGGCAGGGAAAGTTCAATTTGTGCGGTGTCCTTTGGTTTGGGGCGAAGATGCACTTATTCTGATTTGGCAGGTGAGCATTCGAGACCGCAGCTACGGGCGTAGTCGTCTACTAACGGCACTGCTTGTTGCAGGCACGTCTCGATGCTGCCAAGAGATCCCAGGGTTGCCCATAACGTGATGTCGTCAGCGTACATGGCGTGCTGCACGCCTGGGACGTCACTGAGCAATGGAGGGAGGTGAGCCATTGCAAGGTTGAACAGGAGAGGAGAGAGGACCACTCCTTGTGTGACTGAGGGGGTACGGGCCATGCTCCTTGTCTTGAATACGGAGGTATGTCTGCCGTTCCATGAGGAATTGGCGAACATACCTGAAAGCATTATGCCCACAGTTTGTCTGTGAGAGGAGGGTAAGAATTATGTCATGAGTGACTCAAAGGCAAGGACTACCTTGTCATCACTGTGGTGTTCAACTGGTTTGATAACGTCTCGGTTTAGTTGCAGGAGAATATCCTGTGCAGAGCGATGTGGGCCAAAACCGTACATGATGTCCGCAAAGGTGCGTTGGGCTTTCAGATATTCAGAGAGCCTATCTCGGACCATGCATTCCATAAGCTTCCCCACACAGGAGGTTAAGGAAATGGGACTGAGATTTTCGACGTTAATGGATTTGCCTGTTTGGGGTATGAAAGTAATCAAGGCCGTTTTCCAATCAATCGGTAGGGGCTCACGCCCCTCTCAGATCTGATTGAAATAGTCGAGGAGGTTTTGAAAGCGGCCTGCGATGGGAACAGAGTCCGCCGTACGGTGTGTTTTCGCGGCTTAGTTCGTGTTGATGCGAGTCGCAGCATGAAAGTCAATTCGCTCGCTGCTCTTGCCGCGCTTCCTCACTCCAGCGTTTTGACAGCGAGTTTCCGCGGTCATCGAGTGAGATGTGTTCATGTTTGCTTGTGCACGCGTGGCACCATGCTTGTTAAATTAGTCAAATCTTGATGAGGGCTAGTTGGTTCACATTTAGAACTGAGGCTAAAACAGTGCGAATAAAACAATGACATGAGGAAACGAATACCCTAGACAAGCGCTGACTGCCAACTGGAAGTTTATTTGAAATTCTCCAGCCATTTTAGACCTTTTTCAGCATATGCATGCGTACACCAGTCGCAAACATATCTGCTAATCAGCAACATCATAACCTTTCATGCAAAAAAAGCTATTTCTTTTTCCGGCAAGGGAGCAGAGGCAGCGATTACACATTCATCTCCTTCCTTTCTAATGTAATCAGCCTCTTATTTCCCTTTCCCTCCTACTTTTTTTTAGAGATGAATTTTGTTTTTTGTTTTTCAAATATGGGAGTGCAGGGACACTTGTTACAAGGTCCGGCTAAATGACGGCTATAGCCATTCTTTAAGTTACTGCTGTGCTGACCAGCTCTTTCATTGAAACAATGTCCCGTTTGACCTATATAAGTTTTTACACTGCTCAGCGGTATCTGATAGATAACGTTGCGCCTGCAGTCAGTGAAACGAGATTTATTATTTGTGGTGCACAGGGACCTTTCGCGCGTTTTCATACGATTACATATCCAGGAAAGCTTGCAGAAAAAAAAAGCCATCTTGCAGAAAGAAAAACTAATAAGTTCCGAACCGTCACAGAAATAAAAGAATAAAGACAAGAGATCGGCGCACGAGGTGCCATACTTGCACAAGTTGTCACACAATCTAACGAAAGTTTCCAATAAACATAATGTTAATTTGCTTTTCAGTGCCCCGTGCAAGCTTTCCTCGATATGTAATTGTATGAAAACGCACGAAAGGCCCCTGCACACTACAAATTATAAATTTCGTTTCACTGACTGCAGGCGCAGCGTTATCTATCAGATACCGCTGAGCGGTGGAAAGACTTATAAAGGTCAAAGGGGACAGGGCGTTTCAATGAAAGAGTTGGTCAGCACAGCAGTAACTTAAAGAACGGCTATGGGAGTCATATAGCAGGACATTGTAACAAGCGTCCCTGCACTCCCATATTTGAAAAAACAAAATTCATAGGGAAAGGAAAAGGTAAGAGGGAAAGGGAAATAGTAGAAGCTTATTACATTAGAAAGGAAGCAGATAAATGTGTAAGCGCTCCCTCTCTTGCCTTGCCAGAAAAGGTAAAAGCTTTTCTGCATGAAATATTATGATTATGCTGATTCGCAGATGTGTTTGCGAGTGGTGTACGCATGCCTGTGCTGAAAAAGGTATAACCCCCCCCCCCTCCCCTTTCCTTCATGGCTGGAGAAATTCAAATACACTTCCAGTTGCTGTCAGCGCTTGTCTGGGGTACTTGATCCCTCGTGTCCTTGTTTTATTCGCGCTGTTAAATCTCAGTTGTTAATTTAGATAGTATGCCTCCGTTTACAAGCTTATACGGCCGATAAAGGTACTATCCTTACTCCGTATAGCTGCCCGCTAATTTGCTATCGGAATCGGTGCTTCGTCTTTCGGACAAAACGGCGGCTTTTTTTTTTTATTGTTCCCTCGTCTTGTTTCAACTTCAGTAGTATTTCAGATGTCGACAGGACACGTGCATGAGGCGCATTATTCAGCGCTGAATGGACGCGTGAACGAGGCTTGCCAATAATGCCGCGGCCATTCGAGCGCACAGGATAGGCATTCGAGGGTTCTCGAAAACGCCCGTAATGCGTACGGAAAGAGACCGCGATACTGCTGCAACGTGTACGCTAAAACAGGAGCGAGCCAAATACCAGTGAAGCTATTGAGCATAGAAATGACGACTCTGGACGTGCATGCATCCATAAAAAAACAGGCACCAAACACGCAGAAAAGCGGCACACCGAACTAAGATGTCGCATATAAATGGGTAGTTCAATAAAAACAGAGACTAATGCTCTGAAATCTTCATACTGTAAGATTATTCCTCGGCACAATTGCTTCTTCCTATATGCCCCCCTCCCCCCCCCCCCCCAATAAATTAAATGCACACGTCCCACCGCTTCTACCAAGCCTAGATCACATGAGTGAAGCCATCTATTGGCACCTACCTAAAGATCACCTCCAATGTGTGAACTACGCCTGGTTCCATGTGTATCCTTTTAAGCAATACCTTTTTTTTTTCACCGTTCCTCAAAGCATCGCAACAACGGTGGATCCCGTTTTACTGCCCAGATGCGGCACGCTGCGACTTCTTTATGAGCCTCGCGGTAAAAAGGGACATGGCTGTGACATGGAACACGGGGTGTTTAAAAATTGGAGGCCATCTCGAAGTAGGCGTCAAAAAATGATTTCACTCATGTTAATTAGGCTTGGTAGAAGCGGTGGTTACGCGTGCATTTAACTTTCTGGGGAACGTATAAAAGGAATAAAAGTACTGGTGAATAATTTTCAGAAATTAAGGATTCCAAGCACTGGTATTTATCGAGCAACAAACGTATGTAGGGTACGGAAAAAGACCACGATATTACTGCAACCTCTTTTCTAATTACGGTTTACTTTCAGAAAATGGCCGTGCAAACCTCTGTTCGCCCCTTTCCTGTGGCGCCGTACTTTAAAAGTTAAGTTACATTTTCGAAAACAATGAAGCTCTCTCTGCGGCACTTTACTGGGGCGCTAGCTGTTGTCTTGCCAAGGATACAACCAGCTGGGCCACTGGATCATGTGCCCTATGTGTGTACGCAAATGTACAACTTGGTACACTGGGCATATGCAACTGGCTCTGCGTAGCTAGGTACATGCGAACATTCTCATCCTATCCACAAGCATTGCTATGGAACCCTGAATCAACAGATGCCCGAATATACAGGGTGATCCAAATAAATTTTACGGTTTTCGGTAGGCGATGGGTGGTACAGTGGCGAGCAAAAGTTTGGAGACCACGGCCTCAGCAAAAAATTAAGATATATTCAAGCGCAGCTCCGCGGTCTGGAATCGGTTTATTACATTGTGTTGTCACACACGTACGCGTGGGAATGCACTCTTGATTTGAGCCGGAATGCTTAGTGTGCGGAAAAGAAAAGAAAATCGGGGCACCCATGCTCCCCATGGAAACTTTTGCTCGCGACTGTACGTGAACTTCACCTATGCAAGTAAGCTATGCGGCCACGGGAACACAAAGTGAGATGTTAATTATCGCCATCTGCCGGCCAATGAACTAAAATTGAACAATTAACTTTTTACCAACCGCAGTGAGCGGGCATGTTTGTACTGAAAAAATTGAGGCAGTTGTACACAGTTCCAAATGGCAGAATTCTTCTCGTATGCCCGTGTTGTGAGATATCCGGCTGCAAAGTTTAGTTTCCGTTAGCATGATTACGTATGCAATCGCATACAATACAGTCAGGATCGGCGCAAAGCCTCTACCTGATGTGACGCGACTGTTGCGTGCGGCGTTCAGTCTGAAAACGGGGCGGAGGCATAAGCCAAGATGATAACTGTTCCCTTTTCACTCTGCTGCGTGGATCTAATACGGGGATCCTAACCCCCAACAAAATGTCACGTGTGGAAATACATAGGCAAAAGAGACTACACTGTATATATAGAAGCAGCGCAGCCAGAGAGCAAATATGAAAACCTAGGTCGTGTCAAACCCAGATGTTCGCCTTCGTCTTTATTTGCGCCATGTCTCTCGAGCGTCTCTTCTATCGACACAATATCAAAATTGGAATTACTACTCTTTATGTAGATAATGAAATTCGCGCATCGCCTTTATCGACCGCACTGGCATAAAATAAAAGTGCACGAAAAAGTACACGCGCATATGTCTCACAAGTGCACTCGTTCTATGCCTCACTGTGAACACGCTCAGCAGACACTGTTCTTTCAATCGTGACTTGATGAATGATTGTATACCATCTATAGAGCACTCGTATACAAGAGAAGCATGCTGGAGCTATAGAGCCATGGCACATATATAGCGGTTAACCAGACAGATGGCGACGCCCAATGATTATAAATGTGGTTCGCAGCTTTGGTAGCTATCCTCGATGGGGATCGACGCTCGACTAGGCGCTGATGCGCACGTACCTTCTCGCACTCACGGAAAGCGGTCGGGCGGCGCTCCTCCAAGCTCTCGAAGCCGAACTCGGTGAGGGCCTCCGTGTCGTTGCCTCTTCCTGCACACAAGAAATAAGCGCAGTTGGACAATGATGCAAAGTACAGCTCGGGTAAACGCTGTCCAGAGCGCTGCGAAACAAAGAAGGAGCAACATGACAACTTACGCATGCACTTTCGAAATTCAAACAGCTGCCAAGTCCTTCCACAGGTAAACAAGGGACTGCGGCACATTGCGCCAACTATATGTACGTCATCGCGACGTAAGAACACATTTCAATCACTTCGACGAGAAGACAGCACGAACACCAGAGAAACCAGCTGCATTTCTTTCACGACTAACTACACACGCTTTGACAACTCTGCCTTATTATTTGCGTCCGACGGCTCCACAGTGGGCTATGACGCAGGCCGTTGTATAACACTCCGAGTTAATATTGGCCCCTTGGTGTTCTTTACCAAACGCCTAAACCTTACTGCACGAGTACAGCATACTAAAAGTATAGGATAGCATCCTACGTATGTCCTATGTACGGGGTGATGATATTTAAGCTTTGCGGAAACGTTAAAAATTATCTGTTGCAGGCAACAATTCTAGTCCTTGAGCTGCATTATTTAGAGAGGCGGACATTACTTGCTAGACAAATAGAAACACATTGTCAGCTAATTAACCAAAATTGAACGAACAATCGAAATACATATCTGATGAACAAAAATTCACTGAGTTTTTTATTAATTACCTTGCGGCACATATCAAAATTTACAAATTGTAGCCAGGAAGTTCGCTAGGCGGATCCATTTGGAACGAATCGTCAGGATGACACCTGTTTCGATGTATTAATTCCAGAACTTTGCTAATAAATACATCGGCGGTCCGCTACTTTTGTGCTTCAATGCATAAAACGGCGTTTCATTAAAAAAGTGGAATGACCATGCATTTTTACCGCAGGTTTGATGGCGGATATATATCTCTAACGTGGTGTCATCTACTGAATTCTTTTCAAGTGGATATGACTTACAGTTTCCCCGGCAACGTTTTGTAAATTGCAATGTGTGCCCTAATTTACTTAGCTAACGAGTGAATGAATCTAACTAATCAATTACAGCTTTCGAGCTCTTGTTCAAGTAATATCCGCCTCTTCGAGGATACCTGATCAGGGACTAGAATTCTGCTATCAGCCACAGGCGATATTTAAAAATTAATGCGGTCGCAGAAACACCTGATATATAGCATACCAGTATAGCATACATACGAGTGGCATGCCTGAGCCTACCGACTTCGCCGGTTTTTTAACTCTGTGTTCTTCAGTTTTGGGCTCGTCGTGAAGGTGTCATGTTATCAGGCTCGAAAGGGCTGCCACGTACCATATTCGTTAGCTCGTTTACCCGCTCAGGCAAGTGAAAGACGTAGTAGTTCAGCTCACCTCTCAGCACTTCGCAGTTGTCTTCGGACGAAAGGAAAGGCTGCGACTCGTCGGCACCAGCCATCGCTTGGTGTTCTTGACAGCGCGTGCGTGTTGATGACGGCTTGACAAACTACCAAACGCATTCGAAGAAGGAGAAGAAGAAGAAGATGATGAAGATGATGATGACGACGACGACGACGACGACGACGACCTTCATGTGTTTGGCGCATACCCACTCACGGGGATCGGCCAAGAGTCGGGCACATCCTACATATGTGTTAAGGTGATAAATTTTAAATCTATAATTTTGATGAATAAATTAAAGCGAGGAAAGTTCAAAACGATTCAGCAGATAGTCATTCAATAAAAAAGTATATTATAAAGGAGGTTTATTGGGGTTCGTAGCGACCGCCGGTTTTACGATGCACCGAGCAGAGTCCCCGAGCTCGAGCTTCTGCTGCGCGCTTGATGCTGCCGATGCTGCTGACCCAGTGTGCACGTTCGTTATCTTCCTAACAATGGCCCCGCGGAAATAAAGGAGCCATCCTGGCGACTTAGTTTTCTGGAAGGCCGGTAGAATGGTGATACGGCTTGAGACGCTGAACATGAACGACTTCGCGGCTACGACGTCGCATGTCGGACGGCGGCGTTAGCGGCTCAATCAGGTAATTCACTGGTGATGTTCTCTCGAGAACGCGGTATGGCCCGTCATACTTCGGAAGGAGTTTTGAAGCTAGCCCAGGCGTGCGGTGGGGCACTAACAACCAGACGAGAGCGCCCGGGAGAAAAGTGGGAGTCGAGTTCTGGGCATCGCGAACGGCTTTTTGACGGTTCTGGTCGTCCGAGGTGAATCGACGGGCCAGCTGGCGACATTCCTCGGCGTGTCTGGCGGCTTCCGAGATCGGTAGGCATTCGGATGGGTCTGGCCGGTAGGGCAGAATGGTGTCGATTGTGTGCGAAGGATGACGGCCGTAAAGAAGGTAAAAGGGTGAGAATCCGGTAGTGGCCTGAGTCGCGGTGTTGTAGGCATAGGTGACAAACGGAAGAACGAGGTCCCAATTAGAGCGATCAGGTGAAACATACATGGCGAGCATGTCACCAAGAGTTCGATTAAAGCGTTCCGTGGTACCGTTAGTCTGTGGGTGATAAGCAGTGCATTTACGATGAACAATAGCGCCTTCAGCAAGCAGTTGTTCGATGACTTCAGATAACAAGTTCGCGGCCTCTGTCGCTTAAAAGTTCACGTGGACCGCCATGACGAAGGAGAAAACGGTGAAGTATGAAATTGGCGACCTCCTGCGCTGTTGCATTTGGTAGAGCAGCGGTCTCCGAATAACGGGTTAAGTGGTCTACCGCAACGATTATCCACCTGTTGCCGGTAGGAGTCAACGGAAGCGGCCCGTAGAGATCTATGCCCACGCGATCAAAGGGTCGGGATGGGCATTGTAAAGGCTGGAGTTCACCGGCGGAGTTGTGTGGTGGCGCTTTCCGGCGTTAGCACTCATGACAAGAGCGGACGAGTGTTCGAACGAAATTATACATTCCCCGCCAGTAATAGCGGTGTCGAAGTCTTTCGTAGGTCTTGAAGACTCCCGCATGGCCACGCTGAGGGTCGACGTGGAACGAGGAGCAGAGCTCTGCTCGCAAGATTCTCGGAATGACGAGTAACCAGGTGCGTCCCTCTGGGGCATAGTTGCGTCGATACAGTACCTGGTCGCGAATCGCAAAATGAGGCACTTGGCGCCGAAGCGTACGTGACGCTGGAACTTTCGACGTATCTGAGAGAAGGTCGAGCAGAGATGCAGTCCAGGGATCATTACGCTGTGCAGCAGCGATAGTGTCAACGTCCAGAGAGGATAATGTGCACTCGCAGGGGGAGTCGTGACGGCCTCTTGGGGAAGCGGTGATCGGGATAGCGCGTCAGCGTCGGAGTGCTTTCGCCCGGAACGGTACACCACGTGGATGTCGTATTCTTGGATTCGCAATGCCCAGCGGGCAAGGCGGCCCGATGGATCTTTGAGCGTCCACAGCCAACATAGTGCGTGGTGGTCGGTCACTACGTCAAAAGATCGGCCGTATAAATATGGGCGAAACTTGCCAAGCGCCCACACAATGGCCAAACACTCCTTTTCTGTAACGCTGTAATTGGTCTCCGCCTTGGTTAACATGCGACTCGCGTATGCGACGACGTATTCTGGGTGGCTAGGTTGACGCTGTGCCAACACAGCGCCAAGGCCTACACCGCTTGCATCGGTATGGATTTCGGTTGGCGCTTGTGGGTCAAAATGGCGAAGAATGGGTGGCGTCGTGAGAAGACGGCGCAAGTTTGTGAAGGCGTCGTCACACTCTGGAGACCATGATGAGAGATCTCTAGCGCCACCAAGGAGCTACGTGAGAGGCGATATAATTGACGCAAAGTTTCGAACGAATCGCCGGAAGTAAGAGCAGAGGCCGATAAAACTGCGTAGCTCTTTCATAGTAGTAGGTTTTGGGAACGCAGTAACAGCACGTAGCTTCTCGGGATCCGGGCGAATGCCCTCCTTTGACACGACATGGCCTAAAATTTTTAACTGACGAACAGCAAATCTACACTTCTTCAAGTTAAGTTGCAACCCGGCGTTGGTCAAGCAAGTGAGTACGTGCTGGAGGCGGAGCAGGTGTGTTGGGAAATCAGGGGCGAACACCACAATGTCGTCAAGATAGCAAAGACATATTTTCCATTTGAGGCCACGCAGAACATTATCCATCATTCTTTCGAACGTAGCAGGTGCACTGCAAAGTCCGAAAGGCATGACGGTGAATTCATACAAGCCGTCTGGTGTAACAAAGGCAGTTTTCGGGCGATCGACCTCTGCCATCGGAACCTGCCAGTAGCCTGACCGCAAATCCAGCGAAGAAAAGAACTCGGCTCCCTGCAAACAGTCCAGAGCATCATCGACGCGTGGTAATGGGCAGACGTCATTCAGCGTGATCTTGTTCAACCGCCGAAAGTCAACACAGAAGCGGATGGAACCGTCTTTCTTTGTGACGAGGACCACGGGAGAGGCCCATGGGCTTTGGGAAGGTTGAATGACGCCTCGACGGAGCATGTCATCGACCTGGTCTGCAATGACGCGACGTTCCGTAGTGGACACGCGATATGGTCTTTGTCGCAGGGGTGAGTGAGTGCCAGTGTCGATGTATTGCTTGACTGTCGATGCACGGCCAAGAGAGGTTTGCGCAACGTCGAAAGAAAGGCGGAAGTGCTGAAGACTGCGACAAATTGAGATCGCTGCGAAGGCTTCAAATCTTCGGCGATGAATGGGCTGAACACACCAGTCGATGTTGAGTCTGGTAAGGAGAGGGCACTCAGTTCATGGGCGGCAGTAGAAGACACTTCGTCGAGGACGGAGACAATTCGTGTTGAATCGACCGACTCGACGTAACCAAGGCATTCGCGGCGGAGCAGTGATAGCGGCGATGAAAGATGATTGTAAATGGGCATCGTGCTCACACCGGCGGCAAGGTCAAGAGCTGCAAAGGGCAAAGGAAGCGCTTTTCGGGTAACAAAGTGATGAGAGCGCATGAAGAAGACCGTCCCATCGGATATGGTACTACAGAAGACTGGTACGAATGCTGACGAGCACGGGGGGATACAGGTGTACGACAATTTTAGCTGCAGGATGAGCATCGACCGAGGCCAGGTCACCAAGGTGGAAAAGTTCAGTCTCAGCCCGAGCGCAATTGATGATGGCATTGTGGCGTGACAGAAAATCCCATCCTAGAATAACGGCGTGGGAGCACGATGAAAGAACTATGAATTCAATCGTGTACAAAACGTCCTGTATGGTCACACGGGCAGTACAAGCAGCGGTAGGGTGAATGGGTTGAGCACTCGCCGTTCGGAGCGACAATCCAGACAGAGACGTCGTCACTTTACAAAGCGAACGGCAAAACCTGGCATCCATAACTGAAATAGCGGCACCGGTATCGACTAAGGCGACTGTAGCGACATCTTCGATAAGCACATCAATGACATTGGCAGGTAAAGGAGGAGGACTTCGGCATGTCGACACTTGCGAAGTTCTTGCCTCAGGAACTGCGTCGTCTAGTTTTCCTCTTCGTTAGAGACGGGTCGTCGACGCATAGGGGAAAGCGATCGACGACGTGGGGAGGGTGACCGGAGGCGTTCGAAGCGAGGACGGCGATCAGTCTGGGAGCGAGCTGGTGATGGGTCGAAAGGTCCGTAAGGCGCATTTGAATCAGGCGGCACATAGGGCGCTCGGCGATCGTCATCGAACGCCTGCAAGCGGCGGCGGCAGAACCTTTAGACATGACCGGGACACCTACATGCGAAGCATATAGGGCGACTGTCCGGCGTACGCCACGGGTTAGCGACGGCAGTGGTGGTCCAGGGGACGGGAGGTGGAGGGCGGTGCACAGGCTGCTGGAAGCGACGCACGGGCACAGTGCGAGGGGCCATTGCAGCAACCGTAGCATAAGTGACTGGTGTAGCCACGACATCCTGCTGGTGAACAGCCGGCAGCGCTTCCGCGACCTCTTCATGGATCACGTTACGGATATGAGACGGCAAAGTGCTGGCAGACTCCTGAGTGACGGACACCAGAGATAGCTGTCGTGCGACTTCTTCGCGGACGAAATCCTTGATTTGCGTTATCAGGGAGGCTTGTTCTGGGCCGGTGGTAAGGCTGCAGAGTGATGCCGGATTTGGTGTGGGATGTCGCCTTGTCAGAGCTCGCTGCTTACGCAATTCATCATAGCTCTGACACAAGCTGATGATGTCGCCAACAGTGCGCGGGTCCTTGGCCAGAAGCATTTGGAACGCGTCATCGTCGATTCCCTTCATAACGTGCTTGATCTTTTCCGCTTCCGTCATGGCAGCGTTCACGCGCCTGCACAAATCGAGAACGTCTTCTATATACCTGGTGAATGTCTCACCCGTGTCCTGTGCGCGTGTACGCAAACGCTGCTCGGCTCGGAGTTTCCTGATGGCGGGTCGGTCAAATACTTCTGTAATCGACGTCTTGAGCTCCGACCACGTTCGGATATCCCTTTCATGATTTCTGAACCAGAGACTGGCCACGCCCGCGAGGTAGAATGACACGTAAGCCAGCTTGTCCGAGTCATTCCATTTGTTGTGAACGCTCACCCGTTCGTAGGACGACAGCCACTCTTCAACGTCGTTGTCGTCGGTTCCGCTGAAGATGGGAGGCTCCCGCTGGCGAACGGTGCCAGCGCAAGGGACGGGTGGCGATGGAAGAGTCTGCTGGTCGGCGTCTGGCATGGCAGAGGGTAGCGTCCGAGAACGGAGTTCCAGGATGGTAGAGTGGAACGTTACCCCGCACGGCTCCACCACTTATAAAGGAGGTTTATTGGGGTTCGTAGCGACCGCCGGTTCTACGATGCACCGAGCACAGTCCCCGAGCTCGAGCTTCTGCTGCGCGCTTGATGCTGCCGATGCTGCTGACCCAGTGTGCACGTTCGTTATCTTCCTTACAATATATATAATATGAATGAGGCAATAAACGAGGAAGGAAATGACTAATACGGTCAACAATGAAATCGGTTTGATTCAATAAGGAATTTTTCTATGGCAATGCGTACATTCCTGAGTGAGTTCCCAAGCACAGACGCTCCGAAAGACAGCAGTACCAAATTGTTCGATAGCAGGCCGAGCTGTCGCACTGTAATTTCCGATGTCCTTTTTCTCAAGGAGGAGAAACGCTGGCATTCCAGTAAATAGTGTTGAATCGTTTCTAATGAGTCGTAAAAATGGCACAAGGGGGAAATTTCCAGACCAGATCAGTGCATGTATAAGTTTAGAAGTGGGACTCGACAACGCAGTCTCGTTCATGTCACTTCAGTCTGTCTGGTTTTGCAAAATTTTCTGCTCCAAGAGAACTGGAAGTGGTGTAGTTCCGAGGATGATGTTAGATTTGATTTTGATATTAAAAGGATGTATCTTTTAAACCTGGCAGTCATGATGAAACCCATCGTTGGAAGAAGGGTAAGCGCAGGGTCGCTGATAAAAGCCTTCGCCAAGCTGTCTGTCACTTCAGTCATAAATATGCCTTTGTGCCAAGGTACCCATAATAACCGTAAAGTCCACAAATTACTTGGAGCCAGTGAGTACAAAGTATTTAATATAGGCAACTCGCCGGGAGCAGTAAGTGAGTTACACATCGATAAATAGGCTGTGATTGTTACCGCGGTTATCCTGGAAGCTTGTAGCTTACGCTAAGCTAGGACAACAGCTAAGAATTCGGCTAGGAATATTGGAATGAAGTCGGGATGCCTAACAGACAAAGACCAATCCAGTGATTATGAAAAAAATCCAACTCCGGCTTCTTCCTCAATCTGCGAAGCATCTGTTGCTATAATTACGTTTGTGTGGAGCTGATTCAAGTTATCCTG
The DNA here is from genome assembly GCF_038994185.2 of Dermacentor albipictus. NCBI lineage: Eukaryota > Metazoa > Arthropoda > Arachnida > Ixodida > Ixodidae > Dermacentor > Dermacentor albipictus. Next base: position 37,143,234 of record NC_091821.1, read on the forward strand.
GAGTAAGCCGTTAAGAATATGCGAGGGAAGCTGCTTTGCATTGTTTGGGTATATATCAGCATAAGTAACAACCAATGAATTTGAGATACTGTTTACCGTGACTACACCATATATGTGTACATCTAAAGGACTCAATAACGATTGTGTTATAATCAATTGTGGCATGTGAAATCGAGGCCATGAGACTCCAAAGAAAATGGGCTGGTTGAATGATAAAGATTGACTGGGACCTTCTTAGTAGGGATTCATAGAGCCTTGTGAATGTTTGAACGGTGAGTATATTAAATGTCATTTCAAGGGAAGCTATTCGTGATCCCTTGTAGAGCACAGCGTTTGCTAAAAACATTGGTAGCGCCAGAAATAAGCGAAGTTCTTCCCGTTCCAGCAAAACTAGTGGACGTAGCTCATAAGCAGACGCCGGAGAAGAACACACAGCCGAACTCCAGTATAGGTCCGATATGCATGCGGTAAATCATTATGAGTGTGTCTCTGCGCATGCCCAATCTATTATTGCTTATCCTTCTTAACATCCCCATTGCACGGGAAGCTTTTGAAGTTATATGTTCAATATGATGACGCCAGTTAAGCTTTCCATCATAAATAATTCCAAGGTACTTGACTTTTTCCACTTGTGGAATGGCGGTATGAAAGGGATATAATAACTGGGTCTTGTGGAGGCAAGACAAGAACAGCACTCTTGTTTGCATTAAGGGACAAGCGGATACTGTCCAGCCATGCTTCTAGCTCGCAGAAGTATTCCTGTAAGCACTCGTACAGTGACTGAATATCACTTGCCGAAGCAAATAATGCTATATCATCAGCGTAAACGTACGTGTTTATATTTTGATGACAAGTAATGGAGCTGAGTAAGATGTTAAAAACAACAGCTGGGATAAATGTGCGCCTTAGGGAACCCCGCGCGTTTATCTGAACTTTTCCGATGAAATTCCGCCTTGTGCACAGTAAAACACCTGCCCGATCGTCGTCTTCTAATGCACTGGTGATTATGATTAATGGATGGAAACAACTTTATTTTGAATCCGGCAAATTTGACGACCCGGGCTCAGGTCTCCCATGAGGGGACTTCGAGGCCTTGCCTCGTCGCCGCCTCTCGGGCTTGCTGGACAGCCCACTCTTGTGTCTTGAGGTTGGAGCTGCGCAGAGCGGCGGCCCACTTCGACGTAAGAGCCTCCGGAGCTACTGCCATTGTAGCTGATGTAACCCGACACTCCCACAACATGTGTGACAGCGTCGCTCTAGTTTCCTGGCATAATTTGCAAAGAGCAGTCGGGTATTGCGCGGGGAAAATGTGCTGCAATCGCACCGGACTGGGGAATGTTTGTGTTTGCAATTGTCGCCATATGACCGCCTGGCGACGTTTCAGCATGGGGTGAGGTGGGGGCAGCAACCGCCTGCCTAGCTGGTTGCTTGGTGATGTCATTGTACCTGACCAGGCGTTCTCGCGTGTTTTGAGCCAGGAGTTCCGAACTCGAAGAGGCGGTCTCCGATTCTGCGTGGCGGGTCAGTTCTCGCGCAAAGCGGTGTGCTACCTCGTTCAAGTTAATGAGGCCCTCATCGGTTGGGGTGGCGACGTGCGCTGGAAACCATATGATCGCGGTGTTATCGAAGTGCTGTCGACCACGTTTGTCTCATTTGACGGCACAAACCCAATATGGGGGATAGACCACGAACCAGGTGGTGATACAATTTAGAAAAATAAATGAATATAAATGAGTAATCGGAGATGAGAAAGAAACCGATATTAATGACATAAAGTGGTGCTAGTCTAGCTATTCCAAAATCTTCTTTGTTTTTTTTTCCTTTTACATTGCGTTTCTCATTTTCAAATAAGAATTTTTTTTCGATACCTACTGCCGCCCGATTCTTGGCCTATGCCCCTTAGTGGGTACGAGCCATGATAGAGGTTCATTATCATCATTATCATAGTGCATAATAAGTTAGTCCCCCTTGCCCAGATAGGAATAGCAACATGAACTGAACATTCAAAATACCTCATGTAGGGGGTACACGTAAAAAATGAGTAAGTTACATTCTGAATAACTATATTAATAATATTATAACTGTGAATTTGTTTTATTCCTATTTGAATTTCGCAAATTGATTATTTATTGAAGGAGAAATAAATCAATTACAGAAAATTGGAAATTATTAAGGCAATCTTTTTGTGTCAACGAAGAAATCATAAATGACTCGGCATTTACGTCATCGACGCACCTCTGCGTCGTCAGCTATACGCCTTTTATCAGTTACTTGCGAACGTGGAACTCGTCGGCAAAAGTTGAATGTTCATGATAACCGCCCTCCTTGTGAAAAGCGTGAAACATGAAACGTGACACAATGACGTATATAATTTTACTTTTTGTTTTGTGCTACGATGCAATAAAGTATGTGTGCTAACGTAATTATGAAAGGAAGTTGAAAATACGTTCGTGTAGGCAATGAAGAACTCTGCAATCTCCGCTCGTGGGTACATGCGAGAATTTGAGGGAAGAAAGAGAAGAAGAAGAAGAAGAACCCTGGAATTATTAGCAATTGTCTTAGCTTTACGCAAATTACCACCATCTCTGCCATCAGCCATAATCTTAACTGATTGTCTTTCTGTCTGTTCTTCACTAACCACACCCAAATTGTCCAATTCATTAAAACTTTCTATTCTCTCCTCCCAAGACACGTCTCGTTCGTTTAGTGTAGGTGCCAGGTCACAAAAGCCTAGCCTTAAATGAATATGCAGATACACTCGCAGTAGCGTCCCCACGATGGTCCTATAATTCCTATTTTACCTTCGTTAGCTTTCATCACTGCGGCGAGATTTAGAAAATATACTGGTACGAATAAGTACGCGCAATCATCATTGGCAACGTTTGATTTCCCGCATCTCATTTTTCCTTGGAACAATAAATGGTGCTCCTCTAGAAAAATTGAAGTAACGATAACGAGACTACGGTGCTGAGTCCCCCCACTGAACTCCGCAGGTCTGGTCTGGCTATATCGCCCTTGCGCCCTTTGTGCAATGAGAGTGAATCTCTGGAACATTTCTTTTTGACATGCCACCGCTTCATTATTCAACGGAAAAGATTTTTAGAACCCTTCCAAAAGCTTGGCTTGAATTTGACTCTTCCAATAACCCTTTCCTTTGAGGCTACCGTACTGGGTTACAGCCACAGGGAGGTTTGTGAAGCCCTCTGCATCTTTCTGCGTGAGACAAAACGAATTTAACGTTAAAATTCTTCAAAATTAATGTTCACAAAATTCACAAAAATATCTAGATAATTGATTATTCATACCTGTAACCAGCAGACACTTTAAATCCCAATTTCAAGATACTTAGTTCATTTCAACCTAATTTATTCAAAAAAGAAATGCTAGCAGTTTCTTCACCGCCCGATTCATGGCCGATCCCCCAGAGTGGGTTGCGCCATTTTACTAGGGAACAAGAACAAGCTCGTCTTAGGTACAGTATGCGAACGATTTGCCCAAAAACTGCTTGGTGAAGGGCTGTTTGCAGCCTCTGTCTTGATTGGTGCATTTTCGTGCCGACTCAGGCGCCTCGCTTCTGCCTCGGCTGACCGAACCGGGTCGGCTGACCGACAGGGTCGTGGCGTCTTACAAGGCGCGTATATGAGCCCGACAAAAGCGCGTCGAGTCGGCTTGTCAGGCTGAAATTGGCCTGTCTCGTTCATTTAAACGCTGGCCGGTCAGGCTGAATGAGCATCGAGTCGGGCTGAGCAAGCCCGACTGCATGGAGTAGGTTGAACCAGCCCGGCCCATTTTCAGCGCGCATGTAAACGCGGACGGGTCGGGCCAGCCAGCGCTGAGTCTTATCGTGGAACTACTGAAACGTAACGGTATACGCGCTGGCAGCGGAACTGTTGCAGACGGACTGCGGGAACGCGTTCATGTCTCGGCTCGATGCTGCGTGCCGCCGTTGTCGCGACTCGTCAGAAGCGAGTTCATATAAACGCGGTCACGTCAGGCTCGGTCAGCCCGATTTCTGACTCGACCCGAACTACAGAGTTGTCGCGTCCGTGCCTCTTTGCTTCTGCGTCTTCGGCTCGAACCAATGAGTCCTCTCGCTTACGTCGCCGTGCTGGCCTCCCCGCGGCACACAAGGAAAGCAGAGTTGTTTTGGCTGGCTACGCGTTTCAGCTTCCGACGATCACCAGCTCGCTGAATCGCTTGGGGGTCTGAGGGTCCTGCTTCCTCCATGCCATTCCACGGTCGCAATCGGATGTTGTTGTTGTTGTTGTTGTTGTTTTTTTTTGATGGGCATGCTTTTATGAATGTCTCACACCCACTCTGAAAGTCTTGTTTCCGCCGCCCATGCATGATGCGCGCGGAGTGCAAGACCGTCTGGTGATATTCGCGTCAGCATGACCGAAATGTCTTCTCTCATTGGTGGAAGCCCACGCTTCAACCAATGGAAGCACTTTCTGACGCACTTGCAAGGTCTGCGCCTGCTAACAACGCCAACGGCGTGAAACTGATGAGCAACGAGCTAAGAAAGGCTGAGAATAGACGCAGTTTAGCCAGTGTAAAACCGGCTGGCTGTTGTGCATGAGGATAGGCTGTATATAAAAAATTAAAGATTATACAAAAAGACCTGATATGAAATAAAAAGAGGCAGGGATAGGGGGAAAATGCACAGATCCCATGCACTGTGGGAATCGATGTTATGCGAACATTTTGCAGGTAGCTGGCCATCCAGCATTGCTTGGTGTTTGGTAAAGAAGTTGCCAGGTGTACCGACGCCTTTGTGTAAATCGACTAGTTGTGCGTGTGACGCGAGCGTACCTTCGTGGGACGACAGCAGCAAGATGACGACGATGGTGACGACGATGGCATAAGGGTAACGACGTTATTGCAACTGCCGCCGTTCGCGAATTCGTTCGTTGCGAATTTATGCAACATGTCGATAGTTGAGTTCTGCATAGATATTTAACGGACGTAAGCGAGAGACACACGGATGGTGACGTGATCGTCGACTGAGTGTTATACAATCGTACGTATATACATATGTATAGTTATTCGTCTTTTTTTTATTCATTTATTTGAATTCTGGGGTCTTAAGTGCCAAAACCACGATTTTATTATTAGACACGTGTAGTGGGGTACTCCAGGTTCATTTCGACCACCAGGGGATCGTTAACGTGCCTCCAGTGCGCGGAACACGGGCGCTTCTGCATTTCGCCGCCATCGAAATGCGGCCGCCGCGTCGGGGATTTGATCCCGCGACCTCGTGCTTAGCAGCGCCACACCATAGCCGCTAAGCCAGCGCGGCAGGTTTTATCGAATGTCCCCCATTCGGCATCATGTATATATGTTTCTTTGTAAGTAAACGAAGCAAGTTCGTTTTGAATACTGTTCCTGTATTATGTGCTAAATTCAGCAAAAAAGTTAGAAGCGCCTTGCCTAATAAACAATTGCAGCGCAGGTAAGCGGGACTTGAGAATTTGCCTACAGGTTGGTGCTAAGTGATATGTTCATCAAGCTTGTTAAAAATATTTTATTGCGCAATAAAGAAGGCTCGGAAAAAGCAATGTTTCAGTTTAGTTTTATAACGCTAATTTCGAGTGCAACCGGCTCGCTAGCATAGGTATTCCGAAGGGCAGCTCACACAGTGCTTCTGTACAGGTAATTCCATTAAATAAAGGTTCATTCATTCAATACCACGAATCGTTCGCTGACAGCTTCGTTGGCAAGGCTTGCAGCAGACGGCTTGCGTATAATATGACACAGGAGTGTAGCGGTGACAAGTGAGCGCGACGAGAGTGTACGTATACCAATGTAAATATACCTGGTAGCGAAGCTTCCATAGAAGCCCATACGTTCAAAACATGGCGGTTGATAGGCGGTTCATGGAGCTTAACGCCATCAGTGTGAGGAGGGTACACTTCCGGCAGAATAAAAAAATAATGTAATGCCATATCCGTTAAAAAAAGAAGTGACGTCATTTTGTTCTGAAAGGCGAGAAATTTGTTTTCGTGGCCAGCCATTACAATCTGTATATTCAGATTCCCCGCCATTCGACTTGGTGGGCGTCCCGAGCTTTCAGCGCGGAAAGCGACGCAGTGAAAGGTCAATCGTACGGGTGTCCAAATCGTACCCCTGCACAGAACATACTTTCTTTAGAGGCAGGCGATAGCTTAGCAGAGTGCTGGTCCCAGCGTTGGACGCCAAGCCCCTCGGCCAGCGCAGTCGCACGAAAACAGCTGAACTAAACAACTTCCTGGCTATCGTAACTCACAACTTTTGACTGAATAGGTTAAAAAAAAGATGAAACGACCTGCGCCATCTAATTCAGAAACACGTCGACAAGCAAAACTACAGAATATGTGAGGGGAGCGTATTGTAATAGGTGAACTTTACGAGCGCGCCTTTCTGCACCCCTCAAGAGATGCAATGCATTGCAAGTGATAGCGGCGTCAACGGCCCCTTCTTATTGTGAGCGCTGAAAAAAAAGGTATTTATTAATAATGATAAAGTAAAATAGAGTTGCCTTTTCTGATCACACGCATTTAACGTTGAAAAGAAGTTTTATTTTCCTTGAATTAATGTGTCTCGTTTTAATTAAAAACGCCTTTTTTCTTTTCCAATGTTTGTTCGCTCCTCACATACTCGCGCTTCAATCGCTGCTCCCATAACGACACTTGCTGATGTCGGTGACAGTTCGTTCTGAAGCACTTTTCGCCCGAAGCTTCGCGACCTATTTGGATCGACCTTGTGTATGTGTGTAGTCTCACCAGTCCCGCAGTGCACTGCAATACTACGCCCGCCACTAGAATGCGCCGATAGCACAGCAAGCAACGCGCTTCCGCATTGCCGTTGAACATTATTGGTCTCTTCGATTTGGCTACAATTTCTTCCTTGATTTGGCAGTGCAGCGCGCGCCACCTGCACCGCGCTCTTTGATTTGACTTCGTGCAGGAGCCAGTTCAGCACGAGCTCACGTTTAGTTCCCATGGGACAAATAAATATTAGTTCTCTCTCTCTCTCTCTCTCTCTCTCTCTCTCTCTCTCTCTCTCTCTCTCTCTGTCCCTTGCGCTCGCTACTTTGCAAGTACAGGCGTCATGCAAGCTTTGACGCGAAATAGCCACTTCCCGCCACTCTTGCTGTAGTTCCCCGGTCAAACGACAGGGAGCGTTGACCGGCCCTATCCCAGATATCCCCTCGACAGAGTTAGCATCGAGCCAGTCGGGCGTCGAGACAGCCGAGGCTGCACTGCCTGCCAGAGTACCTCGGTACCTCTCGCAAGCAGACGCGCTCCTCCCGCCCAAGGATGCCCGCTGGTTACGATCGCCAGGCGTCGGGTCGCCAGCGCCCGTTGACGCTTTGGGGAAGAGAGCGACTGAGAACTCGGGCACGGGGCCACGACCACCCGGCCAATGCGACCCGAGATGAACCGAGGAACGAGCAGCGGATGGCGCGGGCCCACCACCCTTCGGAGCGACCACGTGAAGGTGGGGGCAACCGCGGCGTGGGTAGGAGCGGCTCGACCGACGAGCCACGGCGCCGGGGCTCCAACACGGCCCGAGTGCCCCGGACCGATCCCCGGTCAGAGTTACCCAACCCGCAACGCGCGGGCAAGCTGCGGTCGTTGCGCCACGTGGCCACGCTGGTTGCACACGTGGAGGACCAGCCACCCCGCATGTACGCTAGCGCAGCCCCCTGGAGGACGCAGGTGCGGGTGCAGCGCACCCGCGGCCTGGTCGACACGGCCCTGCCAACGGAACCCCCGGGAAGGTACTGCGAGGTCTGCGGCGGCCTCGTGATCGTTGCCGCGCGGCACGCGGCCTCGGAGCTGCATATCGCCAGGATGGCGGAGGCCGCGGCCCGAGGGAGCTTGCCGTGACGCCACAGAGGTGCCCGATAGGATTGCGCGCGATCCTGTCGTGATGGCTCGTCCGGGGACCGGTTCCTCCTTTCCCGCCGCTGGAACCCAGGCAGGTCCAGGTCCATAAGAGGCGGGCGCCTTCGATTTCGATTTATCAGAAGGCATTTGGAGCTTTTTAAATAAATGTGTCAAATAAACCTTTCAAGCATATATCAACTTGAAACCAAGTGACTTTTGTTCTTACGGGAGTCACGGTACACGACTGGAGACGACGCTCCTTACCCTACCTCCCGCACGGCAAGCCAGGCGGATTACCGCCGGTGGAGCGACCCCTCCCTCCCCCTCCCATATCCCCATCTTCGAACTGGTCACAAGCGTAGACCGCCATTAGGTTCACGAGCCCCGAACTGACTGGCCCGTGTAGTATAGCAAGTCAGGGGCGCCGGAATCTGTGCTCCAGGTAAACCCTGAAAATGAGAAAACTGCCAGCCACAACGAAGCAAGGATCTCAAGTAAACGTCTTGTTCCCCTGTTTTGTCGTTCGCTGCCTTTGTTTGCTGTGCGACCCAGGCAAACATCTCGATCGCTACGAGCCTACATACAAGTTCCTCTAGCTTGCAATAAACGTTATTTGCACAAGTGTGTTGTCTGCTTGCCCTTGTACTGCCGAAGTACTATCGAGAAAGGTGAGCGCCCGTGAGTTGGTCGTCAAGCCTATATATAAGCTTTTTACGTGAAAAGGCGACTTAGCGAGAACCCCATCCACAACTTCCCTTAACGTCAACGCTGCCTTCGTCAATGGATATCTGGGATATAATACGATGTTGATGATGATGAGGTTCCATCCTTTGTAACGGGCGGGCACACTACTACGCCCTAGCCACATAGCCACATACCTTAGCGCAAAATGGAGAAAATAATTTATAAAAAAGACGTTTATGATACTACCTAATGCGAAATTTGAGCGCAGCCCGATACGTGTTTTGATTTCGTGATATATTGAGGCTAGTAATTTGTGACCGAAATAACCGCACGAGATTAGTAGTGGACCACTGCCGTCAGCGTCTTCACAGAGGCAGGGACAGTATATGGAAACGCTGGCATGATGAGCGGCATCTCAGAGCCAGCTGTGGAAGAAGACCACGGCGAACGCGCGAGCAGTGTCACGAGATCGAGGGGCAGTATGGGAACGTTGGCATGATGCGCGGCGTCGGAGCTAGCTATCAAAGACGACGACGACGAACGCGTGAGCAGTGGCACAAAGGCGAGGGGCAGTATGGGAACGTTGGCACGCGTTGAGCGGCGTCGGAGCTAGCTATCGAAGACGACGACGAACGCGCGAGCAGTGGCACAAGGGCGAGGGGCAGTATGGGAACGTTGGCACGATGAGCGGCGTCGGAGCTAGCTATCGAAGACGACGACGAACGCGCGAGCAGTGGCACTAGCGCGAGGGGCAGTATGGGAACATTGGCACGATGAGCGGCGTCGGAGCTAGCTATCAAAGACGACGACGACGAACGCGCGAGCAGTGGCACAAGGGCGAGTGGCAGTATGGGAACGCCGGCACGATGAGCGGCGTCGGAGCTAGCTATCGAAGAAGACGACGAACGCGCGAGCAGTGGCACTAGCGCGAGGGGCAGTATGGGAACATTGGCACGATGAGCGGCGTCGGAGCTAGCTATCGAAGACGACGACGAACGCGCGAGCAGTGGCACTAGCGCGAGGGGCAGTATGGGAACATTGGCACGATGAGCGGCGTCGGAGCTAGCTATCGAAGACGACGACGAACGCGCGAGCAGTGGCACTAGCGCGAGGGGCAGTATGGGAACATTGGCACGATGAGCGGCGTCGGAGCTAGCTATCAAAGACGACGACGACGAACGCGCGAGCAGTGGCACAAGGGCGAGTGGCAGTATGGGAACGCCGGCACGATGAGCGGCGTCGGAGCTAGCTATCGAAGAAGACGACGAACGCGCGAGCAGTGGCACTAGCACGAGGGGTAGTATGGGAACGTTGGCACGATGAGCGGCGTCGGAGCTAGCTATCGAAGACGACGACGAACGCGCGAGCAGTGGCACTAGCACGAGGGGTAGTATGGGAACGTTGGCACGATGAGCGGCGTCGGAGCTAGCTATCGAAGACGACGACGAACGCGCGAGCAGTGGCACTAGCACGAGGGGTAGTATGGGAACGTTGGCACGATGAGCAGCGTCGGAGCTAGCTAGCGAAGAAGATGACGACGAACGCTGTTAAGAATTGACCACTTGCAGAAGTACGACTGCGCATGCGCCAAAACCGGCCGCGGGGCGGCGCTTCGTGAGCGCCGTCTCCGTGGTTGGAAAGCAAACTGCGCTGCTCGGGCGTGACATGCCGGCCAACTGAGTCGCTTTCGGCTGCACGAGCTGTTATTATGAAAATGGACATAGTAATTTCTTCAAATTTCCGCCCGCGAAGGTTAATGTGGAGAAGTTTGTGGACGGCAGCGGTGAAGCGGTCGAACCCGGACGGCACGCCGTGGCAGCTAACAGTGCATTCTAGGATCTGTGGCTTATGCAGGCGACTTCTATTCCCTTGTCATCTCCTGCCAGTTCTGCAACGCTGAACAGAAGGCCAGCGACGTGCTGGCAGGGCTTGCTGAGGCTGTAAAATATAAAGAATGTAGTTTTCCTTCGCGCTCGTCACTGAGTGACCCTGAGTATATGCGAGTACGATTAGGCGATTTGTGAAGAACGGCGCAAACAGATGCGGCCAGTCTATGTACGTCATGTCATTTGTGAGTCTGCGCTCGTCTTCTTTTTTTCCGTACATGTCAATTGTGTTGCGCTCTCTTCCAACATGACTTTGAACCAATTCGTCAAACTATCTGCCTTGATGAGTATTCGCGAGTGAGCGGGTGCGTATTGGCCTGCGGATGCACGCGCTGCCCATATTTAAGCTAATATAACGTATAATAAAATAGGTTGGCGTAAGCTTTGAGGCCTTAGCGCTCGCAAAAACAGACTGAATAACCTACCGCGTACATATAGCGCATGCGAAATCTGGGATACGGCTTCGTAAACCACAAGCATGCAACACAGCAGTTTGGCGAAACAGCACGAGATGAATATCAAATTTGCAAGCTAGAACGCGTACATCTGTTGTTCCATGCAACAACTAAGAGTTCGGGGAATGCGACAGGCTTAAAGCACTCATCCGGCCACACATTCACAGTGCTCTCCGGCAATGTCGCCAATGGCTTTTGTGAACCACGCTGTAACCACGTAGATGCCCGACTTCATGGATGGCGTGTACGTAGCTCCTATGAGGCCAAGTGGAAGGTCCACGGTGTTTACGTTAAGTTTTGTGTGCTTAACTTAACCCTCTTTCTTTAAAGCCCATCGGTGGTGTGCCTGACAAACGGACGAAGTGTTGGCATGAAGATAACCGCACGCATTGTCGATCATTATCCAGCGCTCTGAGAAGTCAGCTGTCCGTCCCATTTGCAAAAATGGCAAGAGAATGAAGTCCTCTTCAATCATATTTAAGGCAGGTCATATATGGCAACTACCAAAGAACGTCGACGCTTTCACAAAACGTGAAAGAAGCTCTGCAAACACAACGTCGCCACTCGATGCCGCCGTACCAAAGCAAGGCTGGAGCCGGGATGTTTTCCAACCAAGCGGCGAGGCGCAAGCTTCCCGTTTTTCGCGCTAGGTGGCGCTCCGACTTCTGCAAGTGGTCAATGGCGAGCTGCAATGCAGGATTGCCACCCAATTACGACTGGGGAACAAGACGCGCATCCCCACTCTCCGTCGCTGCAGCTAGGATGCGTTCGATGAAGCGGGCTTTGTGCTGAAACCGCCGCCATCCTCTAGCCCCATCGCCGTTGTGACGGAATGAGTTCGGCGGGCGAACTATTGTGCCCGAACTCCCCAGCGCGGACCTGATCTGCTACGCGCGAGCTGCCGCGGGAAAGCCGTTTTTTGTTGCTTCCCACGCGCCGACCGGGACGCAGGAGAACGAGCTACCCAGAATGGCTCCGAGCTTCCCGAAACGGCTCCCCTCTGACGTCGGCTCCGGACATCGGAATGTGTGTGCCTTTGTGTGCGTAAACTGTTCTGCGGGGAGGCGGCGAATTTACAATGAGTAAACGAGCGTTCGCGTCACCTTGTATCGCGGGAGGACCGAGTGTTTCAAAACTGCTGTGATGCGAATGCTCGACAGACTTCTCTTGCAGGGTTAAGTTGGACTGACACTCTTTTTCTTAAGCAGTCATGTTAGACTGATGCACTTTTCTCAAGCAGTCATGTTAGACTGATTTAAATACTGTAAATAAACCCATATTCCTCGTTCTCGATGAGAAGCAGTTCTTCCCTTCATCAACGTCCTCAGCGTGGATAAGTTGGACGACGGCATGGGCCAGCTACCTTCGAATTCATGCCGGACTCCAATCTTGACAACGGACCACGAGCGATGGGATTGAGCCCCAATCCTGACAACGCGCGAGCAGTGGCACGAGGGCGTTCGCGCGGGATGCCGACGAGCCGCTCGAGGCACATTGTGTTTATTCGCGGGCTTCTTTCACACTGGGAAAAACGCTTTTATGTAGCCCGTATTGAGCAACCGAAAGCTGTATCAGGCGTTTTTCATGTTGCTCTACAATTTTCTGATTGATACTTTTCATCTAATTAAATGTTTGAGTTGATTTAAATTAATTAAGACGAATTATGTAAGTAGGCGGAATGTTAAAAATAATACGAGTATCTTCAAGCGACGGCGAACTACGTTACCTTGGTTCTGTTCCATCCACAACTCCAGCAAAGTACACTCTTCGTCCACTTAGGCAAACGTTAACCCTGTTGCCGCGGAAATAGTTGTCCGGCAAACAAGATACGGTGTTACTGTATTTAGCAACAACAAAGGTTCTATCGACCACCTTAATAGAGCTGTATAGACTAAATCAATCAAACAGGCTGAGCTACAGATTAAATTAGCGCGAAAGACGCAAGCCACCCATCAAGATAACTGGAGTGGACCCTGATGTCTCTCCATCGCACTTCATTGCCGCGATATATGAGGCAAACGATGGACTGACCCTCAACACTGACACGTGTGGAGTCAGGACATCATTTCGGGAACGCAGGCGAAGCGCTTCTCATGTTTTGGAGACTGATACTCCTACGTTCCGCCATTTAATGCATCGAAGGCGCGTTATGGACAGCGATCCATGCGAGCGACAATGTGCATGTACATCGCGAGAAAAAGTTTTGAGATACAGCATCAGCAAAAATTAAAACATCTTCAAGCGCAGCTGCGCGGCCTAGAATTGGTTTATTACATTGTATTGGTCAAAGACATGCACGTAGGTGTGCACTCTTGATTTCAATTGGAATGCCCAGTCAAAAAAAAAAAAAATCGCGACGTACACCTTTGGAGTCCAAACTTTTGCTCGCGACTGTGCCTCTGTGTGTACTTTCGCTCCACGTACAGCCATGCCCATTATGCATGTACACAAAAGCACGATATTTCTGGTGTGCAGGTGCACTCGCAATGTTCTGTCCGCATATGGGAAGCAGTTTCTTGCGCGGAGTGTGATCTCGAGCCGGAAGGCGCTCGTCCCATCCGGCGGGTCACGAGGTGTGCCCCGTCCTAAGAGGGAACGGATGAAGAGGGAACGGTTGAACGCAGCGCGTTCAACCGTTTGTTTTGCGGTTGCGCGCTCAGGCTTGAACAACGCATCACGATTTTTCGCAGGACGGGCGTTAAATGCACGTCCCGCGCTTTCTCTTCTGTTCTACTCGCCCCTAAATCCCTCTGTCCGCTTATACCAAATATTCCATTCCTATTGGTTTTCTTATTTTCTCAGTGGTGCCTCTTTTCGCGGCACATTACGAATTTTTGCGGGCCGGGCGAACCATACACGTCCCAAGCTTCCTCCTCTTCTTTTTTTTCTATTCACCCGTCGCGGTTACTTGGTTGCTATGGTGTTGGGCTGCTAAGCACGAGGTCGCGGGATCGAATCTCGGGCGAAGGCGGACGCATTTCGATGCGGGCGGAGACCCCTGTGTACTTAGATTTAGGGGCAGGTTAAAAAACTCCAGGTGGCCAAAATTTCCAGAGTCCCTCACTATGGCGTGCCTCATAATCAGATTGTGATTTTGGCACGTAAAACCCCATAATTATTTTTTTCTTTTTTATTCGGCCCTACTTTTCTGTACCCGCTTTCACCAAACGTTTTAATTCTCTTGGTTTTCTTCTTTTCTTGGTCGAGCCGCCTTTAATTTCTCCTTTGCATGTCACAATTCCGCCGTCCATTTGTGCATTCGTATTCCTCTATTCCTTTCCATTTGCATTGACATCGCTGGGTGCCGGCCGAATCTGGCGCGCAAATTGAACCATTCCTTTGCCGGTGTTTGCCATCTCCTCCGTGCGCTTTTTCGTTTCCTTTTCGTATATCGCATGTCTATCATCCGTTTCTCTCTTTCTCTTTCCGTTTTCGTTATCACAGACATTGTTGCCTCTACGCCATTACTTCGTTTCGCGCGAAATGCGAACTTTGGAACGTGTTCTTCACGCTCCGACATGACATGAAACTCGCATCCGACCCCGACTTTTGTAATTGGGCATGACATTCCCATTAAAATTCCTTCAAATTAACCTCGAGTATGCAAAGCGCGAGACGCCCGCAATGTATGAACGTATACGCGATGGAGAGTTCTCTTTAGCGACAGTTACTCATCCGCATAACGTTCGCGGAGTTTTTCCCACACCACCTTCTCCATTCTTAGTTTTTTCCTCTGACTCTAATCCTTTATGTGCCGTCATTGCATACAGGCCCCATTTGACGTTTCCCCGTTTCCCATCTCGCGAAACGCCAGTGCCAGTCTTATACGAAACCCCGGACAGAACCTTTGCATTTGTTGCAGCATATGCGCCGCCATTACACAATGCCTCGAACGTTCTACCACTCCTCATGTATTACTAGCCGGGGACTTCGATACAAAACACACCGTTCGCCGCCACACATGGTCTGCTTTTCTTCAATGATTCTACCTCAACCCCAGTTATGAGTCCCCCTACTCGGCCAGTTGTATAGACCTAACATTAGAGTCAGCCTCGTTATTAACTAACGGATACAAATGGCACGTTGCCGAGGACGATACGTTTTGCGAGCATAAGCACATTGATGTAGACGTCGGGAAAGTAACGTAACACTGTCGCGGAACAAACGTATGACTGGTAACACAATGTCAACGCATCCTTGACAGAAAATCAATGGTTTGAAGTTGTACGCGGAGCAGACCTTCAGTCCTCCTTAGCACTCGATTTGTCCTTTCACAGTTTTATAACATCTTTAACCGCGCATACAAACGTAACCTCCAACCTGATAAGCTGTCACATCCTTTTAAATCTTGGTTTAGAATGATGTGACAACTTGCCACGGAACGCAAGAGTATCGCTGCAAAGTGACGACGCTTTCACCGCTTTCAAAGGTCTAAAGATGACTCCCTACGTCAATATCTTCGCCAACAATACAGTTCTGCACTCGCATATTTTCGTGCGCGCATTCGCGAGGCAAAAGACAGTTGTCTCGGAGAACATTCACGAACATGTACAAAACGTACCTTATTTGACCAACCCTTTAGGACAGAATTTAACCGTACCCGTCCCGCGTCGAGACTGCCCCCTCGTCACGTATACCCGGATGGAACAACTATACAGTCGCACCTCGAATCCGCCGCACTGATACTTCACATTCCAGTACCCGTTCACGATTCATCGTCAGATTATCCTTATCACACCATCATTCCGCAATGCTTTACCACGAAATACATCATGAAATCGAAGGACGTCCCATTAACTTTACCCGAAATAACAATGGTTATTTCGGGTAAAGTCTGTGTCCACCCGTTCCGCCCTAGGACTTAAGGTTACACCTCTAACAGTGTTTACTCTTTCCAATGCTCACCCACAATCCCTGCTTTTCTCCTTTAATCCGGCTCTCAAACTTGGCTACTTCCCCGCTTGTTGGCGACGCGGTCGCGTCATTTTCCTTCCCAAACCCCATCGTCCACCTGAAGATCCTACCTCAAAGCCCATTTTCATGGACTCAGTTTTTGGCAAGGCTTTGGACAGACTACTTTATGGTCGTTTACATTTTTTACTGAACTCTCATGGCCCCACACATGACCGCCAGTTCGGTTTTACCCATGCTCGCAGTACGGTACTTGCTCTCCACGCGTTGGAATCCCGACTTCTTCAGTTTAAAGCCCCTCGGACGCCATGCAGTGTTGGCTTCATTAGATTTAAGAGGTGCATTTGATAGTGTCTGTCATCCTCTCGACCTAAAGCTTTTGAGAGACCGACACTGCCCGGACAATATCATTTAATTCGCCCCTTCCTTTCGGACAGGTCGGTAGTCTATCGATCACAGGCGCCACAGGTGGAATCAAGTACCACCTTGGGAAGTCCGCAAGGCTCTCCCCTGTCTCCACTATTGTAGAACCTAATTATTCCCAACCTCCTACATCTGCCCATGCCTACAGACGTTACCATTCAGGCTTAGGCAGATGGCACCATCATCATTATCCCAGCAACAAAGCACAGTCGGTCACGACGGCTGAGCATGTCCTGTCCCGCGTTCAACAATGGACAATGCGTAACAAATTCCAACTTATTGAATCCAAAACGTACTGTGTTCTCTTTACACATGACTATGGAGGCAGGAAAAAACTACACCCTACAATTCGAATACCTGGAATGTCCAAGGAGTTACAATTCAAGGATACTTTACGCATTCTCGGTGCTGAATTTGACCGCCGTCTTTTATTCTTTAAACACGCTGAGGTGTTACAGAATTGCGCACTGCCCATTCGACCACGGACTAACCCAATGACCTGCAGGTAGGTGGGAAAACGGTGAGATATATAGATAGCTAGCCCCCGGAAAGTGCGTGAAGTACCCTAAGAATGCAAGCGCAGTAAAACGCATTTTGCCTTACCGCGTTGCGTGCGATTGCTGCTACTATACAGACAAAATCGAGATGCCGCCGCTAGACGTGAAGCATGGGCGCGAGCCCTGGCAATGCTCTGGAAGCAGCTGGGAGCCTAGAAACACAACCGTTTGTGCAACGCACACTTTCATTGCGGCAAAGGAAGCGTTTAACGCATATGCCTCATGTTGTGCGACAGATTGTGCGTCGTTCAGACAAAAATTGTATCCAGACGTGTATGTCCCACTCCCAGTGTCTTAACCTGCATTGAAGAGGACGCCCTCGAACGCCAAGGCTGAGCGTTGGGCTAGTTGGTGCATGCGTAATCTATCTCTTTCCCCGCGCATTAGACACTTCACTTTCCCGAACACAGCCATAAATGCACTTTGCTCAAGGAAGAACAGAAAACGGCAACACAAGCTTGGCACAAAAGTGCAATCTGCAAAAAACAATCCGACCGCACGTGTCACTTAATTTGCAATAAAGAGGGCGGTTTTGTTATGACGCAAAAGTAAATGTTCGAATCAAAGGTGTCCTACGCCGTTAGCTCACTTTTTCCTAAGCAAATATGACACTTCGCTAGCAAATGGAAAAAGGGAAGCACGTAGATTGTGCACAGCTACAGCTGGACAAACTGTCTCACTCCAATGACAAAGCCGAGAAACTAACCTTGAAGGCTTTTTTTTTTCTTTTCAGCATCAAAACGCACAAGCTGGACCGCCCGTTACGACTAATTAAGTCTCTGAAAATGGCACCTGACAAAAGGCAGTTGCTCAGTTCTTACAAGACATTAAAACCTCATTAAAACTTCTTTCTGGGCGAGTTGGTGCATACTTGACATAAAAACTGTTACAGCGCAAACACATGCAACCACAAAGTATGAAGGACAGGGCACAAGCGCTGACTGTCAACTAAATCTTATTAACGGAAGACGGATACCTTATATAAGGGGAAGGGCAGAAGTGAAGGGGGAAGGGAGTATGTGTTCTGTCCTTCATACTTTGTGGTTGCATGCGTTTGCGCTGTAACAGTTTTTATGTCAAATTACAAGACATACTTGCCGTTTTGAATGTTGTGCCGTTATGTTCCGTATAAAGTCTAAGGGCGATAACACTGTCGCCGCGCGCCGTATGTGCAAGTGCAAGCGTGAACCGACGACCGCGGCTCAGTACGTCTCGCGCTGGCAAGGGAGGAAAGCGGAGGACGCGCGCCGTCTTCCGTCCTGCGCCAGGAACCGGGGGGGGGGGGGAGGAGAGGTCGGGGGTTGTACTTCGGCAGCAACTGCGTATGGCGCGGCTGCGCGGGCTTAACCTTGAAAGCGATCTGCTTAGGGGCAGGGTTTACGTGGGCCGAGGGCTCATAGCGTTGGGCGTGCTGGGTTCTCGCCGCTCAATTTGCGTTGAAGCGATAGACAGCACGAAGGTCACTTCGCTCGCTGCTGCTGCCGCACTTCTTCACGCCAGCATTTTGACAGCGAGCGTCTGCGGTCATTGAGCGTGATGCGTGCATGTTTGCCTATCCGCGCATGTTTCCAAGTTTATAGGGCCGATAAGACTGCTATCCTTACTTATTATGGCTGCCTACTAATTTGCTATCACAATCTATACTTTGCCTTTCGGGCGAAACAGCGAATTTTTTGTCAAGAAATTCAACAGAAGTCATTGACTTCTTAAAAGCTAACCCGAACAAAGGGCACCTTGCCTGCTTTATTGACATCATAGATTTATGTTATTGAATACCCCAGGATTTGTTTATTTGCACTGCTAACTGTATTGGCCGAAATATGTAATTTTCGCAATTGAAACTCCATCCAGGATGACAGCCTGGAGCTCCTAGAACTGCTAAACACGCACGAGAAGTCAAACTTTCTCTCTAAATGACGTTACTAATCTCTCTAAAATATATATACATATATGGAGTGTGTATAAGGTCCTACATAGCACCATTATTAAGTTCTCTGTTTTTGGTGGAACGTAGCAGAATGCTTCAAGCCCGTAGTGAAAGCTCAAAAGCAAACAATGTTTGGCTAGCAAAATATTTCAGCATGTGAACGATTATTTGGTGTCTTTAGACTGTGGCAAGCGCACCCTTGACCATACTATGGCGGAAGTTGCGTCACTGTTTACTGAATACTTGTGTTCTCTTGCTGCAACTAGAAACATGACGGGAAGACCGCTGAAGCGTGTTGGATCTTCAGTCAACAGTGCAGTAACATGTATGTTGGTCCTATGCCCTGCGAGGCAACAACGCGCTGAATGTGGTGCAGCACAAAAGCAAGATACAGTAGTTGGTTATCTTGTACTTGCAACAGATTAGCCACAACGTAAAGCGAATAGGCGAACCAGTTGGTGTGGAAGTCGCGTGTTTGGCCCTGATAAGCGCTCAAAAATGTGCCTTCGGGTAAAGTGACAAGTCGTAGACAGAGGTACATGCACTACTAAGCATAAAGACAAGCTCGCACCATGTGATCAAAGCGCTGTTCACTGTACTCATTTGCCTTGCATTAGTGAGTATGTAGGTCAAACTGGGCGTTGCCGCAACGAATGCCTTCGAGAAAATAGAACATAGAAAGGGTTGTCAGTGGGAACCTTGGGCGATTGTGGCTGCCGGCTTCTTTTCAATCAAGTGCGAGCAATCACAAATGGAAAACATGGAGTGACAAGAGCAATCATCGGAGTGCAAGAAATTTCGAAATGGGGCAAGAAGTGTGTCAGTGTGGCTTCACGCACCTTGTCAAAAAAGGAGTGCGATTTCATATCGCGAAATAAGTACCATATGCGGCGGTGGTCTTTTGCAGACTACATTTCTGTGCCTCACTATGGAGCCTTTTCTTCTTTTTTTTTTCCTGGCACAAAGTGCATTTGTAGTTGCGATCAGGAAAATGAAGTTCAGTTGTATAGTTCAGTGTTGCGTGTGTACATTCTGCCGTATCTTGTCTTACGCGCTGGAGAAAAAACATCGCTTATGCCCTCGAAAGCCACGAGCTCTCGCTCAAACAGTGGATAACACAATCGAAATAGAAGACTCATAGTCAAATGCGGCCCCCAAGAGCAACCTTATTTGATAATTTTCACATAGAGGATGCTGCCAAAAAAAGCTCGAGGAAACGCTTAAAGGGCCCCTCACCAGGTCTGGCCATTTTGAGCTGACAAGCGCGGAGCATACCTTGCGCGATAACAATCGTGTCTGCAAAGTATTACATCCCTACGCGCCGCGGAAAGGTCTGAAATTTCAATCCGAACGCCGTTTCCCTCTTCACTCGCGGCCGCCGCGCTCCAAGCCGGACGGTGACGTAATCCTGCCCCGGCGCCTACGTAATCGTGTCCGCAGTGTGACGTCGCTCGTGGTGGCACGTGACTTTTAGAATTATTCGAGATATCTAGCTGCCATCTGTGCGATCTGTTGCTTGAATTGACGAATTGAAGTTTAGAGAGAAATAATATCACATACAAACGGAACGTCTGCGTGTTTTTTGTATTCGCACTGAAGCAAGAGAGATGTACTTCCGCTTCGTCTGCTTGTTCCCACGGTCGTGCGGTCACGTGCGCAGGTACCGAAACTATGCCATTTTCTACCGAGTTCCAGCGCGTGATCAAGCTCTGCGATCCGCTTGTTTTACCTCAGTATTTGTGTAGCACTGAATTATACTACTAGCCATGTTTCCTTGTGCACAGCGCGCAACATCGTTTGCTGCGCGAACGAGACAACTTTAGAGATAACAGCTCGCGCGCGGGAAATGCGTATCGCCGCACACAAACAAAAAAAAGCAAGGAGCAAAAAAAAAAAAGAAGGCGGGGCCTGTGATGTTTGCGTCAAGCGATCCTCGAGGTCCGGTATGGGAGAACGCAGGGAAGGAATTTCGCTTGCGTAGGCTAAAAGGGGCGAGTGGAGAGAGCGTCTTGCTTGGCAGTGGAGCCCGCCTGCTTAAATCATGGGTTCGAGGCAGTGGAATATTTCTATCTCTGCTACTAATGAGCCGATTTGAAAAATTTTTGCGGCAGAATGCTCCCTAGAGGAAACGTAACAACTCCCAGCGTGTAACCCAAATTTGCTATGGGGTCTGGTGAGGTATACAATATAGCAAAACGTAACTGCGCGAGTTAAAAAAACGAAAAAAAAAGTAAAGTGAGCGTGGTAGTCAATATGATTGCATTTCAGGGACGCGAACATATAAGTGAGTGAAAACTTTATTTAAAATGTCCGGCTATTTTGACGGGGCGGGGCCACAAGCACCACAGCCTAGGCGATGGCCTCGAGCCCTTGGAAACGCGAGGCTCCAGGCCGCCTTCTAATGAGGGTGAAATGTAAAAAAAAAAAAATGCTCATGTACTTCCTGTCAGGTGAATGTTGAAGAACCCCAGGTGGCCAAAATTAATCCGGAGCCCTCACTATTGGCGGCGAGGAGTTACGGAGTCGCCATCTATCGGAAGCGCCTCACTGGCGTAGTATGAGGGATCACGTGGCACGCTCCTCATAGGTTTTGCTGTCAGCGCTCACTGAAAACACCACGCGCGAGCTCGCCCTGACATTTCTGTAAGTACTTTCGAAACGAGAGAAGTTTCTTACTGTCTAAATAATAATCTTGGGCCAACTCAAAGCACACAATCGTTTACAGACGCTATCTCTTTACCGAAAACGTACAGTGAACGCCACTGTGCGCGGTCGCCGCGATGGAGTCTCCCGAACCGGCTTCTTGCATGAAAGGTAGGTAAACGCTGAGAGCAAACTATCTGAAATATGTTCTTATAGTGTTTGTATAACTAAATGGAGCGTAATAGAATGAAGCCTCAATGCAGCGATCGCGCAGATTCGCAGCGACCGACTGCGCGTCTGCATGCTTGTCCGCGCACTGTTTCGCTTTCTCCGCGCTCGCGTTTTCGCACCGTGCCGTGAGCTTTAGGCCGCAGAATATGAGCATTTGACAGTGTACAAGCAACCATTGTTGCGTGGGCGCTATCAGAGTTGTTCAAAAATAATTTCATTGTAGAGACTTCGACGCCTACGGGGGGGGGGGGGGGACTATGATGTGCCGTCGCGACGATTCAATCTTTTTTTTTTTCTTCTAAATTCTTTGACCCTTCAATACTATTTCTCGAGTTGCGTCGTACTGTATGTTTATCGATGTTCTCAGCGTGCAATTCCCCGCTGCTCCTTTTTTGTAATCCAGTGCATTAATTCATAACACAAACATGACCATATATGCCATGCTTTTTTTAAATGTGATTCTTACCGCTGCCTTTCCACTCCACCGAACTTGCCAGTATCTATAGCATCGACAAGTTCATAGACCAAACCGTCATGACATTAGTCGGGCAGCGGTCTCGGGCGAGCGTCCAAGTGCGTGTTTTCAGAAGATCGCAGACCGGGCGCCGCTGCAGAAATCTTCCTCGCGTCTGTGCTTGCTGCATACCCGAGTTGTAGCCGATGTCTGTTTGCCGGTTTTATGTTTCGCGAGCCAAGCTTCACACAGCTTCTTGTCCTGCGGCTATGTGTGAATAAGGCTGACACCGTGCTCCGTTGCGTGCGTCCGGCATTCCGGCACCGAGCAGTAGCCTACCATGTTGTGCGCCTTCAAAGGCAGCCACTACCTATTGTAGTGCTTTCAAGCGTTGTAAAGGAAACACTCTAAGCGGGAAAATCTCGCCACTAAATGAAGACCGCAGCATACGAGGGAATTTAAACTCTCGTTTTCAGCTCGCTTCGGCGCGCCCGAAGCAGCCGACGCGGCCGCTATGTCCACGTGATCCCTCCTAGCACGTCACGCCGACGGTGGCGCCAGCTTTTCCAGTGGTGGAGCTCGAGGCCAATACGGTCGTAGCTAAACAGGAGCACCTCCCATCGTGCGCCGCGGTTCGAAGCTGCCGTGTCTACCCGATTCGTCACCCGCCGTGGTGGCTCAGTGGCTAGGGTGTTAGGCTGCTGAGCACGAGGTCGCGGGATGGAATCCCGGCTGCGGCGGCCGCATTTCGATGGGGGCGAAATGCGAAAACACCCGTGTATTTAAATTTAGGTGCACGTTAAAGAACCCCAGGTGGTCAAAATTTCCGGAGTCCTCCACTACGGCGTGCCTCATAATCAGAAAGTGGTTTTGGCACGTAAAACCCCATAATTTAATTTTTTTTTTTACCCTATTCGTCGGGGGATTCTGCTGCTCGCTACCGGCGCATTCCCATAGAATATGTGCTGCAGCGCCACTCCGGCTCCGCACGCTTTTCATTCTTTGAATGAATAAAGCGAGCAAAAAAAAACAACAAAAAAAAACAGGCAACTGGTACAGTGCTTACACGCCAAAATCCACTGTTTACAAAAGGGAACCACCGTAAATGGCTGTATGCTTCCTGCGCGATGGAAACATATACAGTGAAAGCTCGTTAATTCGAACTTCAATAATTCGAATTTATGGATAATTCGAACTGTACGATTTGGTCCGGCCAAGCTCCACAGAAGTCTATGTATAAAAAAGTCCGTTACTTCGAACGCCAGAAGGTTCCCTCACGGATAATTCGAACTACGCTCGCCTGGCACACGGCCAGAGAAACGCGCCTACTGCCTGCACACAAGGCTGTATTGCCTCCGAAACGGAGAGAACGGCGAGAGAAGGCAAAATCGGAAAAAAATCTAACCGACGCGGGGTCAGCCAGAAGGCAGCGGCGGCTGCCGCCTCCCCGTTCTACGTAACCTCCGAGATTTCTTGGCCGTTGCAAATCTCAGAGGCTTTGCAAATCTTGTACAGCTGCAAATGTTGTGCGGAGATGGCACTGCAAGCTCCAAAACACAGCGAATCAAGTACGTCAGCTGCGCTTGCAATCAAGAACCAACGAATCAGGGCTTTCGCCACCTTCACATGTTCAGCGTCTTTGTCTCGGCAGTCTTCATCGGTTGTGCACCTCTGTTTTCAGCGTAGGAGGTATCGGCCGTCGCGATTCATTGTGATGGTGTTAAGCCTCGGCTAACGTTCGTTTCGGTGGACATCGGTGGTGTGGCACAGTCGGACCCAGAGCTTCGACTTGAAGATGGCGTCTGCCGCGGGCACACGCCATCATTTTCTGACACGCCAAATTTCTGACATGCCCTACTGCTTCCAAATCGCAGTGTACTGTTGCCCTCCTTCACTTTCGTTAGTTCGAACTTTCGTTAATTCGAACTGAAGCGGCTTCCCCTTGCGGTTCGAATTAACGAGCTTTTACTGTACTCAAACACGCACTCGCAGCGTGTTCCAGTGACCACGCCGCTACACTGTCCACGCCTGGGCGCGTAAATTGCATGGTAGACGTCACACACAAGAGCTTGTTGTGCGCACTACATTATTATACAATGCACATTAAAATGCGGATGCAGCCTTCATTGAAACACTATCCACGATAACCCCTGCTTGATGCTGTGCATATACCCGCCGTGGTGGTGGTGGCTTTGGCGTTGCGCTGCTAAGCCTCAGGGTGCAGGATCATATCCCGGCCACGGTGGCCGCATCTCGATGGGTGCGAAATGCAAAAAAGCCTGTGTTCCATGCACTCAGTGAACGTTAAGGAACCCCGGGTGGTCAAAATTAATTCGGAGTAACCCATTAGAGTGTGCCTAATAATCATATTGTGGTTTTGGCAGGTAAAAATCCCCAGAACTTTTTTTTTCTTCTCTTGAGTTTGCATGTCCACCACGGTAACTTAGTGGTTGCTCTGCTGAGCTCGTGGTTATGATCCAGGCCATATTCTGACGAGGGTGAAATGTAAAAAAACGCTCATGTACTTCCAGTCAGGTGAATGTTGAAGAACCCCAGGTGGCCAAAATTAACCCGGAGCCCTCACTATACGGCGTTCAATCCTCATCTTATCGTGGTTCTGGCCATAAAATAATGAGCCATAAACTAATTAAGATCATTGGTGAATCTTCATCAATTAGCTGATAATGTGTTTCGATTTCTCATGCAAGCAATGTCTGCCTCTTTGAATAATCCACTTCAAGGACTAGAATTATGCTGTCTGCCACATGCTTTAAAATTCCACAAAACTTCAACATGACCACCCCATATATTGGCTTATGTTGAATGGCTTTCTAGATCTTTTGTTACGCAAGTGTGTGTCACAGTGACAGACTCCCATATAGGTAAATATGCATGCATATAGTATTACAGGAAGTTGTAACTGGAATAAACCCTCCTCCTATTTTAAATAGTTGACTGTAAATAAAGATGTTTCTGCAATTAGATTTTTTTTCCCCCAATATAGGCTGTTTTGGGGGTATGAGGAAGCTGAAAGTGAGCACTAATGTTTAAAAAAGCTCCGAATTCCATCGTGCCATAAAGTTTCAATAAATTGATTTTTGTTGATAAAATAAACTGAACCCGCTAACTCTGCCCCAAAATAAATTAAAGAAATGCACAACCCTGCACACACATACTGATGATTGACAATTTTTGGCCAGCAGCATCATCAAAGTACACATTTCTCAGATGACGAGATTGCTGCACACCAAGCCTTTGCTTTACAAACAGTAAGCCTTAGAGCAGTAGAAGTGTAAGAGTTGCCAACTTGATTATCTACCACAATACATGGTGCAAAGAGGTTTGAAATATTGACCAATTTTAAAAAGCCTCATAGGCAAGCGTCACATATTCTATATGCACATGATGGTGTCCAAGAGGGTCTGCATTTATTGCTAGTACAAACCATGTGAACTTAGCTACTCCACTCAGCTTCTTGAACACAGATACTGCACCACTTGAAGTCGTAGCTACAGCACAAACATACCTTCAAAGGTGTCCTGAACCATCCCTTGGGCTTGGTGAGAAAACACAGACCGCGGATAACATATACTGCTGTGAACATCTCAGCCAAGTTTTGCAGTCATGCACAATGCGTAGAGCTTGTAAGCAGAGCCTGCTCCTTACTCTCTTCTGGACGCTTTATTTTGTAATAAAGCGGATTCCCATACACGGCTGCTATTGGCCAACGGCTGACATCAATCAAGAAGCGTGTTTTGATTAGTGCGCTTGTTCCTACTGCTACTGTGTATATTTATTGGCGAAGTTCAATAAACAGGCTGAAGTAAGTGAATATCTGCTTTCGAAGTTCGATAAGAATTGTGTACTTCCGGAAGCAGCCGACTATCGTCTGCAGATGCTCAGCCACGGCCGCCCGCACAGGAATTAGACTTTGGCCATCCTGCTTATCATTGTCGGAGCCATCGGGTATCACTAATTTTGACTAGTTTAGGCTCAAACCATGGCTCAAACCATGCAAAACTTAAGTGCAGACGGCGAGACCACATGCACGCTTGCCAGCGTGACTCACTCCTGGCCGCTCCCGGTTAGACGCTTTGGCAGACTTATTGGCAGTGCTTCAAAATGCATAAGTTGTGGCTACTATCTGTCAGTCAAGCTGGTGAAGGACAAGGCCAGTCCGCACCACGTAGCACGGCCAGACGAGCACATTAGCCCTAGCACACACTCAAGCCCTGTCGTACACAAAGCAAATGCTGCGCATATGTACTACAGTTGCATGTATAGCTGCGGTTTCCTATGTAGCATAAATGCCATGACAAGTCCACTGGCTAAGCGCACTCTCGCTTGCTGAGGACAACCGCGTTTGGCTAATGTTTGGCGTGTCGCAGGTGCCAAAATTGGAAGTGGCATCATCGTTAACATCCAAACCAAAACCCAATCTGAACTGCACGCCATGGTGGCATTTAGAAGGCGGAGTGTCATGGACACGCCCTGCTCTATCGTAGCCTTCACAGTGAAAGTCACTGAAGAAGGAGTGGAAGCACCGCGGAGGCCATGCTTGACTACCAATAACTCCACTTCTGCTGAACGTATTGAAGTACTTTTTGCAGCAAAGTATTTCTGAAATAGCCTGTTTTCCCTTCAAATGCCTTTCTACAATTCGATAAAAAGTGGTTCAGGATCCCTTTAAGCAAGCATGACACAGCAGCCACTGCACAGATCCAAGTTCAGACTTAATGGAAATTGTAGAAAAGGGGAAATTCTAATGACTGTTGGCCAAAGAAACTAATGGCACATACTGCCTCAGTTGCGCCTTGCTTTCAATTCTGCCGAGGTGTACTCCAGGGTGTACAAAGAATGGAAACAGCACTGGCGTACTGTGGCTGGTACTGAAGATCTACCTCGGCAATCCTTGATCCATAATGTTTACAAATAGCCAAACTGAGAAACATATGACTTTTAATACAAACTTTACATTGTTTTTGTGGAAAAGTAACTTCCAGAAATGAAACCTACT
The DNA here is from genome assembly GCF_038994185.2 of Dermacentor albipictus. NCBI lineage: Eukaryota > Metazoa > Arthropoda > Arachnida > Ixodida > Ixodidae > Dermacentor > Dermacentor albipictus. Next base: position 37,170,293 of record NC_091821.1, read on the forward strand.
CCCCCAAATTTCCAGAACTTATGCCTGGAAATTACAATATTACATGGTGCAGTTTCATGAATTGCGCCACAACCAGTAGCAATACCTGCCCAGTGCATAACACTGCCAGTAACTAGACAGCACAAAGTTCACCAGCACCCCACAATCAGCACAGCAATAACATGTGGCACCAGACCTTTTGCACGCCATGCCCAGAACATGTGCCAACAAAACAAAAGAAACGTACAAGCTTCCTCGTTCCTTTTATTCTTCACATTGCAACCTTGAAAACAGTGCGCTTCAGGACAACACATAAAGGGTGAAAATGATTTGTTGCAAAAATTTAGGACCAGGCTGCTAGAATGCATAGTTACGGTGATATGATGAGAAAAAAGATAGTTCAACATGGACTAATATCTTCAAGGATAACTAGCCAGTAACACTGCCTGATGCCCTATCATGCAAATGAAAAGTGTTGAGCACTCAAGTCCATCCCTATACAAATGCATGTCCTGCTCAAAGTGCAACAGGGCTTTCTCGAAGAAGGATCTAGAGATCCACTGTTTTTAAAAAATGCTAACAACACCTCCAGCTGCACCACTAGATATATATTCTCTCTTTTAGTTGGTAACATGACACAGTTACCAACTAAGCTATTCAAAGCAGACTACTGCTTTTCAGGATCACCTTTCTCCATCAATGCAAACTTTTGTGCCAATTATAGTTCTCATTATGAAAACAAACTGCAACAAGTGCGCACCCAAATTACAAGTTTTGAAAATCGCTTCTCCCAAGCCCGACTAAGATAACAAAGAATTCACATAAGAATGAAAAAGAGTGATCACTTGCCTATTTTTCATTGCAACCTTTTTCATTGCCTATTTTTCATTGCACTGCAACCTAAGAGTATCTAAAGTCACCTATAAACACCTGAGAGCTTTTTCTATTACAAGTGCTTCTTTATTATGAGCAAAAAATAATTATTCTTACACAACACACTCATTTCAGTAGAACCAATAAAGCTAACACAATCAGGCATGTGTCAGTCAGCATGGCTCATCAACTGTCCTGAATTAAGGGAGCAAGCCTCAGCAAGTAAATAAGTTTTGTTTCAGTTTGGGCTTACCACAAGAATTCGACAGTTGCTCCACATACAACTAAATATGCTAACTAGGACCCATCCAATAGTGTTTGTGTGTCACACTTTGTGCAAAATATACTCTACACTGCACCTTAAGGGGTTGGCAAAGTGCAGTCACCAAAGGAGAGAACATGTCACACTTGTGACTACCCCAGGCATAGTCACACACTCTCATTATCAATTAATTCCCACAAGCAGACCAAAAAGTAGGTCACAAACAACTTGTACCACTCACAAGCCAGATTCTTGGTAAAAACAGCTCCATAAAAGTAACTACAAAAATAAAAGCAGCATATGAAAAAAAAGCTACAGAAAAATTATTGTAAAAACACACAGACATGATTGTTGTTTTGCAGAATACACTTTGCAGTTCAAGGGCTCACAGAAGAAGTAGCAGTACTGAAATTTCCTCCGACCCAACATTCTTTAATAAAAGTGTGAGAAGGCGCTGTTTTGGTTTCTTTTAAAAAGGGAGAAGAAAATGGGAAAACAATAAAGGTGTGTGTGGTGGGGGGAGGGGCAAGGCATCAGAGACGCAGAAGACCCAAGCAGAAACAACAGTGTGGGGCTATTGTACGTACACCCCCAGCTGCTGGGCGACTTGGAGCAGTGCCTTGAGCCCCGGTAAAAAGCTGCTGGTCTCGGAGAAGTTGGATGAGGACACCAGGTAGCTGTGAATGCTCAGCGCAGTTGCGTAGTCATTCTGCTGGATGGCCTGCACAATCTGGTGGAGGCCGTGTGTTGTCGCCGGAGCAATCTGCATGTACAAGAAAAAGGAACCATCACCACAGCTGCCTCGTACCAGTAGCCTGCCACACGAAAGCACCACCACGATTGCTAAACACTGGGGTTTCATTGCGACAGCAATTATATGGACACTTCAGGCCCCACCACCACCGTTGTCATGCATTCTTGCTCGATGGCGCATGCACAGTACAACTGCACAGACAGTTAGAGTGAGGGTCTCTAGAGACACAGAGTGCATTTGGCTGCAAAAACAATTAATTGAAATGGCTGCACCGTCAAAGGCTACATTCAATCACTTCAGTGGCAGAGCCAGGGCAGTGTTCTGCCTTCCGCTGCTGGCATGAGCATTGTGCGCACGCACACTATAAGCACACTAGCATTCCTGCTGAACTGCTGCATCACTGGTCTGAGTGGAATGGACAGTAAACGTCAAGCTAACATTTTCTAATATTTCACTGGACGCTGACTTTGGTAGTACAATGGGAGAGGTTACCAAACGGTGCTGCTTTGCTAATGCTGCGAGCATTTCATGAATGCTCTCATGTTGCTGGCGCTTTCCACAAGGGGCTCGTTCTGCTGCTCCACCGTAATCTGAAAGTACCAGGTTGTCCACTCCTAGAAGAAGCATGCGCTCGCTTGCGGCCATGGAGCACATGTGGCCGTCGTGAGAACTACTTGCGCAGGTGTGTTGAGAGCCAGAGGCAGTGCCTAAGGTCTGCTACTCTGACAGCGTGCGCAAAGCTTCGTCTGATAGTGGCACCATAGCTTTGCTTGCATCCCGGTGCATGAACGCCCATTTTTCGTTCAAACCTTTGTAAAGCACCGAGTGTTTTATGGCTAAGGCACAACAAACTGCTTGAAGTAGTGCACAAGTAGTCTGAGAATAACAGTCTTTAATGTATAAGCATTAGAGGCTGCTTCCTTTGGAAATCTGTCCGTCCATCTGTCTAACGTGCAACATGATGCACTCCATAGGCATACATGGGTCCTACAGGGGTATATATGAGAATGCCTTATGACAATGAATACCTTATGATTACAACTACATATATTGAGTACCGAAGATGTATTAGGAGTAATTAAGGTTCAGGACTAAGAAGATTAATTACGACTAATTAAGCCTAAATAAGACTCCTTAAGACTAATGAAGGGTACTTAAGCCTACGTGTGAAAGATTTATATTAAAGTGATGAAGACTAATCATGAACAGTTAAGGGTAATTTAAGATTACTTCATATAACATTACTTCACCCTAACTCAGACTAATTACGATTAATTTAAATTTACCTAATAAGATTAATTCCAACTAATTAGATTCACCAATGTGGTAACTGCAACAGGTCATTGCAATACTCGCAGCATGTTGCGTCATTTTGAGTGCAAGATGAGCGACTGGAAATGACAAGTTCCATTAGGAAGTTTTTGTAGTAATTTTTAAAGAGGTTACAGTTAAAACCTCTGGGTAAGGAAGTCAGTAAAATTGGCAGTTTGCTTCATCATATCAAAATTTCGTTCTATTGAAATTTGACCTTTCATGCAAATAATTACTGTCACCGATCAATTCTTCTAACACTGAAAGGGACCGCAGAAATTTCCAAATTATCGGGCAATCCAAAAAAGCAAATCTGAATGAGAAAACAAATCATTTTGATAAATTCGGGAGTCGGCAATTAATGATAGTTTCATGCCACGTACGTCGACGGTATCTTCTCAGCAGTACGAATTGCGCGAAGCCAGCCATGCTTTCACATGCACTCTGCCCCAACGGCTGATATTGTCACCTGCACTGGTACGAGGCTATCAGGAAAAGCGCCAGCAGTGGGGAGCGAATGCTTCGTCTGCCTCTCGCTCCAACGGGACACAGGACCTCGAGATTACGCAACTTCCGATACTAAACGCGTGGTAAGACAGCTTACATGGTACGACGCTGTCTCTGCACACCCACTCTTTGCACACGCAGCGGATTACCTCTAAAGCAGGGTGCACGGCTGCGTATGCACTCAGTCGAGCTTACAGCCATGCGCAGCCATGGCGGAGACGCCTGCCAGATATCGGGACAAGCGCCAACTTATCCCCTTCCTGCCCCCTCGCACACGCATGATCGCGTTACCGCACGCTCGCTCCCTTCCCCTTCTTTCCCTTCACTCGCACGGGAAGGCCACCATCTTTCTTGTCTCATCTTCACACACTCACTCGCACCTAAGCAACAGTGCATGGGGCGCAATAGAATCCTATCGTGCTTGGACTTCATACGGAACATGATGCAGCTCCACTTCCGCGGTTGCTCTTGTCGCGCGGTGCGCGATTTGTGAGGTGCGTTTGCAAGCAGCAGCTTGTAATCCAATCATTTGACCATTTGCTTCCACGGAAGTTTCCATTTATTGTCTCGGCATTCCTTTGCGGCGGCAGTGAAATATCGTTATATTGAAACCGCATACGAACACACTATGTCATATTGAGGTTCTAAATACATGGTGTCCTGTGGACAAAAGACTACGAAAAGATAAAAACTTTGTTATATCGAGAAGTTCGTTATATCGAGGCTTAACTGTATTTCTTTGAATATTTCACAGCATGCCAAATGCATGGCATGTGTGCCTTGTGCTACTCGTCTCAATTTACCTAATGAATGTAACAAATATCAGCACTGCTTAGTCCAACTTTTTACCTATAGCGCTATGTGTTAAATGGGGAAAAGCGATGCAGTCGAAGGTTTTCCTGAGGCTAGTCAGTGACATGTGTAATATGTGTTAACGTCTACTTCTGTGTTAATGTTAGGTTGTTTTGCCATTAAACACAACCTAGCCATCCGTTCATGAAGATGGTGCGGTTGCATTGTTATAGCAGCAAAGTTGTGCATGTTTACAGTTTGAAATTCTACAATGGATTGACTGAGCAGGAAGAGTATACTAAGGCAAAAAAGAGAGCGAGAGAGACATTGTACGAAAGGTTCATGCTGTAATAACGCCTCAGCTCCTCTGACGTTTGATGCATTATAAACACAGTCACAAAATATGCCATGACGTTCCCCTTATAAACGCACAACATGTCAAAAAGTAGGTATTCTGCAAGCACTTCTTTACCCTTTTGAGCAGTTAGTTCTGCGACGGGAGATAACAGTCAGAAATTTACCTACGGTGATACGAAAAACTTTTCGTTAGGCATGCTGCACTGTATTGTAAGCAAATTTATGACGGCAGCATCAGGCCAGGTTTTGTGAGCACCTTCACAGTAGCCAGACGCGCATATAGCTCTCAACACACATGTGCAAGCAGTTCGTCCAGCCATGTACTCGCGTGTTTCCCCTAAGCGTGGATGACCCTGTACATAGTCACGGGCATCGAGAGCAATCGAACTGCATTTTTACATCTCAGATGTTTGAGAAAGAGCCTCACACTATAATGTCACACATTAGAGAGCTGTTAAATGACGTTGAACATACTCCTATTTCAGCAGTTTCGTGAAGCAGAGCCAAGGCTGCGCGACCAACGAGCGCAGATTCTTGCGCAGTGAGATGTAGTGCCACAGTTCTGAAATCGTCAGACAACTAAATGGCCTTCAGAAGTGATCTTGTCTGCAGGTGTTTACTCGGACGCTTCTCTGCAGGTCGCAAGACTGTTTATTGCGTGATTTTGTTTCGTTCTTTAATAAAAATGTTTTATGCTTGGTTACAGCAATAGTAGCTTTGTGTTTGGCTGGTTAAGCTCTGTTCCACCAGGTGGCCGCGCCATGCAGGCCACTCACGTTTATGCTAAAGCACCTTCATAACAGCGATAGTAGTATGGAGGGGTTTTAGTTAACGCCTCCACCCATCTGTTAAAACACCCGGCTTGCCTGCGCTTACCGGAATACCAGACAAGCTTGGAACTGCGACAGAACACTCACAACACACACTGCTTGGATAGCTCTTGCGGGCAACGAACGGCCAGGCAGCTCGCAGGCTCCAAAGACACCCAGAAGTAGACGTCACAATGTCACATCACGACACAGAGCCAGTGAAGGCGGAGCATAGCCCCAATCACTCAGTGAATGAGTTGAGAAAAAACATGGCTAGGGAGGAGAGTAACTTGTAATCGTCCGTAGCTCTCTTAATATGAGATGCTTCAGTTAAACTGTGGCGTTAATGTTTTACTACGGCTGTACCCTATGTGTCTACAAAATTTGTCCAGACCTTTTCAGGAATCCTTTAAAGGGGCCTTGAACCAATTTCTATCCAAGTCAAGAAATGCATTCGAAGTTTATTAAAATAGACTATTTCAAAAATACTTCCTCGGCAAAAACTACTTCAATGCATTCAACAGAAGCGGAGTTATTGGCAATCAAATGCAAACATACAGTACAATTTAGGCATTAACTGTTTTGGTACCGCTAGAAATCTGCCCATTTTCGTTGCGTTTATGTTTTAACATTTCATTTCAAGATGTAGTAGATGCATCATATACTGCAATACATAAAATTATAGCCCGAGTAATAGTGTCTTGAATGGATTTATAGCAGCAATAATAATAATTTTTGAGAATTCTTATGTGAAACTTCAAAGAAGCACTTAAAAGAACATGAATTAAAGTAATAATTTTTTATGTTTATTTAAGTATTGAAAGTAAAAAAAATCTGAAATATATAAAACATGCACCTAGTTCCTAGTTCTCAACTTTTGTAAGTCAGATAACCCCAAAAAATTAATTGTGAAGATTCGCTAGCAATAATATTAGCCATGGTGATGCCCATGCTATACAGGAAAGCAGTAACTTCGAAAATGTGAAAATGGGTAAGTTCCTATTGTACAGGGAGCATTTGTCTTTACTCATTGCAACAGGCACCTGGTTTGCTTTTTACTGCATTCTCTTGGCTCACGAAGCAACGGTTATCAGGTCAGGGAACATGCAGAAGCTTTCTTGAACTTGCTTATTGCATTCGATGAGCTTTTCTGTGCAAGCAAAATGGTCTAGTGTTCAAGTGGCACTGGAGCCTCCACATGCTTTCTTCAGTTCATGTAGTGTGCTGTACAGTAATGAATAAGGGCACTTCCACAAGCGGTGTTCCAAATGTAAGAGATTAGACAGCTGGTCAAGCTCTGGTCAAAGGTCAGTCTGAAATTGACACTATGTTATTGTGCGAGTGAAAATCCCACATGACGGGAAGGATTTTGCCTAATAATTTGTACATACACTGTCGAAATGCTGATGGATAAAAGCAACCGACAGTGGTGAAAATAAAGTTGCACTTTATTAAACTATGATTAGTCGGACACAATTATCAAAACAATACACACATATCAGCATCTACCATTGTTTGAGACATTGTTAAAACAGTAGGCTAGTGTGAATATTCGAGCGCTTCGAATATTCGAACGAATATTACAGTATTCGAATTCAATTCGACCCGAATTTAAAATTTCCGACATTTCAAGTATTCGGGGTGAATGAATATCAAAACTGCGTTCAAGTACTATCAGGAGTTTCGGTTTCGTTAGGCAAGCAGCAGTGCCATTGATATCAGGCCTACATCTTGACTACATGTGGAGCCAAGACAAGCTAAGCCACATTCAGAGCTTTGTCGTAGCCATCACGCGCACGTTCGTCAAGGTAGTCAAGGCTCCTGTTTCATTGTTTCTTTGGTTACTGTGTGCCACGCGTGCAGTGAGCAGGTGTTGATCGCATTGTGCACTTGAACTTCAGTGTGCATCAGTTGCTTCAATCAGTCAAGTGGCATAGCCAATGTGTCCACGAGTGCCAACCCAATACAAAACATTTTTGTGAAGGTCCCGCTAGGCTAGGAAGCTCAGTGTCTCAAATGCCACGCTATTCTGAGGACACCAACACTGATGACTCTGGCGATGACTCTGGTGACGCATTTAAAGAGGCGCCCGGATGTATTCGTGGCATATGAAAAAGAATGTTGTGCGCGGAAAAGCGTGAAATATACTGCTGTCACTAAGCCTGACGCGCAACAGCCTTCAGTAGGTGACCGTTTCAAGCCGAAGCTGAAACATACGGCGCCAGAAGCACAGGAAATGACAAAGGCTATTGCTGGATTCATAGTGCGCAGTATGCATTCTTACAGTGTTGTTGAGGAGCCGGGATTTGTAGCCGTTATGAACGCTGCTATTCGCCGAGTACGTTGTGCCATCGCGAACAACGTTTTTCAGAGCAATCATTCCGGAGCTCTATGCTTCGAAGAAGCAAAACTTGATAAGCAGCCTTCAGGCGGTGATTGACAGTGGAGTAGAGGCAATTTCATTAACAACGGACAGTTGGACATCACATGCTAATGAAAGCTACTTGTCGGTAACATGCCAATGTCATGGACAGCTCATTTAAACTGCATATGCATGCACTGCCATGTACAGAAATGACAGATGCTCACAGAACCGGAAACTTGGTGCTCTTTCTGAAAAGCCTGATGGAGGAGTGGGCACTTTCCGATCCAGGTACTGTGCCAGTGTACGTTGTTACAGACAATGGCAGAAATTTCACTGCTGCAATTACTCAGTCACCTTGGACAGGCATAAAATGTTTCGGGCACATGTTGCAGTTGTGCATGAGTGATGTCAAGCGGGATGTACCTGGATTTTCCCAACTGTGCCTGAAGGCCAGGGCTATCGTTGGCCGCTATAAGAGAAGCTCAAAGACTTGGGTGCACCTTATGGAAGTACAAAGGGAAATGCAGCTGAATTCCCAGGAAGTGGTGCAAGATTCCGACGCGTTGGAATAGAGAGCATCAGATGATGACTAGGCGGCTCAAGTTTCGCAAACCGATCACCGTGGAGCTTTCGGAGTGTGATGGGGTTGATAACCTCACTGTAGCTGAATGGAAGCTGATGACTGCCGCTGTGAAGGTACTCGATCCACTTGCTCAAGCCACAACAGAGCTATCTAGGGACAAATATCCCACGTTGTCCCAAGTTATTCCATTGCTGGAGTGCACGGGCATTATGCTTGCTCGATACGCAGCTCAATCAGATGAGTCGGCGGCAATTGCTTCGAGTCTGACACACAGCATCAAGGCAAGGTTTCCTGGTGTCAAGACATCTGAGAATACAACCCTAGGGATGTTACTGGACCTAACATTTAAGGATGCCTGCTATACGGAAAGGGCAGTGAAGAAGTGAGCCTGCGCTGTTCTCACCATAGCAGCAGAGGGAACACTGCAAGTTGTATGCTGTGAAACATCAAGTGAGGGTGGTACAGGTTTAGATAGCTCCCAAGATGCTTCTGCGTGTGCTTCTGTAAGGGGGTCCTTTGCAAGCTTTGCATCAGATGGTACTATGAAGTCTGGTCCTTCCATCAAAGATGATGAGAGCTACGCGAGAGCTCCCCTCCTTCCTCGCTGTGAGGACCTGCTCGAATAGTGGAAGAGCGAAGGCAGCCACCTTCACCCGTCCCTTGTAAGGGTAGCCCACAGGCACCTTCCAGTGCCAGCAAGCCAAACAACAACTGAAAGGTCATTTTCGACAGTGGGTGCCATCGTAACCAGCAGAAAGGAGCACCTACTTCCCCAGCATATCGAGCAACTAGTTTTTCTGCATGAGAATTGTTGACTTTCCTTTTATTAACTGTAGAAAGGAACACCTTTTACTTGCATGTAGAGCTGTGATTTTTTCAGATCTTTTTTTTTTCTGTGTTGTAGCCTTGTAACTATAGTAGAAGGGAGTGCCTTCTTCACTGCATGTGGAGCTGCTAGTCTTTATGCCATTATTTTTTTACCTGAAATATGTTACCAAATAATTTTCTGCGATGTTTATGCATGTCTTGTAGGTTGTTATCTGTGTGGAAGGGAGCACCTTCTTCTATAACTAGTCTATATAAAGAAATATTTTTTACTGGTTAAGATATGTTATCACAGGATTCTGTGTGATGCCTTTGTATGTTGTAACCTAAAAAATAAAGAATTTTTGCATAGAACAACTTTAAACTGTTCAGTTTTGTTCTTCGGACACCTGACAACTATTCGAATTCACTTCAAAAGTATTCAACCCCAAGGACTATTCGCTTCGAATTCGCTTTGAACTAAAATATTACTATTTGCACAAGCCTATAAGACAGCCTATACACCAGATCAGAAATCAACAACCCAAGAGAAGCTTCTGTGTCTTCACTGCTGCTGTCAATTAAAAATAATGTTTCCAGGTAGACCAAAGTGCAAATTTTACACCTTTTTATTGAAGAAGTGCTAAGAGCACTGGAGGCTAGCTCCGACGATATCCTCAAAGTTTTATTTTTACAGACTACCCAATCTGCCAAATATTGTCAAATCTGGGGAATAGTAAAACCTCAGTCGTCATTCCTTACAGTGCACAATGTTGCTAGTACAAGAATTCCACCGCAAATGTTTAACGACGCATAGAAAAACTGTTCACCAAATAGATCGATTTCAATAGGTGTGGTAACAAGAGTTAAACTGTGGTGCGACCATGTTTGAAACGTTTTCTGGTTTCTCTGAATATGAACATTTGGTACTTTCTTCAGCCCAATTTTAAGGCTCAAGTCACGCAGACTGCAATTTTGAAGTATAGCACAGCCAGCACAATGACAAAATAGATCCTGGAACAAATACGGAGCGAAGAATAAGCTCCTTGCACCATCTGACTCTCTTTCAAATATGATTGACTTAATGTGTACAGCTACAACTATTTCTTGCATAGGAAATAACCTAAACATGGACTATAACTTATTACAATGACTGAAGATACCATAGACAAAAGTGAAACAATGCCTTAACACGTAAGTGTAAGACCTTTTCCACAACAGCTCCCTGAGTGTCACCACAATGTCCTCTAAACTGTCATAAGTTTACATGAGTGCCTTCTCAGAACTATTACAGACAGCAGCAGCAGCAGCAGCAGCAGTAGCAGTATGCGTGCTTTGCATCCTAACACATGTTCTCTCACTTTCGCACACACAAATAAACTTTTATGCGAACAACACAACCGCACCCTGCCATCCCTACTGCCAGAATAAAAAAATAAGCTAACTTTCATGTGAATATAAGTAACTAAATATAAATATTTTGAAGAAAAAGAAAGGAAGCTAGAAAGGTGTGCTAGCTTTTTAAGAAATGAAAAGCAAGAGTGCTACATCGCAGCTATATGCGATTACTAAAGACTGTTTTCTTGCCTCACTTCCAAAAATGTTTACAACCATCCCAAAATGATGCTGCAAACATTTTCTATACCACAACAACATCTCATCTGTTTTCTATATTGAAAATACAATCAGGTGAAAAAAAAGGGGGGGGGGGGGAGAATAAAGAAACAAGTGAGCAGTGCAAGTGACTCTCAGCATAAGCAAACAGAGAATAGGTCTGCAGGTACTACAGTGGTGTCCAACTTACTGTGTCTTCTCGTAACCTGTCATACATGTTTTCAAGCTTCCGTGCAACGTCATCCAGCTTCCGCTTGATTTGCTGACAGAAAAAAAAAGAAACAAATACATTCAGTGTCTCTATGATGCTACTTCACTTTATTAAATTTCTTATCGAAGTCCTATTGTACAGGTTTTTTTTTTTATAGACCATACAGAATTTTTTTGAATTGCCTCTGGCAGATATCACAATTATAGTCCTTGAGCTGGATTACCTAAATCAGTGAATATCACAATTATAGTCCTTGAGCTGGATTACCTAAATCAGTGAATATTACTCGCATGAAATATCAAAGTGCATAATCGACTAATTAATCAAACTGAACACAATCTTTTTCATTATTTACTTTATGGCAGATATTGCAATTTACGAATTGTAACCAATAAGTTTGGAAGCCATATCCACTCCAAACGATTTGTAAGGATCGCATGTGTACATGCACTGTGAAACTTGTGGTAAAAAAATTTCCTATTGTTCCACTTACTTTTTTAACAAATTGCCATTTTATGCACTGAAGCACTAAAGTAACTGGACAACCTTTTATTTCGCCCCACACTTAAAGGACCCCTTACCAGGTCTGGCCATTTTGAGCTGACACGCGCAGAGCATACAATGCGTGATAACGCTCGTGCCTGCAAAGTATTACATTGCTGTGTGCCGTGAAAACACGTGAAATTTCAAACCGAATGCCGTTTACCCTTCTCCTTGCTGCCACCGCACTCCAAGCCGGACAATGACGTACACGTGTTAGTGAACCTACGTACACGTGTTTGAGCTGATGTGGCTCGTGGTGACACGTGACTTCGAGAATTATTCAAGGCAACATCTGTTGTTTGTGTAATGTGTTGCTAGAATAGACGAATTAAAGCTCAGAGAAATAATAAAACACACAAACCGAATGTCTTCACGTTCTTGCTTTACTTCGCACCGCAGCAAGAGAGATGTACTTCCGTTTCGTTTGCTTGTTCCCACATCGTGCAGTCACGCATGCAGACACCAAAACTATGTAATTTTCTACCGTGTTCCAGCGTTAGATCATGCTCTGTGATCTTGTTTATGCCACAGTATTCGTGTAGCACTGACTTACACCACTAGTCAGGTGTCCTCGTGCACAGCGCGCAAAATCGTGTGCTGCGCGAAACGAGACAATCCCAACAGCTCACGCACGACGCCATCAGCAGAAGTGTGCCGTACTACAAAAAATATCATAAGAAGCCAGCAAACAATGACACCAAGAACAATATAGGGGAAATTACTTGTGCTAATAATTTATTAAGCACAAGTAATTTCTCCTATGTTGTCCTTGGTGTCAGTGTTTGTTGGCTTCTTATGATACGACTAATAAAAATCTGGCCCCTTGGTTAACCCCTTTCTTCTCGTTTCGCACCACAAGAAAGCGTTCTCCCGGTATGGGAGAATGCAGGGAAGGAATTTTGCTTGCGAAGGCTAGACGGGGCAAGTGGAGAGAGTGTCTTGCTTGGCAGTGGAGCTTGCCTCCTGAAATCATAGGTTCGCAGCACTGAAATATTTCAATCTCGGCTATTAATGAGCCGAGTTGAAAAATTTTTACCGCAGAACACTCCCTAACCGAACTTTGCTGTGTGGCCTGGTGAGGTCGGCCCTTTAAGAAATCAATATCTCAAAACTGGTATGAACCTCAAAATTTGCTCCAAATGAATTTGCCTTGCGAACTCACCAGCTGCAATTTGTAAATTGCAATGCCATAAAGTAATTAATCAGAAAATTAATTCGAGATTTTAAAAATTAGTTGAATATGTGCTTTGATTTCTCGTGCAAGTAATGTCCGGCTCTTTCAATAATCCAGCTCAAGCACTAGAATTATGCTATCTACCTCAGATGATTTAAAAAAATTTCGTAAAACTTAAAAATGATCCCCCTGTTTAGGATAAGCATGCTCGATAATTATGGCCTCAATCAGCAGTAAGTTTAACCACTGACAGCATACTGATGAAGGCCTGTCAACATTTGAACTTGAATACTACAGTTCTAGTAAAAAAATAGAAAGAGACTTGTGAAAAATACCAAAAAAACTTTTAACTACTCAATATGGTAACTACTCAATATAGGCACTCTGCTCCATATATTAGCAGCTCAAATAATCTGTGCCCCAGATGTTTAATATGTGTTTTCATAAAATATTGACATAATGACATATGACATAAATATTGAATAATGGTTTTAAGTTGATATTTTACAATGATTCTACAGTGTGGTGTAACTTCTGTGCAGGTAGGTCCATATAACTGACACATAGAAAAAAATCAGGCTATGAAACTACAAAAATCGGTGAGTGACTCTAAATGTATTTTTTCAAAATACATTTTGCCATAAACAAGGTCTAACTGCAGAAAGGAATTTTGCAGGAATTAAAAAAAGACTTATTGGTGTTAATACAACAGCTGTAAACCAGCTCCAAAAATAGGTTATAATAAAATCATAAAAGCTGGCACCCATGTACATGCATAATGTGGTTCCAAGAAAATTCTTTACACTTTCGTTTAGCATGAGAACTATGACTGTCAATAGTCAGGACAAGAAGAAAAGGTACTGAGGGGCCTGATTTTTATTAATCATATCATAAGAAGCCAACAAAGACACCAAGGACAACATGGGGGAAATTACTTGTACTTACTAATCGAATTAAGGAAATGATAATGGAAATAAAAATGGATGAAAAAACAAATGGCTGCAGGCGGGATACGAACCCACATCTTCACATACCCTTACCAATCGAGCTACCTCAGTGCCCAAAGGCGGTAAGTTTTCATTTTTCCGGGTGTGTGTGTGTGTGTGACCTGCCTTCCGAACCATATATATATATAAGCGAACCTGTTACGACCACCGCAATAGCAAATTTTTTTTACATGTACTGTCATTCGTCAAGAGTGCAAGCTACTTACAGCAACAATGCGTCTTGGCAGTGGATAAGTGCATAGGGGTCCTCCTATGCCATCTACGTATTTAAGCACAACACTGTACCGTTTCATGTATTCCCTGAGGAAGGCCGGACTCTGGTCAAAACGTAGCAAATAAAGCTTTTTTTTTTCCTTACGTGCGTTCTCAACCTACAAATGACTGTTCATATATCATGAGCGGCCAACAAACAAAAGACACCAAAGACAACATAGGGGAAATTACTTGTACTGACTAACTTAATAAAAGAAATGATAAATTAATGGCAATGAAAGCGGATGAACGTGGGATTGTTCCCCACCTGCGGCGTGTTTTTTAATCCGTTTTCATAGCCATAAATTTATCATTTCTTTAATTCAATTAGTATAAGTAATTTCCTGTATGTCGTCCTTGGTGTCATTGTTTGCTGGCTTCCCATGATACAATTAACAAAAATCGGGCCCCTCGGTTAATCCCCTTTCTTCTCGACCTCGAAGAACTGTTGACTGATGTGATGGCCTTAAATGAGTATTTACAAGACCTCATAGTAGGAGACAGTTCAGTTTCACAGCCTCTGTCCTCTCGCACCACCAAGCATCTGGAGTCTCTCGGTGGTGTAATCTTCCTTCGTGGAATTGTCATATACTTCGCTATCACTAATACTGCTTCACCTCTTCGGAGAAACTGCAGCCTCTCTCTCTTTTTGTTTTAATGTGAGTCTGAGTATAAGTGTCAATGAGGCATTTACACGCATAGCCAAGGGACATCTAACTGTGGTATTTTCAGCAACATACTAAATGCATACTAATTTTTTCCGAGTGGTAAAGAAACCCCACGAAATATAAAAGATACCACGTGACTGCGCTCCCACCAGCATCATAAAGCAGTGCTCTCAAATAAGCTGATGAAAGCAACTGCTTTGCCCGTCTCAAATCCAAAGAAAGAGACAGCGCATGACCTTGATAATGATATGGAAGGAGCACCAACAGCAGGTTTCGCGGCTTCAAAGCTATTCTTTCCTCTCATTTCTACGTCACATTTATCCGTCTCTCAAGGCCGACTGATCACACTGATAACAAAAGGCCCTTGATAACGTGGCTGAAGCACTGCTCTGACCAGGCACGAAATGCGAAAAGCAATGGAATAGTCATAGAATTTTTCAAAATCCCGGCTCTGCTCATACCGCATCGAAAGAGTGCGTGTACAGCTATATTTCGCACCAGAAACTTGCTTCGGCTTCAAAGTCAAATTAAAGCGATGGTTTTATTTTTCATGAGAGTGCATACATGCTGCAAAAACAAGCTCCTGACAAAAATAAAAGCGAAATAAAGAGACAGGGAAGCAACCCACGTGTATAGAAATGCAAAACCAATGCATTCAAGTAATTAAATGTACCACTTCTACATGAGCCGAATTGGGAATCGGGACGTCTGCACAAAAACAACAGAAAAATAAAACTATCAGATTTCAGTGGCCCTTATTATCTGTGAATTCCTAAGCGCCGCTGAACACCAGCTGCTGTCTAGAGGGTGTGTTCAAATAGGTGTCCTTCTGCAGATATGCGTCACTGAGCCCGCTTTATCACATCTTCAGTGGCGTTCTTGATGACCGACGCTGCAATTCTACGGCAGACATCCATTATCCTTGCCTTGATAGAGATGACGACGCGAGATCAGCTCAAGTAAACACAATCTTATAACCCCACAGAAAGAAATCAAGTGGAGAGAGGTCAGGTGACCTAGCCGGCCAGTTTAGAGGCCCGTGCCTTACAATCTAGTGTGCATGAAAAGTCGTATCCAGCCAGTTTCATGCTCGGCTGCTGCTGTGTGCTGGCTGATACTGCAGAAGTGGCAAACATGACAGCGAGACTTCGCTGAGAAACTCATCCACAACTCCTTCAAGGACTTTGTCCACCTAACGCTGTCCAGTCAGTGCGTGATTAAAGATGGGACCGATTATAGCACCGGCATAATTTCTGCACCACACATTGAACGACCACTGGTACTAGTGCCGAGGGGTGCTTTACCCAGTGTGGATTGGAGTCACTCCAATAGTGTGCATTATGTAGATTTACCTGGGCATTTCTGCGAAGACTGGCTTCATCTGTGCACACGATGTGGCACAAGAAGTCTGGTGACTCATCCGCTTTTGTGAGGAATCAGTTCAAGAAAACTACACGATTCTGCAGGTCCATACCTTCCAAGTATTGATGCTGGTTAAGGTGGTACAACTGAAAGGCCGAGTGATTTAGAATCCTCCAAACAGATAACTTGGAAATTGGTACCTGGGTGGACACGTCCCGCACGCTAGTATGAGGGTTCGAGGGACGAATTACGGGACACAACTGTTAAGTTGGCAAATTCCTAATCTGTTAAACCTTTATCCTGCTCTGATTAACATCATGGAAAACTGTTCCTCTTTGCCTGCTTTCCGAAACCAGGCAAAGAGATTTTTCTTAAATCATGTATAAACCAGGTAGAAATTTCTTTTCCTTTGTTTTTTTTGTCAAGTGAACATATTTGTCATGAGAACATATTTTTTTTATTGTCGTATAGGAGATCCAGTTAGGATTCCTTGCTTTGTTCTTTTTTTTGGTCAAGTGAACATGTTTGTAGTTATTATACATTCTCAATTAGATTGATATGAATGTACAGTGTATGTATATTGCTGTATGTGAATTGTTGTAGTCTTCCTGCAAAAAAAAAAAAGTACTTTGCAACTTACCACGTCGAAACAGCCTGCATGAATTCAGGGTGTCTAGGGCCCAGTCAGGTGACCACGTGTGTCACTTTTAGCTCTCTTCCCCCGGACAACTGTATATTGTCTAAATTTCAATCAAATCAAATGAAATCAAATCAAATCAAATGCTAGAACATCCATGTGTAGACTAGGACTCATAGAGAGTCCTCCACCGCTGTCTCTGGAAGGTGTTGATTTGCCTCAGGTTTTCATAATTTCTGATGATAGACAATGCGTTTGGTATACCACCACACTTCCATGACTGATATATATTTGCGGCCTTCCTTTTATTGCCATGTGCAGCTCCCAAGGCAAGGATCATGTTTTCCTTCTGCTCATTAGTGGAAGATATGGCAACTGGGACGAAACAAAACGCACCTTTAAATATTTGCACTGACGTTGGCAATTCGCTTTTGTGGTGATAGGTTTCGTGGCAAAGAAAAAAAAAAGAAAGAAAGAACCATCTGTGCACTTTATCCATGCTAAGACAACAGCTATTACAGTTTGTTTCCAACTAACACCAAACGCGACATGTTACTGGTTAGGACATGGCAGATAAAGCACCAACTCGATCACAATGTTTTGCTTTATTTCCTTTATTTCGTTCTGGTTAACTCAGGGGGAGCCTGTTCAAGGGTGCCGCTTTATGATGCGAGTGAGAGCGCAGTCACGTGGTATTTTTCATATTTTGCAGGATTTATTTATCAGTCGGAAAAAGTTTGTATGCAATTAGTACGTCGCTCAAAATCCCGCAGTTAGATGTCCCTTGGCTGTGCCTACAAAGGCATCGTTGACACTTTTATAATTAGGATAGTACCTCTCGTGTTAGATAATCATTTACAATTACCTAAATAAATCTAAGTAACTAATGAATTACTGGTGGCTACAACACTGTACTGGAAACAATATGCATTACGTCTTCTTCAAGTAACGTAATTGCACTTTTTTAATCTTGGTGCATCATAGTTAATTGGGGCGTCCTGTATATATTTATGAACTCTGCATGCAAGTTTTAAAAATATAATAAAATTTGTCCTGTGTATATATTTAAATATATTGTGTATGTGCATGGTATCTATAGTGAAAATTTAAAACAATGTTGAAGTGCGGAAATATGGATGTGGAAGCCACCGCTGGTGCTTCTAATGCGCTTGTCTTCCTATTGTCAGGATTTGCAAAAATAAAGCGAAACTATTATATATGAATTAAAAGCCGTGCACGTCCGCACCAACAGTGATGCCGTAAGCTATTAGCAACAATAACATTTTAAGTGAAAAGGTAGAGGCAAGTCAAAAGAAACATCAAATGATGTGGGTGACAAACATCTGGTAATGACAGTTTAGGTGTGTTTGGGAGAGGGGGTAGGCTTCGGCATTGCCCGGGGGGGGGGGGCTCAGGCCCTAGAGCCCCATGTAGTCGGCACCTATGGCCGCGCCATTTTCCATTCCACTTTCTGGGGTATTTATGTTTTACTACTACAGTATAACTAACCCTAGGAGTGTTAGCCAGCACCACCACTCACGAACCTTGACGACGGATGTGGAACATCCTTTCTGCTGTAGGCGTCACAAGTATGTGATCTGGGTGACGGCAACTGGTCAATAAAACTCGCACGTGCTACCTGAAGGCATCAAGGTTGCTGAACTTAAGACCCTCCTTATGTAATGAACGAGAAGAAAGGGAACCGAGAGGCGTGATATTTATTAATCATATCGTAAGGAGTCCACAAAGACACCGAAGACAACATGGGGGAAATTACTTGTACTTACTAAATGAATTAAAGAAATAAATTAATGGAAATGAAAGTGGATGAAAAAAAAACTGGGTGCAGGTAGGATACGAACCCACGTGTTCACATTACGCGTGGGATGCTCCTACCAATCGAGCTACCGCGTCGTCGTTTTCCCATGCACTTTCTGGGGCATTTATGTTTTACTACTAGAACTAACCTGGGAGTGTTAGCTAGCATCACCACTCACAAACCTCGGCAGCGGATGTGGAACATCTTCTCTGCCTCAGGTGTCGCTGGTACGTGATCTATTTGGGTGATGGCAAATGGTCAATAAACCCACACGTGCTACCTGAAGGCATCAATGTTGTCAGATTCGAGACCCTCGAAATGTAATGAACAGGAGGAAAGGGAACCGAAGGGTCTGATATTTATTAATCATATCATAAGACGCCTGCAACAGCATATCTCGC
The DNA here is from genome assembly GCF_038994185.2 of Dermacentor albipictus. Lineage (NCBI taxonomy): Eukaryota > Metazoa > Arthropoda > Arachnida > Ixodida > Ixodidae > Dermacentor > Dermacentor albipictus. The sequence continues at coordinate 37,189,377 of NC_091821.1, forward strand.
TAAAGTGAAAGTTACTGGCCGAAAATATTGTTCAAGATCGCAGTCGAGCACTAAATGAACCCACAGCAACCTTCACAAAATCATGCTCTGTTGCCTCTTTATGAAGGCGATGACACTGCACCTGGTGGTATATTGCTAATGCCACAAATGTAGTTTTTGTTTTGTATCCGATTGTAACATGCAGGTAATTTTAAGACCCATTTTCTCTGAAAAAAGGTGCACATTAAATTCAGTTAACCTTGGTAGTAGCACTACCTTACCAAATTTATCACACTAGTGAAAGGAATTTATTACAAACAGTCTGAAAATTTTCAACTACTTTGCTTAAACATCTATAAAGTTAGAGGCAATTGTAGCTGAACATCTAGGTTCGCTATCCATTGCCTTTTAAAACCTCCAACCCAGCATGCTTTGCTCGACACTGAAGGACTGGCTCATGTACTATATAGCCCTGCTAAGTTTTTGCCGCCGCAATGCAGCCACATTTTGGACTACAGATATAAATCACACAGTGGTGTCAGCAAGATCTACACTTGTACTTTTAGCAGTGCTTAATTTCATGTTTGCTAAGTTGCATGTCACAGCGACACATTCATTACAGGAGCAAGAAGGCGGCATATCTTACAGGAAGCTAGGATTCAGGTTATTGGTCTTTATTTTCTGCACAAGAAGCCTACAGAGATTGCCAGGATAAGCTGCTTTATCTCTGATGTGATTTAATCTTTTTTCCTTTAAAATTAAATAGCCTAGGCGAGAGATCACAAGCTGACAACACAAAAGCTCCCCACAATGAATGGTGGCATTACCAACCGTCTTGCACTTCTATTTCTAGAATACCAAGTCTGCCCTTGGTAAAGTAACTTACATATGCTATTTCATAAGTGTCTGCCAATGTACCAAGCCTAACCTTATATATTTTCATTTAGCACCCCTGTAAGCCCTGTACTTACGGGGTTGACAGCAGCATGGGCACAGTTCAACCGTAGCTCCTCAAAAACCTCTTGTAAGATTTGATTCTCCTTAGGAATAGGACCTTTTTCCTTTGGTGGCGGTGGCGGGACAGCTGGAGATGGAGGTGCTGCTGCCGCCTGGTTCACAGTCATGAAAAGTACTTATTAAGCAACTTGCTCGACTAATGTAAAATAATAATGGCACAAGCCTACACATACACTATATAGACTGGAGTCTGACTGTTAATTAATTAGTCTAGCAATGCTGACAGTTGGGCAAGTTGGTGACCAATCATGGTGTATAAAGCAGTGCACAGAAACACAACACAAAGTAGCGCACATAAGCGTTGTCCTGTACGTTGTTTTGCAGTGGATGTCCTGCATGTTTATTCGACTTCTTTGTGTCGTGTCGCTGTGCACTGCTTTATACATGAAAACGATTGATTAGTCTACTGCACTTAATGGTACCAAGGTAGTCCCACAGTTGAGAGGCTAAGCCCACATTGCTATCTATCCCTAATTGACTGAAACTTCCTTGACTTACAAATTCGACACATGCCACATGCAAACGCAAGATGCTATCTGCTTCCTAGATAACCTGTTTTACTTGAGACACAATAGTGACAGTAGGGTGTACGTAAAAATGCACCCCACATTTTTCATGATGGCATGTTTACAAAAGAGCAGGGATATTGTACCAGTCAATTTGATAAGTCACTGCATTCTGATAAGCCCTGCCTAAATCTGTCTCATCCAAGGTTGCAATCGTACCTTCCCTTTCACTTGAACCATGCAAATGTTGCTCTTGCTTGGCATACACCTTCAAGAAATGTTGAACAATGCCCTTTCTCCTGCTAAAAATGTGTATTCTTCCAGATCCAAGTGCAAGATTTCAGCATTTAGAATAGTATCACTTGGAACAACGTAGTTCGCTTTAAAGAAAAACTTTACATCTGCTGCTTCCAAAGTGCTTCGAAGTGGCACAAAGGTTCAAAGTATTAAAGACTGCTCCTCATGGTTAATTCCTTTTTAACTTTTGCAATGACTTCCACATATGGCAATGTGCACAGATAATAAAATGATTATTTCTAGCATTATGTCATCATAAATATAGAAAAGTACGTCCTTTCAGATTGAGCAGCTAGGAAAGGATGCTGTAAGAACTTTACACTGATGCACCAATTACAACATACAGCTCAGTGAACCATCCAAAATTAATAGAGGAAGAAAAAAAAACAGGCTAAGAGATGTTATGGTAAAAAGAAATTAAACTTCTATGCTCCTTTAAAACTTAGCAAGACCATCTCACATGAGTGCAATCTAATTAGGAGACAAAAGCAGGACCTAATAAAACTACAAAATGCTATGGTCCCATGCTCAGGCAGACTTCAGGCAAGTCATGGCTGCCTGAATGTATTAGCTGCACAAAATGAAGCAATGGAAAATAGCAGTGGCAGCATCTCCCCCACATAAATGCTCAAGTATTTGCATCAATGCAAATCCTTGGTGCATTATCTTATTTGCACCGTGGACCTGGATATCAGGTTTAATACAAAATGTTTTTTTTTGGATTGAATACTGTCTTTGCAGCAAAGATTTCCTTTTTTTTCCCACCACTTCATTTTGGGCTTACAGTACATGGCAATTTAAGTCTAAAGAATACAATTTTGTTCTTCAGATGATGCAGATCCAGACTGCACATGTGTTAGTAGTTGAGAGGCAGGCATTTCAGGCACAGGCTTGTTAGCATGGTGTGTGCAAACTCGAGCGTATTTGCAAGCCACTACAATTGTAGTTATGGCGGCTGCAAAAAGGGGTTTGAAAAATTAGGAATGACTAGCCCAGAGCTTGACGGTCCTGAACAAGGCACCACAAAAAAATAATTATAAAAAGACAAAGGAAATTAACTAACTCTCTTCCCACAGAGAGAGCCTAAATATTTTGTCCTATCAGAAATTGAGTTTAACAGAATTTATTTTGTCAGAGCAAAAAAGGTTTATCAAATGTTCAGCTTATAAAAAAATCCACCTTAAAGAAACTTTGGTTCAAATGTTTAGATTCCTTTGTATATGCAAAGCCAATTAAAATTTGATTCAAGTGCTCAAAAAGTATGACACAAATACTTTCTATATTTAATCTTTGATACCCTGAACTTGCCATCCTCTTTCCCAAACTCCTCACTACAGCCACTAACATTCAAGTCCTCAGTTGCGGACAATGAGGTTTACTTACAGCGGCAAGTGGATTGAGGATTGAAAGGTGAGGAGGAACATCCTTCACCGTCAGAGAAACCAAACAAAGAGAAAAACATAAATAGACCAGCCAAAGGTCAGAAACCACCACCAGATGCACAAAAGCCCAATGACATTGCACCATTGTACTCTTAAATTAAATACAAAAGAACAAACAAAAAAAAGTCAAACGAAATCAATATTGAAGTAAGGTCTTCTCTCAGTTTACAACCTTTGCAGTAGTACATGGCTCGGAAAACTACAATGAGCACTGAGGAGAAACAAGCGAACATAATTCAAGTGGAAAACAAGGCAGTTTCACGCAGCATAAAAGACACAATTCGCAGGGCAAGAAGCTATAAAAATTAGTACAGTTAAACCTCGACATAACGACGCCGTATATGCAGCAAAAATCTTACGTTAAATCACAAATTTCGTTAAGGTAAAAAAACAAACTCTGGGGGTTTTTTAGGTGCCAAAACCATGACGTGACTATGAGCCAGCCGTAGTGGGGGCCTCCAGATTAATTTTCACTACCTGGGGCACGCGCACCCAATGCACAATACATGGGTGTTTTTGTATTTCACCCCCACTGAAATGTGGCTGCCGTGGCCGAGATTTGATCCTGTGCCCTCGGGCTTAGCAGCGTTAAGCTAAGGTTTTCACGTTTCAGCAGGAAAAATTGCTTCACAAATTTCTACAACAGTCCTGGTGGATGATGTCTTGGTAATTAGCATTTATGAATATAATCCCGCAAGAAACTTAGCCAATACTTATCGGATCCAAAGCATGGGCATATACGATAGCGATCCTGCAGAGAACACAGCTTCCGCGCACATCATACCTACTGCTAGCGACCACCATCACATAATGCTGTGCATACACATTTGTCATCATCATCATCATTATGGCCCATCACATTCAGCTGCTATTTTGTTTTGTGGTGATTTACACAGTCAAGATCACAATAATTTCATCTCTGATAATGCTGATGCAGCTTGACTACATAGTAATAATGCATGTTCCTCCCATCCTTTCTGAGGTGCTCGTGAGCTCCCTTCTATAGTTGGCTCTTCTGACGAGACATTTATTTGAAGGATCGCCAGCCGTTTGTGCGCAGGCACAAATAAGAGTGGACGTCAGAGAGAAAATCTGGGGGCTTTTGCTCCTTGAATATATGGCTCTGCCTAGGCACTACGGAGGATGTTTCTTAGTGCATCTTGTATGCGTTTGTCTCCTAGACAAGCCAGCATTGTGGAGCGCAGTCGAGTTTGTTTACGCTCTGCTGCTGGCTGCCTGCGCGGTGAGCCAGTGGGCACGGACGCCCCATTTGGCGATTGCTGTGTCTGAAGGGGTAAGGTTCTGACTGGTGTTGTATAAGCCATGGGTCGCTTTTTGCATCGCGATGATAGAATTTTTTTTTTTTTTAGAGGCACTGCTCCAGGAGGGCACATGTAACCGCCAAACAGAGGCCTCACGAGAGCACCCGAGGTTATAATAAAGCAGGCAGCACAAGATTTAAGGGGCACCCAAGGGGTAGCGGGGGGATCAAAGCTGGAAGCAGGGCGGCCCGTGGGCTGGAGCTGCAGTCGCCGAAGCGTGCCAGGGGGCGCTCGCATAAAAAATTGGCTGTCCGCTATCGCGGACAGCCAATCTTATACACCCTTGGTATGCGCAGGGCTCGGCGAGCTCCAACCGATGAACCGGTCCGGGTTCTAGCATTGGTGTCCCCGTTGCCGCTTTGGTGTCCTGGAGGTACAGCCAATAATGTGAAATAATGACACGTTGTTGTAATGAGTAAAAAAACGCGATTGAATAAATATAATTACGCCCAGCCGCCAACTTGTGATGATAAGTTCAGTACTACTGCGCCCCGTGACATCAGCAACACCAGTGAGAACTTTGCCTCTGAATACGTCGGACAGAATTTGTCGCTCCGGCGGCGCTGATGCCGAGTCGGCCACCGTCACTGGCGGCCTTTCGCCCATTTGCATTCGACCACGGTTGCTAAGGCCTTCTAGATTTTCAATATATGCAGCCTGGGCTCTCTACTACGGTCGCAAGCTATGATCCGCCACGACTGACTTAGCACGAGCGCCACAGGTGCGAGACAGCCTGTCTGACACAGCGGTCGCCACATCGGGCGTCTGTGCCTGTTGCTTCACCTATTTTACTGTGGCAGTAGCCAGTGTCTGAGCGTAAACAAACTCTAAAATCACTAAAAAGATTGCAAAGTTCAACTCTAGTTGACCCCTACATAATGTGAAGTGTTGCAGCACGAGACGTCGACGCGCATCAAGCTGGTGAGGCCCAAGCGTCCTCAGATGTGCGTGGTTGTTTTTCTATTGCATAATGTTTCCCAAGTGAGACTGAACTGGAGGACTTTGCCAGAGTACGATGCCAGCAGAGCGAAACTTTACGCTGCCTTGAGCAGGGAATGGCAGCGCGTTTGGATTACAGACTTTTAAAAGCATGAAGTGCACTTCCAATGGCACTATGCCATGTGCGCTGCAACACAGATAGGTGAAGATGCTCATTGCAATAGGGTTGATGGCAATAGCTGTGAATACAGCGCACGACAACCCGCAAGAAGATTTGCTGGTAGTGGAAAGGAAACCGAGTGAGCGCCGGCATTTTCACGTGGCATAGGCAGGGAAGTACTGCAGGAAGCTGCTGCAGCAAGTGGCTACTGCAGCAAGTGGCTACTGCTCGCGATTGCGCACAACTCACGCCTCTTCTTGTTTACATGGGAACTAGTGGCCCGAAAACATATCATAGAATCGCAGTTTGACAACATACTGAACGTTACTGCCGAAAGACCATGTTTTCTGGGAACGTATCAACCAGCAAAAATGGAGCGCAACTCTATTGGGTCATTTTCTTTGTTCTCGATCGTGAGTGCCGGTGCCAGGAAATCGTGCGAAAACGGGATCATATTGAGGCTCTACTGTAGTAATTAGCGTCAAATAACTTTGAAGCGAATAGTCCGAATATAGTTGTGGACTATTCGCATTCAACCTTGACAGGAGAGCAAAATGTTGACAAATATAAAAAAGAAGTTGGTTCTTTACTCACAGAACAGGAAACAGGTTCATCTCTGGAGTCAACTTATTTTCAAAGTGCCCCTTATTCAGATAATTTCATACAAAAATGGAAGTTCAACCTTTATTACAACTCCAGCAGCACAAAATTTGTTCATAAGTTCTTGCCCACTGTTGTGATTCAGTCTCCTTAAATTTTTGTGGTGGTGGAGGACGTGTAAGCATTCTGCACCCGCCCATTGTGCATCGTTTCCGTGAAGTACAACCTTGACTGTGATGCTGGCAGTTCATGCCGTGTTCCGTAACTTCAGCTTGATGCTTTCAGTCTATAAGCGAGCTTACCCCATTCCATACTGTAGGCACACAGACAACCTTCGTAGGCATGTTCACCGCTTCTGCGGTCCTCAGTCTAGCCTAGCCCGCACATATGAACTAGGGCCCGATCACCGATGAGCAGGAAAATTCACGCAACACTTTGCTGTCTGCCGCCGCGCCCGACTTGGGTGTTAGGACTAACCAGCGCTGTTTCACCGGATGGCGGCCACCAAGGTTACAATCTATGCTGCATTGATGCAAATCTATTCACAGTGGCCGTACAGTTCTCAGGAAGACTTCATGGCAGCCCAAATTTCACCTGGAGGTGTGGTTTCACAGCAGCGCACGTCACGCTGCCGTGAAACTACCTTTATGGCAAACTTCTCCACCGAAGTGAATATTGAGTAGCATAATATTCGATAGAATATTTGAAAATATCACATATTTGCACAAGCCTAGCAATGATGCACCCACCGTGGGGCTATGTTTCTTCTCTTTTGCTTGCCACACGGGTTCCAGGTGCATGCATGCAATGTGCATGAACATTACTAAATTGAAACTGCGAAACAGTTCCCTAAATTGTGGCAAAAAATCTAGGGTGTTCAATGGTACTAAGATCACAAATTGAAGAATGCTCTTCATATAAAGAATTTAGCTAATTCAAGGTTCATTATAGCATAGTTACCATCCTGCAAAGATAAAAATTTGTGAAACATCCTGCAAACACGAGGTGGGGAGCAGGGGGAATAGAGTGCATCTTTAAACATAGCACACAAGCAGCAGAAAAATTACAACACGAGGTACCGAAAAGCAGCAGCATGTTTTCAGTTCACGGTTATCTTTTTCAATTCCTTAGTTACCTCTTCAAGTTACCTTTGCCAATTCAGCCTAAGGAACTGTTCTGAGAAACTACCTAGATGCAAGTATAGCACGGAGCTCAGCGATTCAAATGCGATAATTGGATTGCTTGGTGGCCTGTGTTTTTCTTTTCTTTCCTTTTTTTTTTTGCCACGAGAAAGGTTTGGGTGAACACTACCGCGCCAAATGAAGTCACAATGTGTCACAAAGGCACTCACTTTCATAGTTTACCACAATGTGTCAGCTCTGTGTCTCCAGCACCCACAGTTGGTGCAAAAAGCAGCAGTTTACATGTCAGCCAATTCTTACGTTTGAGTAGCTGAGCATTGCACACTCAGCTCTATGTGGCACCTTGCATTACTACGAGAGGGTGGTGCTGGTACCATCATGATTTCTTTTTTAACAGCACTTTTTTTTAACATTGCACCGCCCCACCTTTCAAGAGGTTTAAACTATTTTCACCAACAGAACTGATTTTTCATAAAACTTAATGCAACATTTGTAAAATTGGAGACCAAATGGGAATTAGCAAAGCTTACTAACGATTCAGGAGCCTTGGCAGGTACGTTATAGTATTGAGGTTCAACTGTACTGTATATGGAAAAAGTAGCGAACTGTAAGTGGAGCTGAAAAATTAATGTTGAGCCAGTTTACGACCAACTGCTTCGTGGCAAGTGTTCACTATGGGAGTTTGTTATAATCACTGTCCCTGCCCTCAATATAGCCAGCCTATCAGGGGGTCAAGATAGGATGGGAGAAAAATTTAATATACAGAAATAATCCCTTCCATTTTATTTACTTATTTACTTTCTTAAGAGATCGATAACCGAGTTCTACTTACCTGCCATATCTTTTTGAATCTAGGCCAATAGTTTTTTTTTTTCAAATAATCATATACCAAACTCTAGGGTCGGCTCAGATTACAGGATTTTAAAAACTGCACCAGTTTGCAATTGAAAATGATAAATATGCGGTGCATAGCTAGTGCCATCTACAAAACACCTACAAAACTCAGTATTGCAGCCGCTACTAGCTGTGCCAGTAGCCAGCTGGAGTACACAGCGACATCACCATTTTGACCTGTGTCGTATTGGCGTGCGGCATGGCGTTATCGTTCAAACGAAAATTGTGCTAGCCGCAGAGGCATTGTCAAACGTTCAAGCCGGGCAGGACTTCAGCATCAATGAGAAAAATGTCCATCATTGGAGGGAGCAAAGGGAGACACTTCTTACATGTGCCGCAATGAGGAGATAACAGTGATAAGGAAGATAAGCGTGCGACAACAGAGAGGAGCTGTTCGCCGCGACTGCGCTGCATTTCGACACGTACGAGCCTTGCTGCAGTTTTCGCATGCGTGGGCATACGGACGTGAGGTTGCGCGCATCCACAAGCGTACAAGGCTAGCAGCAATGATGATGTAGAGTGAGCTGAGCATGTTCATATTAAACAAATGTTTTTGCAAACGCTGTTTTCACTTTTTCGTTCAGCCTACATTTGAGGTAAGTTTTTTTATTTTTTCTGGCTTTGGACATTCAGGGGTCGGCTTAGAACTGGAGCTGGCCTAGATTCGAGTAAATACGGTATATTTGAGAATTGCACTCTTGATATGCACTACCTATTCACATGTCTGCTGCATCTAGCGCTCCAATTATGCAGTGGCATGGTGACTAAATGTCTTTGATGCACGAATTTTATAAAACCATGCTCTATCCCACACTTACTGCTTGATTGAAGTCAAGGCTGACAATGACAGCCACTGGTTATCAACTCCCTCTTCACACACCACTGTCAGAATAAAGGGCAAGCAATTTGACCTTGAAATATGAAACATCCCAGAAGGTGGCAGATGGCAACTTCCTGTACAATAGACATGTTCTGTCCAACCTTCATGTACACTAACTATAATGGCAGACAACCTTTTCTGGCTATGAAGGCAAAGCTACAGGTGGAGAGGTATCACACCTATACCCTGTTTTAGTAGTTCCGTGCAGCACTGTGGAAGCTACAGGCTTCTTTGACCAATCAGGTGGGCGAAGCCATCTTAAAGGTGCCCTGTCTGCTAGCAGCGAGCGCTGCAGTGCAGGCAGCAGGAGCATCTACTAAGACTGCAAGTGCCCCCAATGAGATCAGCTGTTGTGATAGCAGTGATAGAAATTTCATTCCATATTCACTGTAACACAAAAAGGTGCGCGTTTTTAACATATTTCATGATACAGAGGAGAAGGAGGGTTGCAGAAATAGCGGAAGCGGAGGATACAGAAGGAGCACTCGGCTAGCATGTCGCACAGGATGGTGGTGTTATCTACGGATCTCTCTTGTAACATCCACTTGTACATGGTGCGCTTGTTGAAATTCGTAGGTGCAGCTATTTTCTGAATTAGAATTCCTGCATGTTTACCGCACTCCCTCTGCACTGTTTCAAGCATGTTCCACAACTTATTTGTTACTTTTACGTAAAAGAGCAGCTGGGAACAATACCACACAAACAAGTCTGTGAATGCCATTTTTGCCCAGGAAGGAGTTATTGAATATTTACCTTTCTTCGAAGCGCTAGAGAAAAAGAAGCCAACTGCACAGCACACGACAGCGCGGACACGGAGAAGACGAAAAAGTAGAAGAAAAGGCAGCGTCTGTCATGGACTGCATTCGATCTAATTACTGTAAATAATGTAAATACAGTTGTGTTTCATCATAGGCTGTGACCATTTATTCTATAATCTGGTGCCAAAACCCGCTGGTAGTTTTCACCGGGACTCTACACGCCTGGAGTGCTCATAGGAAACTTTGAAAGTGAAGACAGCACGTCATAAGGACAGCGGAAATCTCCTCCGAAAGCCAGACGGTACGACCTGACTGGACCATCCGCCGTTACCCTTCGCCGTGATAAGACACCTACTCAGCGTCCCTCCGAGAAGGTGAGCGAGGTCACACATTGTTGAAACACAAGATGAACTGCCTCAAAGTCCTCAAAGACAAGCGAACGGCGTGACGCCGGATGAATACGCGTCTCATCAATGAACCGAAAGCCGTGATTGAAAACGCTGACAGTGCAAAGATTTCATCTTCGATCAAACGACTACACGCGAATAATGCGGACTTGGACAGGCTTAATGCCGAGATAGAAGAAGCTATCCTTGAGGACGAGTTCGCGACAGAATTTGAAGCTGTGTTGACTTATCAAGATGCTATGCCAGGAATGTTGGGGAGCTGAAGGCTAACCCAACATGGCTACTTTGTCAAAATCAGTGTTCTACTACTGCCCCCTCCCGCAGCTGCGGGTTCATCACATGTACTCGATGATCGCGCCCCACGCAAATCAATCAAGCTTCGAATTCTACAGTTGCAGACATTCGACTGACAGCTTTGTCAATGGCCTGCTTTTTGGGAGCAATTCAAGGCGTCTGTGCATGAAAATGAAAAGCTGACATAAGGAGAATGATTTCAATATCTGAAGAATCTTCCGAGTAGTGCAGCAGCAGTTTCAATTTCTGTCTACAAGCGACAGGCGAGTGCTACGACGACGCCATCGAAATTCTAATGAGTCGTTTTGGCGATAAGCGTCGCATTGTGCAGGAGCATCGTAGCCAGCAGTTGCTTCCTCAGAAGGTGTACACAATCTTCGAAGGCTATTGGATTATGTACAGTGCCATATCAGAGGCCTGAAAGGTCTAAATGTTAGTCCTGCCAGCTACGCAACTATGATGATGGACATTCTGTTGAAGGCACTGCCAGCAGACATTGTCATTGGCTATTACCGAAAAGAACACAGTTCAAGGTCATCACCGTCTGCTATTGACAGTTCAGGCTCTGCACAACATCAAGATTCAACGACAGCGACAGCCGATGAGGAGTTGCAACAACTCTTGACCTATCTTCGCGTGGAAGCTGAAAGCCGAGAAAGAAGTGGAGTTCATGACTTTAAAGGAAAGAAATGCACTAAACCATCTGCGAAGAGAAGGAATTTGCACTCCTCCTTACCAACAGCAGATGTCCTGCAGTCTTCCTCGAAAGTTAGAGACAAGGAGTGTCTTTTGTGTGGGTCTTCAAAGCACTCAACTTCAGTTTGTGACAGCAGCATTAATCATGAAGAAAAGTTGAAGAAATTGGCTACAGAGAACCGATGTTACCGATGCACCGTGAGAGGACATCTTGCGAAAGACTTATCGAAAAGTGAAGCATGGAACATGCAGAGGAAGACACATCTCCTCAATGTGCGATCCCAAGTGGAAACCTAAGAAGATGGAACAAGAAAGTCCCATAACCGCGAACAGTCTTCATACCAGCTCTTGTTCGTATGTGGATGCTGAGGTTTTATTGCAGACATTTCGGGCATGGATCATCTGAAAAAAGCAAAGGGCCTACATTTGTGGAATTGTAGACAGCGGAAGTCAGCGCATGTTCATTCGTATCCAAGACACTTGGCTTGAAAGAACTTGGATCTGTTAATTTACAGCTAAATATTTTTGGACGGACAAGCTCAGTTACCATACAACATCGCTTTGTCGAACTAAAGCTTCGCAGTCAGTATGACAATCGGGAGTACCTGGTACAGGTCAGTGAAGTACCGTTTGACTGCAAGAATGTTGTTCAAGTACCACTCGAGCATGACTTTGTAAGAAACATTGAAAGCGACAGACACCTTCTTGCAGATAAGCTCTTGTTACCGGGCATGGCTACTGTTCCTAGTATTAGCCTTTTAATTGGTGCTGACCAACTATGGCAATTCATGCCCGGAGAAATTAAAAGATACCACGGCCAGGCAGACTTGGCGGCGCTGGGTTCTGCATTTGGCTGGATGTTACAAGGACCAATTTCGTTGAACACCTCTTTGGAAGCAGCACTCAACGCATGCGTATTGCGAGTAAGTGCATTTACAGACTCTATCGATGATCTTCTTCTGAGGTTCTGGGAGTTGGAGAGCATCAGGATTGTGCCAGTCGACAACACTCCAAATAAGGAACCTAATATGGTGCTAGAAAAATTTGAACACCATATCGCCTTCGTCAACGGTCGCTACTAAGCAGCCCTTCCGTGGAAAGAAAGCTGTGGACAACTGAGACAATCGATTGCAACCACGGAAGCGACTGATGTGTCTCGGAAAGAAAATGAAGAACAATCCAGAGTTTGCCGTAGAATATGATACCACTATCAGGAACTATATGGAGATGGGTCACGCCGAGAGAGTACCTAGCCAAAATGATGCGCAACCCTCTAAGCTCTACTACATGCCGCATCACGCTGCTGTGCAAAGCGAGTCAACAACGACTCGAGTACGAGTAGTTTTTGATGCATCCGCTCACGATCCTGATTCATCGTTCCTCAATGACCATCTCGAGAAAGGACCTAAGCTACTAGCCGACTTGGTTGCTCTTCTCATGTGTGTTTGTATGAACCGTATTGCTATGACGACTGACATTAAGCCTTTCTCCAGATTAGCATAAAAATAAGCCAGAGATGTGTTGAGATTTCTATGGTTCAAGGATATACCCTCTAAGAGATAACCCGATCCTAAAATTGAGGAATGGTGCATGACAAGGGTGCCTTTTGGAACAGTAGCAAACCCATTCCTACTCAACGCCGCACTCCAACACCACCTGAAGGGAGTAAAGGATCAAACAGAAGAAACAGCCAAGTTGCTTGCTGCTTCTTTCTACGTTGACGACCTACTTATAGGAGCCTATAGTGAGGATTCAGCTCGAAAGGTATACAGAGAAGCAGATGGAAGATGCTGGAATGCGACTAAGAAAATGGTCATCAAATTCTAACCTGTAATTTGTAATTACTTGCATGTACCTTATTTTGGCCAATAGAAAATAGGGGCAAAGACATTCTGATTCACCATTGTACACCATATTTACTTGATTCTAACGTGCCGTCAATTGTAAAGCGCACCCGTTTTCCGTGACAAAAAAAGATGTCCTTATTCGTAATGAGCACCTGTTTGCTGTAACCTAAAAAAAAGAAAGGGCCTTTACAGTACCGTACACCTCACTCTTTCATACATAAATACAACTTTTTCTTACTTGGAAAAACAGATTTACTCCCAATGCACTAAAGTTGAGATGAATAAAAAAAGCAGCTTCGGCCGAAAGGTGAAGCATCGGTTGCAATAGCAAATTAGTAGACAGCTATACGAAGTAAAGATAGTAGCTTTATCGGCCGTATAAACTTGTAAACATTAGCTTACTAACTAAATTAACAAGCATGGTGTCACGCATGCACCAGCAAACATGAACACATTTCACTCGATGATCGCGAAAACTTGCTATAAAAAAATTGGAGTGAGGAAGTGCGGAAGCACGAGCGAGCGAATTGACCTTTGTGCTGCCTGTCACTTCAACACGAACTAAGCGACGAGAACACAGCGCGGTGTGCCTAGACATGTAAACTCTGACCTCATCGCAAACCGCTTTCAAGATAGGGGCCGTGCAGCCGCACCGTATGCAGCAGCCGCCAGAGTAGAACACCTCTCCTTCTGTTTGCGCCAGTCTCGTTCGCAAGTTTCAAGAAGTCCGAATGTCTGCGATGCGGCCCGATTTCCACCCGTCTTTGCATATGTGATCACTTTCCTTTTAATTGCAGCATCATGATGAACTCGGCGTGTCTTTGCAGTCGGCAATTCTATGCTGACAAAGCAAACGCAGAAAGCGGAAGACAGACGGTGGGCTAACCTAAGCACACGTACTACAGCACATGGAGAAAGCTACGGCAGCTAGGCTCGAAGCGCATACAAGATGATCATTTTGAAATGCCGATGGTGACATGGTAAAGTAGATTTAGGGTCGTACTCGATTTTAACGAGCACGCACTTCTTGGACCCATTTTATCGAGAAAAAAAAAAAGTGCACATTAAATTCAAATAAGTACGGCATATGTTCAAAACACAAAAATTTAGGTCACAAATGTAGGGAGGAACTTGAATTTATTATTCCATTTCAGCCCTCATAGATTTACACTAACCATATTTTTTTTATCCCTAACCAATCTCAGTTTTGATACTCAGTGCAGCTTGCAACTCAAACATTACTTCAGACTGACTCATCCTTGTGAAGAAACAGCAGTTTCAATGAAACTATTAAGACTAATGCTTGCATAAGCACAAGCTTGATGCCAATTTAATACAGTAGCACAGCGACATCAAAGTTTATGGGACACCGAGTTCCACGAGAGATGTGAATTTCTGCTCTGTTAAGGCATGGTACTTCTAATTTCATGGATCACCGTGTAGGTCACAAAAACTACTACTACAATCTGAAACTCTTGAGTTAGAGGATATGTACCTGGTTTTGTGGGAATTCAGCCTTTCCACAAATTTTGTGTCCCGTAAGCTTTTTGCCATCAACTGTACATGCCATACATTATATCATGTACCTGCGTAAGAACCAAAACCTGCCTTATATATTTGCCGTGAACCGAACCAACAACCAGTTTTTGGACCAGCCTCTGGATTGCAAATCAGTTCAGACAAAAGATTGCAACAGTACAGGTAGACGCAAGCAGCATGACCACACAAAGGGCTTACTGACCTGTTGTGGCAGTGCTTGTGCCCCTGAAGGCAGTGGCTGGGAGGCAAATTGTGGCATTGGTGGTGGAACATATCCACCCTGAAAGCTAGGTGGAGTTGCTTCAGGCACAGTTGGTGCTGGGGCACCAACAAGGGGCGTCGTAATGGGGGCTGCCAGGTCAAACGTTGGCACAGATGAACCTTGTGACAGTTGCTGAGGAAAAGGTGACAATGGCAGACTGTCACATTAAAGCCCTCTACAACACTGGCACTAAATTTAGAACTATGCATTAAATTTCCTCATACAATGCCCACCATAGACATAAAGCCAACACACTACTACGAAGTGCACTTATATATGTCAAGGTCATCCTCAGGGTCAAGAAAGACTGCAGATTCTTTGGTAGCCCCAGGAACCAATCATGACGGGTATTTACAGTTGAACCCACCCAAACAAGTGCGATTATCAAATGTGACTATCGCACATAGTCTAAAGAAAAATGCCACACATTCATCATCACCAGAAAGTGCCACTAGGCAGTTGGAAAAGCATTCAATCAGCTGTAATTTTTTATGCTTCAATGTCTTCTGCCTTGTCATCAGAAAATAAACTTGGCCACCTGACCACTACAAGCACTATCATGTCCCCACATCATTCCAATTAAGTTTTTATTATTCAGATAAAAAATTTGTTGTTGGCATTGCGTCTTGTGAAGTGCAAATGAGAGTCGACAAACTTGCATTCTTTGAGTACCATGCCCCATAACTTGATAGATAGCTTGGGAAAGCCTCTATATATGCTCGTTGCTACACCCAAAACATTTCATTTTCTGTTTTGAGCTCACTCACTGCTCTTGCCAAATTCACATTCATGACATGACATGACATGAGTGGTTGCGCCATTTGCTCTAATAGCTGCTTGGCTCAAAGCTGCTGGCTGTTTCATTTGACGACAGTAAATGATGACCAAACTGTCTCTGCTGCACGCATATTCTTCTAGACCTTGGCTATTCATGCCTTTAATTTTCACAAACCAAGTTTACACGGACCATGGAAATTTTCATTAGCCTACAATTTCACAAATAATGCTGTGTTATATCCTACCTTGGCCGACGGCTTCACAGGAGGTGGGTCATTCCAGCCTGGTGGAGGTGGATTACCTAGCAAACTGGAAGATGGCAAAGGAGCTATGCTAGGCGCCACAGGTGATGGCGATAGCTGAGAAGACTGGATACTTGCATTGGACGAGACTGCACCAAAAGGAGGGAAAAGGGAAGCCCACAAAGCCATTAAAGCTATGACGAGCGAAAGGTCTACATCCAGAAATGGAATTCCTCCCATGAAGAAGGAAGTATCTTGCTACTGACCAAACTGCGGGGTGGAAGAAGTCAAGAAGCCTAAGGATGGAAAAAGCTACAGCAAGAATTCCCCAACTAAGACCTTGGATGAACTGCAACAAACTTCATGCGAGTGCAAAGCAACCCTTAAGTACATTTTACGGACTACGGGATCTCAGAAAATGTTCACTTTCTGAGTAGCCTGTAACAGTATTCAGTAAAACCAAACATCACAATGTTGTTCACATATACTGGTAGAGGCTGTAAATGCAAATACTAGGCTGCATCACGAGTCTGCATAGATTTTCAGCTTCCTGTCAGATCTCGTGTTCCATAAAATTGAGTGGTTGACTGTACCTGCACCCTTCACCTGTCTTCCAGCCTACTTATCCTTGGTCACTCAATACATGTTCTCAATGAGTCAATCAAATGGCTACACATAATGTATTACATGGAAATAAGGGCAAAACCAATGCTCATATTACAGAATTAGCTTTCCTTCAATAAAAGGAATCAATCCGTGGCTCAGTGCTACTTGCATTACTCTCAACTTGCCCTACCATACAATAGAACCTCTATTTAATGCAATCCTAGCAGCAGGAAACTCCAATAGCAATACTAATCTAATTAGCACCCCTAACAGTCCAGCTGTTTGGTTTACATGTTTTGCACAAACAAGTATAAATAACAAAATTTTGCCAGAAATAAGGGGCATTAACAAATGCTCTCTGTTGTTTTTGTTGCACCTGTTTGTCCTTGGAGTGACAGCAGTCTGCATGTGCGTGTGCAGCAGGGAAGGGACAGAGAGCGTCTTCCTAGTTTTCATGCACTCAGGAGGAATGCCATAAGCTTTTGTGACTCACATGAAGAGAATACTTTGTTGCTTCTGTAAATTACTTAAAAAGTTATTGCAGCTAATGCGATTGTACATTTTATGCCAGGCATCAGACATGATACATTTGTCTTCATCATGATCATGATTATCAATGCCAGTCTGACAGACTTCATGAGGGAGGAAATTGCTCACAGCGGCATGGGCAGTCATGACAGGCTTCCTCTCTCACAAGGCCTATCAAAGCCACAATGTTGGCACATTTTGAGCAACAGTGCTTATCAACCAAACAATGACTTTTGCACTTTTAAAGCATAGGCACCTGTGGGAGAGTACATGAGTGCCACTTCTACTGTCTTTACTACAACAGTACAATGTCAAAATAAAGCAAAGTGTGCCACTGTTGCAGAAATATCCCACACTTCATAAACTCTTGTTACAACACATTGTCTCTGGCCCATAATGCATACCTGTACAATGCCCCTACAGTATCAGAATGGCAAGTTGGGCCAGTTGGTTGGGATTCATAGTAAGGGTCGTTACAGCGCAACACAAGAGAAGGACAAAAGAAGGTATAAAACGACGACCACGGCGCTGACTCTCAACTGATATTTTATTAGCGATTATTTTATCTGTGAGTGAAAGTATGGTTCGCGGTGTCAAGAGCATAAATGACCAAGGTATTAAAACTAAATTAGAAGAAAAAAGAAAAAATGCAGTAGCACCATATTGTCATGTGGTAGTGATGGTTAAGAAGACAGCAAAACTGTGATTAACGAAACAAGCGTTTTATTGGGCGAACTTGTGCCCTCAAAAACAGGCTACATTCAAAGACAATGGCAGCGGCGAACACACTCGGCAATCGTCGAAAATCTGATCAGCAGGTCAAGCGCGTTGGCTTTTATACAGCAGTCGTTGAATGTTCCAGGCTAATCGTTGGGACCCGCGTGCCTTTCACAAAGTTCTACACCATTTGCGTCAGGCGATGAAATCAGATAACACAAGGTACGGCGACAACAGACAGCGGATAGAAGCATCGATAACTTTCCAGAAACTTCGGATACATGCAGGTGCGTCCCGCGCTGTGCGATGACATTTGCTAGGCGGAAAAACGTGGTCGCCCGATAAAAATAAGTACACGTGTCAATATATACACAAGTTAGTGCATGGGCTTAAGAACTTTAGTTCAAGGTACAGCATTGATGTTCGTTTTTCTGCGAAACATAAGATAGGTCGCATATGCCCATTAGTTCATAATTTGCTGAAGGATAAGCAAGTGAAGGGAAAATGCCCTGTCAAACATGTGAACAGGTACATCACTTGTGCTAAGCAGGTTGTGTATGCCATTCCATTATCTTGTGGTAGAGAGTATGTGGGACAAATGAAGCGATGTGTAAATGTTCGAATTCAGGAGCATGAGCTATCTCTTCAAGGGATTGCACCACTTCATCTGCCGGAGCATTGCAAGTTGTGCGGTTGTCACCTCGAATTAAAAAAATCTAGTGTCATCTTTAAACACGCAAGCCAATTGACAAGGGAAATCACCGAGGCTCACAATATAAAGATTAGGGACAAAGCATGTATCAGCGAACCATCTATCACTTTTCATGACAAATAACTGTTACCTATGTCAATTTTGATTATGCGTCAGCTTGTTACAGTTGCCTCGATGCATCTCTGTCTCGTGCATGTCATGGTTATCAACTGGCACCTATATATATGTTAGACATACTATCTTCAATAAAATATCAGTTGAGAGTCAGTGCCGTGGTCGTCGTTTTATACCTTCTTTCATCCTTGTCTTGTGTTGCGCTGTAACGAACCTTACAATGAGCCCCTTCAGTATTGGCAGTCTTATGTTAAAAAAGAAACAAAAGGGGGTGAAGAGTAGGAAAGCTCTCAGATTACAATTTTGATAAGCAACTCCTCCAACAAGTCAATTAAGCCTTCTGGTAGCACACTGCTTTGTTTTGCTTTCTTTTTAACATTGGATTTATATTGCAAGTAATGAATTACTTTTTCGAGCATATTATACTCAAACACTTTATGTGTTATTGACATGTACATTTTTTCTAGTATAGTGTGGATACTTTCTCTGAACACTGCTGCCAACACTAGAATTGGTTTCCATGCGCTCTGTTGAGGCATGTGCATGAGCTGTCTGCAGTCAAAAAAGTTGCATTTTTGCCTGAAAGGTAAAGCATCAATTGTGATAGCAAATTATTAGATAGCTATATATAGTAAGGATAGTAGTTTTATTATCAATATAAAGTTGTAAACATTCATTTACAAACTAAATTAACAAACATGGTGTCACGCGCACACAGGCAAACAGACACATCTCATGTGATGACCACGGACACTCGCTGTCAAAACACTGCTGCAAGTAAGAGCGGCAGCAGCATAGAGCGAACTGACTTTCATGCTGCCTCTCGCTTCAATGCGAACAAAGCGACAAAAACACAGTGCACATGAAGCTATCACCTGTAGGCACACCTAGGCTCTGTACCCATCGCAAATTGCTGTCAAGAGAGGGCCTGCGTGGCCATGCTGAGCCATGCCATAAGCAGCTGCCGCCGGAGTAGTAATAGCCAAAATAATGTTTCAGTCTCTATAGCAGCTACAAAAATTAAGAAGTTAGATAAGTTTGTCCATTTATGATAGGTGAAAGCAGCAATTCTTTTTGAATTTCTTCCTTATGAGACCACAAATCTCGCTGCCACATTAAACTTTGTTGCTGTGTAAACAGATGCACACCTAATCCCACTGCCGTTGTTCCTACACACGCTGTTCCCCCGATGGCTGTTTGCCTTCATCAGGACTAGTCAATACAAGATCTACAATCCCAGCACCCGTAGTGGGAGCAGCAGGAGGAATGGTTGTGCCAACAAGTGCAAAAGAACCAAAATTATCTGCAGGCTCTTGCCTGCGAATAATTTTGGTAGGGAAGATTGCGGTGGGGAAATGGCTGGGGGAAGACCCATTTCATGTAAACTTCTGCAAAGGTTGCTGCAAACTTGCAGATCACCCTTTAGCTTCTAGCAGCGTGGCTATCGCCTCCAGAGCAGGTGAAGAGAAAGACGGCTCACATGCAGGTAGCGCGAGAATAAAACATGCTGGCATGCTCGACCTGAGCGGCCACAGTAGCTGCCGTTCCTAAGATCGTGCGGCACCATGGCTGGCTGGCCTAAATAAACTGTGGCCACAGTGGCTACCTCTTCTCACCGCCTCCCACAAGCTTTTACCGAAACGTATGCAAAACATATGAAGTGCAGTATGTGAAAGTATTCCTCTTGGCGACAGTCCTAACCATGAACGAGGAGGACAGTAGCACAAAGCACGTTTACACTGGACTCCATGTTAGCCTCACAGGCAAGAAGCAGCCACTGAAGAATGCTGTTGCAGTAGAGCTTACCACCAGTTTCAATTACACCTTGATTCATAAGCTGCGAAATCATAGTGTTGACTAGCGAAAATTCCTAAGCAGCTGCTTTTATATTTTCAATTTTTTCATGCTGGCAGTTGTCAAGAATTAATGGCACATTCAACTGTTCACACTAGACATTTCCGTTGAGAAGGTCATCACAGGCACATTTGTGGGCAGGTTCACATTTTTAGAGTTCTTCAACCACTTGAGAAGGGCAACTTCCACTTCAGGGCACTTTGAACCCCAAACACTTCATTACCGCAAGCATAACTGGCCAGCTTGTGAAATCAGTAGTGTTTGCCTGAAGCTGCGAAGCATTCTGCACATTCAAATTAGCACTATGGGCAATGACAACGCAGAAATTCGAGGATAAAAATCATTAAGCATCCTTCATGCTCTTTAAACTAACACTGTGAACACAAAGTCTGACACGCATATGCCTGAAATTGCTCTACTGAAATGTTTATTATTAATGGATAACGAAAAAAAATTATGAAAAACCAACCCAGCTTACTACAGTAGAACCTCGTTCATATATTTTGTAAAAAACAGGGAGAAAAAACGTACTAATTGGGAAAACGTATGATCCAAAGTAACTAAAGAAATGTTACAGACAACTATAGTTGACATCTACGTAATGCGAAGCGTCACGCAAATCGTTGCGGCGTGAGATGCCGACGCGCATTGAGCTGGTGGTGCTTCGGCGGCCTGAGACGTGTTTTGTTGTTTTTCTGTTGCATGGTGTTTTAAGGGTGACGAGAAACGGGAACGAAATCGAGCTGGTGGGCGACGCCGGAGGCCACTGCAGCGAAACATGATGGCCACATTGCGCTGCCTGCAGCAGGGAACAACGGCACATTATAATTAGTGCGCAGCACGCTACCTATGGCACTACGTGCCACACGCTGTAAAATAGATAGGTGAAGATGCGTATCGCAATAGGCTTGGCAGCAACAGCTGTGAATTAGGTGTGCGACGGCCTGGGCGGAGATTTGCTGGTACTGGAATAAGAAACTGTGCGCGCCGTCATTTTCACACGGCACGGGTGGCTATATACTGTTCTCGGTCACTCGCGCCTTTTGCCTTTTCTTGTTCACTAGGATCTAGTGGCCTGAAAAGCTATACAATCGCAGACTGCAGCAGGGAATGGCGGTATGTTTCGGCTATCGCCTATTAAAAGCATGTGCTAAGCGACGGCTCGGAGCTTTGCGAGCGCTGTGTTCTCACTGCTCAGTTTGCGTTGAAGCTATAGACAGCAAGCGTCCACGGTCACCAAGTATGAAGTGTTCATGTTTGCCTGTGCGCATCGACACCATGCTAGGTAACTTAGATAGTAAGCGAATGTTTACAATGGGGCTTTTCTACTCCGGTGGCTGCTGTGCATGGCATGGCCCCGTGAGCCGTGCCTTGAATACGATCTGTGATGCGGACGGTGTAAGCGTCTAAGTGCACTGAGGGCCTACAGCATTGCGTGCGCTGTAGCACCCATACGCTTGCATGTCACCTGCGTTCACGAAGTGAAACGTTACTGCAATTTTTTTTTCCTTAGAAGGGCTCTTCATGAATTTATCCAGCACAGCCTTTGTACTCTTCAATATAAAGGACGGTGTTGATGCTGGAATGCAAACTATCTCTGCACTTTCAGACTTTGCTTGGAAGCTCTTTTTCACCTTGCGAGTCAAAATGACTTTCTGCTTGCGAGTCGGACAATACTGCAATGATGTCGGTGAAAACATCTAAACCACAAGGAACCATGAATGTCAGAGTGAACCATCAGTGGATTTCTCAAAAAGAGGGGCCACACAACAAAGAAGTGTGCATGTTCTATGTTATCGTGAAATATACACAATAAAGCTCAACTTGTAAATTTTTAAATGCTAAATTTTCAGGGAACATGCACTGGCACAGTAAATACTAATGCACCAAATGCACACACACGCCATAGGATGGGGCACCCAGGAGCTTTCATGGGTTTGTTGCCTGCATCGTTTACACAACTTTCGTTTGGTGGCATTGAAAAGTGATAGTCATCGCCTACGCAATCAGGAAGCTAACATTCAGAGGCACATGCACTGACAAAGTAATTATTAATGAACTAAATGCGCACACACGCCGTACGAAGGGGCACGCAAGAGCGTTCATGGGTTTGTTGCCTGTGTCATTTCCACAACTTTCTTTTGGTGGCATTTAAAAGTGTGTAATGTAACGCCTGTGTAATTAGGATGCTGTTCCTTCGCAATGCATTGGCAAAGAAGGGGGCAGGAAGGGCTGGTTAAAGTGGAGAGTACATGCTGCAATTTGTGCCCCATCAAAAGGAATGGGAAATGCCCATCTAGGCCACCTCCTGGGTACATTTACAGCATTTCTGGTTCTGAATGTCTGCTGGTTCACTCTTTGTACTCAGTAGAAGCAGTAGAACCTTGTTGATACGTTCTCGTTGCACACGTTTTCCTGGCGCCAATGTTCGCAATCGAGAACAGAAAGAATGACCCAATATAGTTACGTTCATTTTTTACCGGTTCATATGTTCCCGAAAAACACTATAGTAATTTGGCACCAACATTCAGTACGTCACCAAACTGCTATTGTACATGTTTTATGGCCACAAGATCCCATGTTAACAAGACAATGCACAAGGCACATGGAATCGAGAACAGTATGTAGCTGCCCGCAGCAGCAGCTTTACCGCAATACTCGTCTGTCTCGCATGAAATTGGCGACGTGCACTCAGTATCTCATTTCGGTCATCTTCTTCAGGTCATCTCTCTCTTTTCCAGGGTCATTGCACGCAGCATTCATAGCTATCACCGTCAATCCTACTGCGATAAGCATCTTCGCCTATCTGTTTCACAACACATGGTGCCGTTGGGAACGTAGCGCATGCTTTTAACAGGTGATAACCAAAACATGCTGCCATTTCCTGCTGCAGACTGCGATCGTGTATGTATACCGGCCGCTAGATCACACGTGAACAAGGAAAGGCGCAAGGCACGCGCATTTGAGACCAGTATATAGCCGCCCGTCTCACGTGAAAACGTCGGCACGCACAGTTTCTTATTCCGGTACCAGCAAATCCCTGCCCGGGTTGTCACACGCCACATTCACAGCTATCGCTGCCAAACCTATTGCCATGAGCATTTTCACCCATCCATTTTACAGCACGTGGTGGGTAGTGCCATCGGTAGCATACGCTTTTGGTATACGATACTCCAAACGCGCCGCCGTTCCCTGCTGCAGGCAGCGCAATGTCAACATCATGTTTTGCTTCGGCGGCATCAGGTGTCACCCATCAGCTCAATTTCGTTTCGGTTTCCCATCACCCTCTTAACACACCACGCAATAGGAAAACAACAGAACATGTCACGGTCCAGTGGAGCACCACCAGCTTGACATGCATTGGCGTCTCGTGCCGCAATGATCCGGCAACACTTCGCATTACGTAGATGTCAACAATGCAGTCAAATCTCATTAATTCAAACATGCTTCATTCAAACTTCCAGTTTATTCGAACTGATGCCGTGGTTCTGTGCATTCCAATGGGCGAAAACGCCCTGTAATTCGAACCCACAAGCATTTGCGATGGTTAATTCGAACACACCACACTCCGACAATGCTCTGAGCAGCGCGCCAAATTACGCGGCGTTGCCTCTGACCAGCATTGATCTGAACCCGGCATAAAGGAAAGGCTTAGGAGAAACCCCTCAACGCCACGCTTGAAACAAGAAAAAAAAAATTGTGGCGGAAATTTTACCCTCTCTCAAATGGCAAGGTCGCTGGTTCTTCATCACACCAAAATACCCCAGCAACACTAGTGGCAAAACGCGCGCGGTGGGAGGGATCGGACCTTGGTCAATTTTTGATGGCTTGCCGCAGCAGCAAGCGAGCCACAAGCGGAGGAGACCAATTAGAGTGGCCCCTACAGTGCCGTACGCACAGGAAACTGGTATCATGTGGACCAGCCCGACCGCTCTATTCGTACTCGCATCTGGTTCAGCCAGACCGCTTGTTTATCACTATCGTCTGCTCACGTTAACTCTCACTCGCGCTTGTTTTGGTTGACTTGGTTGGTCTCGTTTGCGCTTGTTTTTTTTACAATGGCGCTTCTAAACTGAGAAGTTCCAATGGAAAGGTTGTTGGAGACAGTGTGCCATATCCAATTCTGTACAACAAAACAGACCCTGAATACAAGGACGCTAAGGCGACACCCAGTACCTCATTCTCCTTGTCTTGTGAATGCGGCGACGCCATAACTGCAGGGAGCACACATGATTATGATACGTGGCAACGTCTTCATCATCTTGATAAGGCATGACTCACATTAAGAATGCAGGAAAAAAAAAGGTAAACACAGCGCCGATCTGTTAACAGACGAAGGAAAAAATGCGCGCACACAGAAGGAAGCAGCAAATGAAGTGATACAGTAGTACCGCACTAATATGTTCCTTGTTCATACGTTTTCCCAGGTTTAGCATCGCTAAGCCCCGTTCCAGGAAAAGGCTCATAGATGTCTATGTTTTACTTTCATACGACGTTGTTCCCGCAATGTTCCCAGGTAATAAGTAGCAACATTCGCATACAACTACAAGAATAATATCAAGTGCACAGTCTATAATGTAAGAAATCTAAAAGAAAAACGTCAACGGCTCTAACACCCCAGCTGCACACTTCCGGCCACCCCCAACTTGCGCTTTTGACCAGTCACAATCTTGGCGAGTATATAGTCTTGGCAGAAATTTACAAAGTTTTGGCCACCTTACAGCATGCCATTATAGATGGTCGAACTTTGCCTACACAACCGAATGCAAATTTGGCCACAGAAACGAGCAAAAATAGCAATATTTTGGTTTCACGTTGCTGGCATTTTACTGGCTCCTCCTCAATACCGAAACTAGCGAAGCCTAGTCGATCCAGTAGTAGCCAATTGCACCCAAACTGCAAGCCAACCCAGCCCAAGCTGCTAAGCATTGAAAAGCTGCAGCAGCTGCATTTGTTGCATGTTGTGAGAGTGCCATGCGTACAGCATTCGTTCATTTGGGTTAAATAATGACACGGTCCTAAACGACTTCAAGCCTTTTCAACTGCCATCAACTCCACCATCAATGTCTGCACCGACAAGGACAGTGATTCCCATACTTTTCCGTACATAACCCGCACCCTAAATTACAATAGCCTGGAGCAAAAACTACAACGGTCACATCTTTGCAAAAACAGTCTCCATTCATGGATGCACGACTCGTTACCGTTGTACCTTCAGCCAGCAGCTCTGTTCCCCCCTCTCTTCAGCAATGCTGATAATATTCAGCTTCTGCTGCGCTGTAAAGGGTGGCCACTGAGTGCAGCTCATTGTGATCAGAGTTCTAGTTCACCGGCGCTGCACACACTACCACTATCGTGTGCAATGGCTATCAAATGCAAAATGGCGACTCATAAAGAGAAGCAGAATGGGCGACCATGAAGGAGGGGAGCAAGGAGCTTCAACACGCAGGGGTGGGGCTCCCTAGGGGATCACGAAACTTTGAATGGCAGAGAACTTTGCCATGAGGTATGGCTTCATGGCAGTGAGCACCACGCTGCCGCAAAATCACACCTCATGGCAAATTGCCATTTAGCTCGCACCCTGACTAATGTTAAATTTCTTGAATTTTTGATGCGGGTCATACATACAAAAATACAGTAAATGAGGGAAGCCCCAGACAATGACTGTTACGAAGAAACCCCTGAACATTTGGCTAGCACAGCTCAGTTGACTTCGGTCATGTTGCCAGGGGATTAAGTTTCAGAGCATGCACTGACTGCACATTCGTCTATCTGTAGCGCCAGCATAACAATGGTCAATGTAGAGACTGACCAGGTCACAGGTAAGCGTATGTGCACACAGAAACGTGTAGACAAATTGGGACCGTATTGTTGCACGATCACTTTTGAACATATACTACTTTCAGTTTCACAGCACCGGATATGTCGGCAGCAATACTGGAATTGTGATATTTCAGCATGCTTGTGACTTTGCCCAGAATTCTATTGCTTGTAGATACTGATGCGCCTGGTACTAGCCATGTGAAATTGTGTGGAAGTGAAGGTGTCCTTGAAAGTGATCATCCAAGAATATTACACATCTTTTTCGGACGCTTATGAAATAGGTCACTCATTTTCAGTCAAATCTCGTGCTTCGACTCCCAATTATCCGGACTTTCTGGTTGTCCCTACATGTCAATCAGCTGTAGGCGACAGTAAATCCTTTAGCGGCTGAGCCGTGCATGTGTCCTTGTTATAACCCTTCAACACCCAAATAGTTCCAGAAAAACATACCAAATTTCCAAATTTTTTTATGTAGTCATGAATTTTTACATGTCATTTCTGGCTCTAGAGATATATCACTCAAATCTCTATACTTCATTACATGTCGATTTTACAGTATTGCATTACATGCCGATTTTACAAATACAGTAATGACATTACATGTCATTACTGTATTTGTCGATTTTTCAAAAGCCTTTGATTCTATAAATCATGATCTCTTGCTTACTAAGTTAAACCACTACGGTATACGCGGCAATGCACTTGACTTGATTAGGTCGTATCTTGGTCATAGAAAGCAGTTTGTACAAGTAAATAGCTTTAAATCTGAAGTTGGGTCAGTCAATGTTGGTGTACCCCAGGGCAGTATTTTAGGGCCCCTCCTCTTTAATATCTTTATTAATGATTTAGTAAACATTGATGTTGATACGCGTTACGTAATCTATGCTGATGACACTACGTTATTCTTTTCATCTAACCGCCCTGCCGAATTGATTATAAGAGCTAATGCTGTTTTGAGTAAACTATACACATGGTCATCTGACAACGGTTTGACTATCAATTCACAAAAAACTAAGGCGGTGTTATTTCGCGCTAAGAACACGCAAATTACTCTAGAGGAAGATTTGCTAATGAACAATTCTAAAATTGAACTTGTACACTCGGTAAAATCGCTAGGTGTATTTTTTGATCATACTATGACGTGGCAGAGCCATATAGATTTTCTTGCTAGTAAGCTTTCACAAATCACTGGAATATTTTATTCCTTGAACTATCTTCCTCGCTTTATTAAGTGCTTGTTATATAATTCACTTTTTCTCAGCCATTTAAATTATTGTTGTTCGGTCTGGGCTACCACTTCTGACACAAATATCAACAGGCTGTACATACTGCAAAAGAAGGCTCTTCGCGCTATTTGCAATAAACCATACGATTTCCCTTCAGCTTATTTATTTCATAAACTTAACACACCGAAAGTACAGGCCCTTTTAAACTATCGTTTAGTGCTTGCGTATAAAAATGAACAGAAAAAGAACATCAACTACATTACTTCTATGGCTAACTTAAAACTACACGAAACTCCATACAGCACAAGAAAGCCAGAGTACTGGCACGTACCAAAATCGCGCACAAACTATGGATCACAAATGCTGTGCTCCAGACTACCTCGGTTATTAAACGATCTTATTGTTAATAAAATTGATATTGCAACTTGTTCTCCTCCTGATATTCTTGATTTTTTCTCTCATATGTGAGTTGTACAATGCCTGTGTGCTTTTGAAGTGCAGTGAGATTTCGTGTTTTTGCTTGCTTGCTCACATCTTGTTTTTGTTGTATTTTTTTTTCCTCGCCTGATTTGCGATGGGTATGCATGATATGTTGTAATGCTTAATTATGTGTGTACTTGGGAAAACTGTATTTCCGCGCTGCTGCTCCCTTATTTTCTTTTTGTATTTTTAAGGGTATTTGGGGCTAGTCAAGCTGCTACGAGCAGCTTTTTTTCCCCACTTTACCCCCGCAAAGCTGTATTTAGTTTTTGTGGAAATAAAGCATACATACATACATGTTTCTTCAAGACTTCTACCACTCTCTAGCGTTGAAAATTGAATCCGAACCCAATTACAGACTTGACTCGTCTTTGGGATTGGGGCAGCACAACATCAGACTGCATGAATTTTACTCGTCATTAGCGATATTGGTACAGCCTCCCATGACAAGTACAGCTTGAGACTGGTGGTTAAAGGGTTAATCTGTAACAGCATGTATTTGTGAATTTAACAGCATGTTTGCGCAATACGTTTCCTGGGTATTACATTTTCTTCTCACAGCCCTGTGGAAAACAAACAAATTAGAATGGCTCTACTGTAATACAATAACGAAATCTTTTCACAAAAAAATGTAGGTACTACATTCTTCAATTCTCTTTAAATGCTCTCTCTCTCTCTCCACACACACACATATATATATAGGTGCACAACAAAGAATGTTTAAACATTTTTTGTTTTGTTTTTGTGATTAGCTTACCTGCTGATACTCCATAAACACTTGTGTACTGTGGCGTAGTGGAGTGCGCTAATGTATAGGTAGAATTTTGGTCTTCAAATCTGGAAAACAGAAGTGTAAAAGCAAAAGAAATATAAAGCACCAGTCAGTACTGAACCAAAAGATTGTAATGAAAACAGTAGTCCCATAACACAATTGACAATAACTAACCAATTTGTTTGTTGCACACAATAGCCTGCCCTTTTTCTCAGCAGTGCCATTGAGCCAAAATACTGTACTTGCACAATTCTAACAGGGCCCAGAATCTAACATGCACCAAATTTTTGCAGGTTTAAGGTAAGAAAATAAAAATGCACCTGAATGTAACATGCACACGATTTATAAAAGAAAAAATATAGCATGTCCCCACATTGGGGTTCAGAAAAAACAAGCAAGCAGAATTTACTTTTCCCAGAGGGAAAATATATTTAAAAATGTGTTTTCATAATGAAAGCAGCGCAATGTCATCGCTACTTGCACTTTACTGCAATATTGCAAGCACACAAGGCGGTACTCCTGGGCGATCACATTTAGAGATACTGCTACAGTTGAACCTCGCAATAACGAAATTGACAGGGAACATGAGAAAATTTGCTTTCATGTAAATTTCATTGTTGTGAAGAGGCAGCGCAGATGGCTAATGCATCACAGAACAAAACTTTACTGTCGAAATTCCATTAGCCCACTTTGCCAAGCTTTGCTCGAGGATATAGAACCACATTGCCGACAGTACAAAGTGCGCCATATGTGTCGATCAGCAGTGGCAGTACTGCTGTGGAGCAGTATCGGTCACTTGCTTTTGGAGATACGATCACTTTTGCAAGATTCTGCATAACTGCCGCAGAGCAACAGCGCATGCAGCAGCATTTCTCAAGCGCACGCCGTCGCCTGTAGGCACCGACGCATCCGGAGTTAGTGTAAAAGTGATCATATCTCGTGTACCCCAAAGCGAACGATCGAGATTATGGCCCTTTTGCACAACTCTATGTCTGGCGTGGAATGCGCACGCAGTCCCTATTGGGTGGCACCAAAAGCAGCATTCTTGACGCAAGGGGTACATATTCCCGGACGATCGCTCAATCACGGCCCGATGCGTGGCACTCCATGCTGCGACCGCCATCTCAAGTGCCATAAACAATTCCATGTCGGTGGAAGTGGATTTCCTTGTTTTTGCTGCCTTTTTCTCCTCGAAGCCCACGTTACGCAGCACACTGCCATGATCGGCGACTGTTGTTTGAAACGTGCATTCAGTTTGTGTTAAGTTTTCCCTCACGGGATTGGCCTAGGCTGCGCTGGGTCATCAGTCGCGAGGAACGCAAACTGAACATGCGTTTTGAACGATTCACAATGTAGCCTAGTAGATGTGCAAAAACCGTTGTCACATGTTGGTAGCAACATGCGTGCCGCTTCAAACGGGTGATCAACAAACAAGATGGCGGCCATGACGTGTTTCCATCACACGTGATCGATTTTGGCACTTGGCTGTTTTTGTAAACAAAAATGCCGGTGCCTACAAAAGTATAACGTGGTATTTTATGCAATTTTAGTACAAAACAATCGCATTTAAGCAAACTTTGGAGCCTGCTAGCCCTACGCGAGTAGATAATATGCGGGGTTACGTTCCAGCAAATTTCGTTGATGCGGGATTGCAGTACAGCAACATTTCATTGTGAGGAGGTATAAAATACATTGAATCCTAGGGCATTCGCAAGGGATATGAAAATATTTTGTTTACGCGAGAATTTCGTTGACGCGAGAATTTCATTATCACGGGTTTCGACTGTATCACATTCTTGAGATTTCACGTGAATCTGCATCGTACTTGTGAAAATATGTGGCCGATAGGATTCTTGGCAGTTTGTGCAGAGAGCAAGCATGGCACAACGCCAAAAACGCTGGTGGCAGTATACGCCGATGTGTGCCATGCCGAGTGACATGAAATCACGTAGAAATGATAGTGAAAGTGATCGTAGTCTAGCACAAAATAAACCCACAGCAACCTTCAAGAAAATGTGCTCTGCCGTCATCTCGTGATGGTGATGATGCTGCATCTAATGGTTCTGTTGGAAGACTGTTGCGAACTGTGCTAATGAGGTTTTGGTTTGATATCCAATTGTGACATGCCAGTCATTTTCGGACCCATCTTTTCTGCAAAAAAAGGTGTGCGTTAGATTTGTGTAAATACAGTATAATGATGACTAATATTTTGGATGCAAGATGATGTTTTACTTAAGTAAGCAGAACCACGTTGATACTTTCCCGTTATGTTCGTTTCTCTGGCACCAACATTCGCAATCGAGAACACAAAGAAATGACAACAGAGTTACGCTCATTACTTATTGTTTCATGTGTTCCCGGAAAACATTATTTTTCGGCACTAACGTTCAGTACGCTGCCAAACTGCGATCGTATGATTTCCATTTTCCAGCTGCTAGATCCCATGGAAACGAGAAAATGCGCGAGGCGCGTGCGCAATGAAGAACAGTACATAGCTGCCCACCGCAGCAGCTTCACCACAATACTCGCCTACCCGTCTCACGTGAAAATGTCGGCGTGCACTCAGTTCCTCATTTTGGTACCAGCAAATCATCTCCGGGGTTGTCGCACGCGGCATTCACAGCTATCACTGCCAATCCTATTGCCATAAGCACCTTTGCCTATCTGTTTCACAGCGCGTGGTGCCGTTGGAAGCGTAACACCTTATTTTAATAGGCAATAACCGAAACATGCCACCGTTCCCTGCTGCAGACTATGATAGTATACGTTGTCCGGCTGCTAGATCCCATGTGAACAAGACGCGAGGCGTGCGCGATCAAGAACAGTACATAGCTGCCCATCTCACACGAAAGCGATGGTGCACACAGTTTCTTATTCCGGTACCAGCAGTGCGTAGTGCCATGGGCAGCAGACTGCACGCTTTTAGTAGGTGATAATCCAAATGCACCGCCATTCCCTGCTGCAGGCGGTGCAATGTGGGCATCACGTTTCGTTTCAGCAGCACCCAGCGTTACCCACCAACTCGATTTCACTTCGCTTTGCTGTCCAGCTTTTCACCACCAGCTCAATGTATCAACATCTCGCGCCGCAACGATCCATGCAACCCGTCACATTAAGCAGACGTCTACAATAATTGAGTCTCAAATTTGCATTTGTCGCTTCAGATTGTACGTTTTCCCTGTTAGTATATTTTTTCTTGTGGTTTTGCCAATACGTATGAACGAGGATCTACTTATTTATGAAATAATTTGTGTGTGCTGCATTGTAAATATAGTTTATGTGGTCAGAATTGGCCATGGTTCAGCTTTTTTTTCCACCATTCTTGCTGTTATTGTTCCGCTTTGCTTAGAGTGCCATTTGCAGGCTTGTGTGAAAACTATTCAATATTCACTTTGGTTCAATTTTGAGTATTTAGAAATTTAGAAGTATTCGGAATGAAAGCATATATATTTGAAAGCATGCATCATCATCACTTTCGGTCAGCAGGTCTAATTGCCATTGACATGGGCGGCTCTTGCAAGACAAACCAAAGACGAATTCGTTTAAAAGCTGCCAACCAATTTTGTGGACAGCGACCGAAATTTTGAATGCCATATGCATCCTAGCTTGATTTTTCTGACGTTATCAGCGCACACTATGTCAGAAGAATGGCAGCGTTGCCCACCGTGCTCGCACTTTTGTTGGGTTTGGGAGGTGTGACAAGATGGTTTCTTGGTTTGCCGAGAGCCATGCACGCGCTGCAAATAGATTTGCATCAACCAGCACCAAACTAGCTTTGGTAGCCTGACACCACATAAAGCAGAGCTATTTAGGCCTAACAGCCAAAACAGTGTGGTCATGACAAAAATTTGCTGCTGATTGACATGATGGCAAACAGGCGAGAAGTTTACTGCTACGCTAATATGTTTGTACAAGTGGCTCATCAACAATCAGACCTGATATCGCGTGTGCCGGCTAGACAGAAAGCCAAAGTCAGGTCCATGGCCAACTAGATGACAAGTACAATGAGCATGTTGACCAATTTTATCTGTGCACTTTCAGCTATGTTGCAAATTTTTTCATTAGCACAGGTTACGTAAGACACATGGTAATACAGCCAAAACCCGCGATTACAAAACACTGCAACTACAAAATTCTCACGCCAACGAAATATTTTTGTATCCTTGGCGAATGCCATACAATTCAATGCATTTCGTAACTCTCGGCAATGTAATGTTGCTGTACTACGATCCTGCATCAACGAAATTCGCCGGAATGCAACCCCACATATTGCTTACACGCAGGAGGCTAGCAGGCTCCAAAATGTGCTCAAATGCTATTGCTTTGCACTAAAATTCTGTAAAATACCACATTACACTTGCATGGGTACTGCCACTTTTGTTTACAAAAAACAACCAAGTGCCAAAAGTGATCGCGCTGGAAATGCGTCATGACCGCCATCGTTGACTGCCCGTTTGAAGCGGCACACATGTTGCTACCAACACGTGACGACGGTTTTTGCAAACATAGCAGTGCATAGTGAGAAAAATGCAGCAATACAAGGAAATCCACATCCCACTGACATGGAATTGTTTATGCTGCTTGAGATGGCGGTCACAGCATAGAGTGCCATGCATCGGGCCGTGACTGAGCAATTGTCCGGGAATATGCATTCCTTGCTACATGAACTCTGGTTTTGGTGCCACTTGACAGACATCACATGCGGATTTGGCGCCGGACGTAAAAAAAACGGACGTTGTGGCCTGTGTTGTGATGTCGTCCAAGCTAGGACAAAAACCGGGTGCTCAGCATAGAAGAAAAACTGGACATCGTCTGAGCTGTTGAACGTGGCATGAAGTCGGTCCTGGTACGCGAGAGGGATCTACCGTTGACTACGGTGTGTGGTATTTGAAATGCAAATGAGAAGTTGGTCGGCAATGCTGCTGCGACTGCGAAAATATATCAGCTATGAGGTTCGACTTTTCGAGGTTTGACTTTTCACCATCATTGCCTCCGTTATTGCTGAAGTGTCGCCCAATGAAAGTGATGAGGACGACATGGAAAGCAACAGCACAGGCAATTCAGGCTCGATAGTGGCAGATGCTGCGCGTTACGTCAGCCTCACACATGTTTGCCGAGAAGAGGAGGCTGGCGGAAAAACTGGCTTGTAGCTTGAGAGAGCTTAAGGCCACAGTCGTCACGGCTGGCCCGCCGTGACATCAAACAAAATAACATACTTCTGTCGTGTGAAGTGAATAAATACTGCATGTTTTCTGCCGTTTCATCACACCCTCTCGTAGTTTTTGACAGGTAAGTGGGCGATCTCACGCTATTTCGGTTAAGCAGTAGTACCGTTTAGTACATACTTTTTCTGAGCTTCAGTCAACTACGGTTTAACATGGTTTCACTATATAAACTTGTAAACATTCCATTACTAACTAAATTAACAAGCATGGTGTCACGCGTGCGCAAGCAAACAGGAACACGTCTAGCTCGATGGTTGCGGAAACTGGCTATCAAAACACTGGAGTTAGGAAGTGCAGAAGCAGGAGCAGGCAAATGGACTTTCGTGCTGCCTCTTGCCTCAATGTGAACTAAGTGACGAGAACACAGCACGGTGTGCCTGGACAGTAAGACTCTCTCCACATCCCAGATCGCTTTCAAGATAGGGTTGGCATGGCCGCGCCATAAGCAGCCATCTGAGTAGAACGCCTCTCCTTCTGTTTATGCCAGTCTCGCTTGCAAGGTTTTGGTTATATAACTGATTGCACCGTGCAAGCAATGAATGGCGCAACTTTCATGAGAAGAAAATAAATAAAGAGAAAAAAATGGCACACATTAGAATTGGGTAAATACTGTAATCAGGCATTGTAGGTACGGTTATTGCTTGAAAATCTTTCTAGGGCAGGCTAACAATATGTTTTCGACAGATGGCAACGGGCGGCGGGGGGGTAGTGTTCAATGCATTCGCTGCCCCTTAAGATCCGCCGAAACAGACACTGCCATTAAAGGGGTCGCTATTGGGGTCACCACAGCAGTCGGGCGAGTGCTTGCTAAGTGACCAAGTTCAAACACTCCCACGAAGGCCAATTTTACAATCGAAATAATGAAAGTTTGGGCCCATAGAAATGCATGGGTTTCGGCTGGAACCCTCAGCCGGGATTGAAATAATCGGAAAATCAAATGAATCAGAGTTGAGTTAACGGAAGTCTACTGTAAAAAGCTTATTTATATTATATTATTCGAGACACTGAATTATGTTAACAGAATGCCAGGACAATGACAGTGATGAAACAAAGAAACAGCCACCAGATGCTCATAGAAAAGAGTAGTCCTCAATAAAGGAGCTACGTGCAATACTACAGCACGGCACCTTGTTTTGAAAGAATCCAAACATGGCAAGATTTGCCAAATACAGTAAAACCTCGTTAATTCGAACTCGGTTTATTCGAAATCCCACGTAATTCGAAGGTTTTCGGCAGTCCCAACAGTTTGCATGCAAATTTTGCCGGATAATTTGAAC
This sequence comes from Dermacentor albipictus, assembly GCF_038994185.2. Taxonomy (NCBI): domain Eukaryota; kingdom Metazoa; phylum Arthropoda; class Arachnida; order Ixodida; family Ixodidae; genus Dermacentor; species Dermacentor albipictus. The sequence continues at coordinate 37,224,711 of NC_091821.1, forward strand.
AGCCAGCGTGCCCATATCAGGACAATACGTCAGTTTAAACCATGGCCTCCGTGATTTTTCCATGCCTCCATGATCCGCAAAAAAAAATTGTGTGCCAGTCTCTGAGGCCAGTATAGTTGCCGGAGTGGCAGCCAGGCGGCACTTTTAAATCAACTCAATCAATCAGGCAAAATAAAAAGCTGAGCATGGTGGCAATGCCATTACCCCGTATGAAAGGGGACGCTCCTACTTTCTATCCATCCATCCTGTTTCCGGCGAACGTTGTGCACAGTTTTGTGGAGTGTAGCGGCAGTAACAGCGAATTGCTGTGCACTGTAAGCAGACTTGAGGACGCAGCCTACGGTGTGGCTAACTAACGCGCCAAGCAGTCACGCATCGATGACCACCGTATTTACACGATTGTAAGTCGAGCACTTTTTTTTTAATTCGAAAATCTGAAGTGGGGAGTCGACTTACAATCGAAACCAGAACATGGCACCACCAAAAAAGCGAGACCAACGGGAGCTACAACGTAGTTAGAATTTTATGTTTGCTCTATGGCCCTACCCATAGCTTTTCGCTATCCCGCGTGTTTGTTCGCTTTTCGTAAGGGTTTTTCAACATTTTTGAGAGTTTTACAGTGCACACAACACTCATGAGGAGGTGTCGATAGTTGATGGAAGCGCCGCTGTTGCCATTTGCTGCGGCATCCTCAGACGTTGCCTCAGAACGGCGGCGCTTGCGGGGAGTATTGGTAGTTCACGGAAGAGCAGACACCGCTCGCGGGTTTCTCTTTCTCTGTTGAAAGGCATTGGCATTGGTTTGACGCGTTCCAGCGTTCCACTTGACTGCCGACTACGTGCTACTTCTATGCTTCCCCAGTCGTCATGAGTGCTCCACGTTCACTAATCGTTCGGCACTCGTTCACAGCAGCGTTCAAGAGGGCTGCCATCCTTTACGCCGAAGAAACAAATCACTGCGCAGTGGGCCGCAATTACGATGTTTCTGAATGGGAGGTGCGAGAGTAGCGACTGCAACGAAGCGAAATTTTCATCTGTGACGGCAAATGAGAAATTTCCCACATGCCGAAGTCTGGATGCTTTCCGGAGCAGTAGGCTAAGCTTGCGGCGTACATATGTCGCTGAAATGTGTGATCGGTCCCTGCCAGTGAAGTGCGACATGGTCATGAAACAAGCCCGGACCTTCGCCTTAATTTTAAGGCCTTGCTCCGCCGTTAGTACGAGTGGCTGGCGCCAGAAGACCACGAAATTACGCCAACCGGACCTGTCAAAAGAGCCTCCTTGACGGCTGCGTGTGGTTGGGTTCATTCGGCGTGGGCTGCTGTTCCACAAGATGTCATGGTGCGGTCGTTTGGCAAATGTGAAATTTCGCGGGACGACGACGCGCTGTGGGACCGTAGCAACGATGACGATGGCAGCACTAGTAAAGATGAGTAGTCCAGTGAACATGTCAGCTACTTATAAATTTTCGTTATCGAATGCGCCCTCAAGTATGCTGTCCCCCCCTTTTTTTTCCTGTAACGCAATATGGGGGGGGGGGGGTCGACATACATTCGAGTCGTCTTATAATAGTGTAAATACGGTACTTCAAGTGACTGTTTTTCAGGCAAAATAAAGGTGCGGTGTTGATACAGCCGCATTTTGTACGTTTATTTCTCGTTTTTCGCCCATTTTTGATAATTCGAAAACCCCGTTAATTCGATGATTTTTCGTGGTCAGACGGACTTCGAATTAACGAGGTTCTACTGTAATAACTTGCTTCACTTAAAAGGAAATATCAAATATGTAGGCTGCCTAAGGTGAGCCATGGTTATTTGATGACTGGAAACTATTGTGCAGAAGTGATCCCCTCCATGCTCACAAACTAGTTTGTTTGGGCAACAACTGCAGTTCTCCGGGAGCAGAATTCGAAAGAGCCTCCACTTGCATCACTCTTTCTCAATCTATTCTGCTGTTGTCCCTTACAGTATTTGAATGGAATGAATATTCAGCAACTTATAACAGCGAATTCTCAAATCAAATACAAATTGCTAGCAAAGACTACAGTCTACACTCGTTAAAACAGACCCACATACAACATACTTTCAGATATAACGGACCATATTTCAACCATAGTTTGCTCTACACATTTTATTAATGCAACGTAGTTCGTGTTAATGGACCACACCATAACGGACTATTGGCTGCAGCAGACGAAATTAGCATCAATTTTTGTCAAAATCAGGTGTACAAAATGGACTTTTGCCGAGTCGACACGGCAAAATTGACTTGCGAAGGTCAACCAACGATCACGGCTCAATATTGCACACGCGAGGGAGGAAGATGGGGCATAAGCACGCCGTCTTCTTTTGCGGCCGAAGCACAGGGCGGAGGCAAGGGAGAAGTGGGGTTTTACTCCGGTGGCTGCTACTTAGGGCGTGACTGCCGTATCTTGAAAGCAATCTGCGATGTGGGCAAAGTGCGCCCAGTGCTGGTTGCTTCACATGCACTGTTTAGTTCGCATTGAAGCGAGAGACAGCATGAAGGTGAATTTGCTCACTAGTGATGCTGCGCTTCCTCACTCCAACGTCTTGACAGCGACTTTCCGGGGTCATCAAGTGAGGTGTTCATGTTTACCTGTGCACCCGTGACACTGTGTTTGTTAATTTAGTTAGTATGCGAATGTTTACAACTTTATACCGTCGAACCTCAAGATGTCGAACAGTACGGTGATCACAAAAAAGTTTGACATAGCCAGAATTCGATACAGAAAATCTCGTAAAAAATGTGTCAAAAACTTCTGCTAATCAATGAACCAAGGGTGCAATTGGGGATCGTTGTTCGGTCACAACGCCTGTAATTGGCCTACGCCATCTTCGCCAGCCAGGAGCAAGCGGTTGATTGCGCTAGGCCAACCAGCCTAGGCCGCGCAGGCTTCGTCCGCCACACAAAGTCGGCAAGGCCTAGGCCAATCGCCGGTGGCGCAACTGAACGCGCACTCCAAACAACGATCCCCGATCGCGCCCCAATCATAGTGCAGTAAATACTCGCTTGAAGCTTCACACAAAGTATTTATTGTTCGTCTGATATATTACTGCTCACACACCTCGCATCGAATTTTGTACACGACGTAACTAGAATCACAGTCAAGCTTTTCGTTAATTTTATATAGAAAGGACGAGTTCCATGCCTCGGCTGTGTCTGTTGCTATCATGCGACAACCTACCTTGCAACGAGGTTTCCCATATGGTCGACAACCCTTGGGCACATTTAGCTTCTGTGTCGTCCCCCTGACTATCCAATCCCTTAAATTTTTCTCAGTGGCCTCCTTGCCCTACATACATGGGACTGTGCCTTCCTTTTGCGGTGCATCGTGGCCATTAAGGCAGCTACAAATCTGCCAAAGCGTCGAGAAAAAGTGAATCACTGTCACAACAGTCCATTTTGGTTTGATGTACCTGAGAACGACCAGACACCCGATCTGCTGTCCTCACTACCAGGGTACAGTTTTACAAGGTAAGACCTCGTTAAACTGTGCCCGCTTAAACATTTAATTTAAATGTAGTAAAGTCAAATCCCCGACTCAGCAGCCATTGAACATAATGCCTTTTGTATCTGCATAAACCGTACCAGCTTATTGCGTGCATATCGGTTAACAAGTAGTGTTTCCACTTTTCGTTGCAAATCACGGCGGTGTATCGTCCCCATCGGGTGGCCCGGCAGAACAAGCGTCAGAGATCGGAACAACGGCTTCTAAGCGGCCTGTTCGTATGTGTTTGAAGTCACATCAACATCACTTCAGCGCTGTGCCAGAGAGTGTTATCGCATCGTGCAAGCTAGGACTCGCGTGATGCTCCGATAAAAAACACCAGGTGCTCAGCATAAAAAAAAAAATTGGACATCATTCGTGCTATCAAAGTGGCACGAAGAAGTTTGCACTGGCACACGATAGAGATCTACCGTTGACTACTGTCTGCGGCATTTCGGATGCGAAGAAATTGTTCGGCAGCTTTGCTGCGACCGTGAAGAGATATTGGCTATGAGGTTCGACTTTTCACCATTGTTGCCTCTGTTGATGCCAATGTGTCGCCTAACGACAGTGATGATGACAATAGGGAAAACGACAACACAGGTGATTAAGGCCCGACAGTAGCAGAAGCTGCGTGCAACGTCAGCCCCATGAATGCAATCACCGCGAGAAGAACAGCACCCCTAAATGAAAAAGGCACCCCATGACTTCTGCAGCACTACCACACCCATGCATGGAGGATACGCAACGCCACCGAGGAATCTGCCATGCAAGTGTTAGCCGAGAAGAGGGGGCTGGCCGAAAAGCTGGCTCGCAGCTTCAGTAAGTTTCAGGTCACTGTGGTCGCTGCTAGGCCGCAGCGGTATCAAATGAAAGTAACAGACTTTTGTCACACAAAGTGAATAATACTGCATGTTTTTGCCCTTTCATCACATTCTCTCCGAGTTCCATTTTTGACAGGTAAGTGGTTGATCTCATTCTATTTCGGTTAAGCAGTACTACCGTTTAGTACATACTTTTTCCGAGCTCTGGCCAACTACAATTTAATGAGGTTTCACTGTATTTGGCTGAAAGTGCTGCAGCAGTGCCTGCTTCTTATTGGCAGCCATGTGCTTAAACACCCAAGTCCTCAACATATTGTAAAAACTGACATTAATACGAACCCGCATATAGTACGAGGTGAAACTTTTGGGACGCGAAATGGAAAAAAAAAAGTTTTATCCGCATATAATACGAGTTAGGAAAACTCGAGGAAACCATTTATTTAAATTGCACTCCGCACTTCAATCGCTGTTTTTCTCAGCTGCGCTCTTTTCGGATAGTTCCTTGTCGGACACATTTTCCCACAGGTATTCATCCTCTGTGCCATCGAGCGCGTTCGAGATGTCGCACTTCTTGAATGGGCGACGCACAAGGTCGTCTCGTATGTTGGTTCATGCGTCCACAACCCACTTACATAGCGTGGCTCGCGAAGCCCGTTTCAGCCGCCCGGTCGGCGTCACTGCAGGCTCACCTGAGTGCATCCAATCCGCGTAACACCGTGCGTCCTTGAACGGCTTGTTCATGCAAACATCTAAAGGCTGCAGCTGAGATGTCATCCTGACCGGACAACGATGAGTTCAGTGCCGGATTCACGCAACAGCCTCTTCACTGAGTAGGCCAAATGGCAACGAAATGCATCCAGCATGAGGATGGACGGGAACGACAACAGTGCACAAGGCCGCCTACACCAGACGGACTTCATCCAGTCGAGCACAAAATTCTTGTTCATCCAGCCTTTCTTATGGCATCTCATGATCACATTTTTTGGCAGCTCCTGACCTTTAGGCACTGTCTTGCGCTTGAAGACGACATAGGGCAGGTGCTTGCGTCCATCTGCTGTGCGTGACATGACGGTAACTCACATTTTCTCATTGCCAGTGGACCAGACATAAACTTGTTTAGAGCCGTTTTTGTGCACAGCGAGGGGCGATGGCATGTCCAGATAAACCAGCGTTTCATCAGCATTGACGATTTGCCCTAGCTGGAAGTTCTTGGACTTGTGCAGTGAAATAATGTGGTGCTGGAAAGCCACAAGCAGCTCTTCAAACAATTCGGGCAGCTTTCGCGAAATCAAAGTTCGGTGGCGTAAGGAAAATCCAGCACGGCACACGTAGCGATAAATCCAGTGCCTGCTCGCTTTGAAGGCAGAGCTCGGCAGCCCTTTTTCTCTTGCAAGTTCCTTAGCTTTTGCCTGCATAAGCTCCACGCTCACAGCTAGATGCGCGGCTCGCTGTTGGCGTACGAACTTCGTCAGGGCAAGTTCGATTTCCGGGAATGTCCCACTCTTCGGGCCGCGAAAGCATCTTTGCGTTCCGCTGCACACGAAAAGGGCTTCCTTCTGCCGATGCCACCCGCGAATGCTTCCCTCATTGACGCCAAACTGCCTCCCAGCCGCACTGCTGCCGACGTCCTGTGCGGCTAAAATAACAGGGTGTCTACCAAGTTGACATTTCCAAATTTCCTGAGTTTTCCAGGTTTTCCCTGAGCACCTTTGCAAAATTTCCTGAATGAGCCAGAACTTTGTTTTATGTGACAGGCTGACACCATGTTGCCAGATGCTGTCACTCTCTAGTAAGCATGTTTAAAAAAAAAAAGACTTAATCTAGCGTGAATAGTAAGGAGTAATATCTAGATTATTTAAAATGAGAACAGAAGGAAGGTGTTAGTAAAATGCACAGTAAGAAAAATGGTAAAACTCATTTCAAATCGAGTTGAACATTTTCAAGTACGAATGAAAAGGAGATGCATACATAAGTAAATATTTTTGAATGTGAGCTATTTCTATCAACTGATAGCAAGCTCATCGGTATGAGGCCTGAACTTTGTCCCAATTAAGATTCTCTCTCAGCAGCTGGGAAGTCAACCTCAACCGCCCTGACATACTCTCTGCCCGTACACAACATCTCAGTGTTAGGTTTCACTGCTTTAAAGAGTTTATTTTGGTTTGGATGAGGGACACCTGCATACCGGTGTCAGCCAACATTTTGTTTTTCGAGCTCAAGCTCCTTCAAAGAGGTGGCGGTACGCTTCCTTTCCTGTTAATTTCTCAGTGCGTCAGTCTTTTCTGTTCTCATCCTCCTTCTGCCATGTGTTCACCCCATGGATCATTTGAAGCATCCTCTTGGTCAGTTGCACAGCCAACGTCCGATTTTTCAGACTCCTTAGGGGCCGCAAAAACATCCGAAATATTGGGCAGTCCGAAAAAAATGAATGTATGTCTTTAACTGCCCTTAAGGCCTGCCAGTACACTTATTAGGCATATCGGTGCTCGTACTATGACAGGAGATGGGTGTGCACGGGTGTATAATTAAGTAATACATACTGTTTCCCGTGAGAATTGACCCTTCCCAAGCTTGTTATGCTTCACCGCGTAACACTGCAGTACTGAGGCAAAGCTAACTTTCGGAGACTGGCATTATGCAACATGCTGTGCTCTGCGAGCTTTGAAGCCAATCATGAGCATTACAAAGGTGGAGTTGGTGCCATAGCTGACAGCGGCGAATTCTTTCTATGAAAAACACGGCACCTCACGGCAAGAAGCCTAATAGCGAACGTAGAAGCAGCTAGGCCTAACATTGCTGCGGTGGTGGCTACGGCTGCCAGCGGATATGCGTGCGAGAGTGCCGGTTTGAGGCAGCGAGATAATCAAAATGGCGGCGGTGGAGGATCAGGAGAAAAAAACTTTATTTTGCAAAGGAATTTGGGACCTCCCAGGCCCCCTGGGTGGTGGCTTTGATTAATGACATTTCAGACCTGCAGTCAGAGCAATATACATTGACTATATGGAGTACGTGGTGGTGCCGCAAAGCTGTGTGAATTATCAGGCATGTTGGGAAAATCGGGCGTCTGGAGAATCGGTCGTTAACTACTCTGGCAATATCTCGTGCCAATGACACGGTGTCAATGGCGATTCGTTGCAATTCCTGGTACTGGAGCCATCATTAAGACAACATTCGTTCCTTTTCAATAAAGTTACAGCTAATTTTCCCTGATAGAAGCACAAGTTCCCGGAGTTTTCCCTGAGTATTTCCAGACTATACAAATTCCCTGAGAATTCCCGGTTTTCCTGGTTGGTAGACACCCTGAATAACCTTTCTTTTGAAAGCAGCCAAGTATTGTTTTCGTGGTCCAGACATCTTGGTCCTTCAATGTGGAATAAAAAAGATGCACACGCGAAGCATGGTTTGCACATGTGCTGCCAAGGTGCGCACTCAACAATAAAGAAATGATGCTGTAGTCACGCAGCAAGAACGAAACCAAGCCATAGCCACGCAGCAATAAGGAAGCCAAGCTGTAGCCCAGCAGCAATAATGAAACCAAACTTCTAGCTTAAAATTTCTGACTGAAATTTTTGTTTGGATCTACATATAGTACGAGGCCAAAATTTAGGAAGCTAATATCAATAGGAAAAAAAACTCGTGGGTTTTTACGGTAGTCTAAACGACCCACAAGCAATAAGCCAGTGCCTTTTTTTATGCCGCAGTAGCAGCATAGAAGGGCCAAAGCAGCTACAGCCTCAGTTGAAGTCGGGAACGGGGCAACATCAGCACTTACGGGATCAACCTCAACAGCATCTTCGTTTGGCACCTACGGTACTTCTGCTGCGATCTCCCCGTCCATTAATCGAAGCATCTTGAAACACTGTCAATAACGAAGTATTAAGCGGCGTCTGCCAAGGCGTCTATGAGGGAGCCCAGTGAGCACGCGCCGTCGCGCGTCATTGTGGATGCAAACTGCCAGCCCTTGCGGGGCATGGCAGGTGCAGAGTGCAGCACCGAGGTGGAGTCAGTGCTGCAAATGCAACGCGTCGCTGACGTTGTCGAACTAGCCAAGACACGGTGTGCGTACGCCACTACGTTCAAATGGCGCCCTTGGCGCGATCGATGTGTGCAGCTATAGTGTGCAGCAGTTGGGAATGGCCATCTCTTTTTTTCTTACGAGGTTTTACGTGCCAAAACCACTTTCTGATTACGATGCATGCTGTAGTGGAGGACTCCGGAAATTTCAACCACCTGGGATCTTTAACGTGCACCTAAATCTAAGTACACGGGTGTTTCGTATTTCGCCCCCATCGAAATGCGGCCGCCATGGCCGGGATTTGATCCCGCGACCTCCATGCTCAGCAACCCAACACCATAGCCACTGAGCAACCATGGTGGGTGGGAATGCCCATCGCGCCACCGCTATCTTCGAGGGTGTTGCGGCAGAGCTTACCGCCTGTCAACAGAGCACACCTGGTCTGGGATGGCGGAGTTCCATATATCCATTTTACGTCCGACTCCGTTCGAAAAAAAAAAAAATTTAAAGATGCATGCGATTTTCCAGGCGATATGGAAAGTGTTCAATATACACAATAATTCGATATATCCATGTTCAATATATCGAGGTTTGACTGTACTATCCTTACTTTGCATAGCTGTCTACTAATTTGCTATCGCGATCAATGCTTCGCCTTTTGGGCAAAACTGCGACTTTTTAGTTTGTGTTTTTACTTTGCACGTTTGTCATTCACTCTTTGTGATAACTACACATCGCGACCAATGTTTCGGAAGTAAGTCAGTAAGACTTAGTATAATATGGACATCTTCAGCCGGTTTATCAGGGTGCGTTCTAACGAGAGTCGAATGTATTTGATTCGCACTCAGATGTTTCGAATAGAGTCGCCGACTGATTTTTCGGACTCCAAAAATTCAGACATGCTCGATTATTCGGTCTGCCTCGCGGCACCACCATTCTCCCCATAGACCATAATGTATAACAACTGCCGAAAATTCGGAGACCTTGCAACCTCTATGATTTTTCGGACACTCCTTCAGCCAACTCGACCGAGAGCACCATGCACTGACTCTGACCGGTGCATGGTTCGACTTGATGAACGCCATTTTTGTTTTGAACGGAGCCTCCTTGCTGCCCCACGAAGTGGCACTATTGCAAATTCCCGCTCATCATCATCGTTCCTGCCTGGTTTGATAGAGTGGCTGCAGCAGTTCCAGTCTCAGATTAGTAAGCCATGTCAAGACAACCAGCAGCTGATTTGTTTATTTCTTCGTGCACGACACTGCGAGTAGGCCACGTTTTTCGTTTGTGCAACTGATGTCGGCGTGACGGTGTGGTGGTGTCTCCTTAGCATGCCGTGTCAAGGTTGCGGTGATCCAATGCAGCATACGGAAACATCGCGTCAAGTGTCTAATGGCGCTGACAGTGCCCGTGTAGACTGCGCTGGGGAATGCCGGCAAGTGGATGCCAGGAGGCCTAGGATTTGTCGCCTTCTGATGTGCTCCCTACTGACGCCAAAAATGTTCTGCCAAGACCTGCACAGTGGTTGCCTTGCGATTCCGGACACCGTCTCATTTGACAGTTTCACAGGTGCTGACACTGCTGTACTGACATGCGCAGAACTCGACGACGGCGAGATTATTCGTGAGGTTTCTGCTGCACTGCCAGATGATAACTCAGAGTTGGAAGATGATGCACCATGTGCTAAGCTGCCGTCGCATACGGAGCGTGTACAAGCAGTGACTGTGCTTTCAGCCGCCTATAGTGACCGTACAACCCTCCGAGATTCAGGCTTATCTGATTGCACGTAAACGGAACAGCATGCAACGGCGCATTCACAATTTCTTCAAGCCTACTGCCGAGCCCAAATGAGTGCGTGAAAAAAAGATTTCTTTTTTTTTCTTAATCTGTTTTTTCGGACACCTGTTTATTCGTATATTTCCGGAGTCCCCGTGAGGTCCGAATAAACGGTCGGCGACTGTAATCGCACACCCCTAACATGACCCTATGCTTTAAGCTAAGCCATTGTCTATGGTAAGAGGTTACCACAGTCTACGCTTGTTACAACAGACTCACATACAACGGACCACATTTCAAGCTTACTTTGCTCTACCTATTTTATTAATGCAATGAAATTCACTCTTAACGGACTGCACTACAATGGTCTATTTGCTACAGTGGACGAAATTAGCGTCAATTTTTTTTTCAATATCATCATATGAAACATACTTTTGCTTCATCAACACAGGCTGACAACAGGCTTGACCACGCCGGTGTTTGCACGCTTAAGCCAGAGCAAGTTTAAATTGCGGATGGCAACATTGGTGGCCTCTGGCTAAGCCCAGCCTCTAGCCAAGCCAGTCTGAGGGCACGGTGATTACGCATGGTGTGCTATCGCTTGTTGAAGCCATTTTGTCATTGCGTTCCCGTGCTAGTCAGTTGTGCCAGATCACAAGTGCTGAGATAATGACCTCCAAAAAAAGGAAGGAAATTTCACTGCGCGACAAGATTAAGATTGTGAATGCAGTTATGCATGCTGAAAAGCAGGCGGACATTGCAAAAACAATGGGACTATCAAAGCAGACCACGAGTTCAATTGTTAACAACAAAGGCATCGCCGGTAACCAAGTGTTGGAGGAAATTAATCCTAAGCACTTCAGGGTCCGTGAGGCAACATACCCAGATGTTGAGTCTGCCGTTTTCATGTGGCTGCGTGATGCCTGAGCTCGCTACATTCCAGTGAATTAATTACTGTTAAGGAAGTAAGCAGAACATCTAGCCGTGGTCCTCGGACACGACGGTGTCATTTTCAGCGACGGATGGCTCCGTTCACGACTACTCCGTCCAAGTGTTGCAGCTGACTGAAATGCAACGCAAAGTGACTGCAGGCTCCCTCAAGGGGGGATGCCAATCTTTCATCACGAAGTTCTTTTTGAGCTAAATGTGAATAAAAAGTTTTTGTTTTAAACATGTGGAAAGTACACATTCATGTCTTTGTGAATGGTTCCTGTTCTTTTTTTTCTTTAATCTCTTGACGATGTTTTGCGCCGTTTCGGTGGTAGTTGAAACGTGCAGCGACTGTTTGACGGTCTTTTGGCATTTTGGCGGTGGCCTCCAGTTTTGGATACAGTCGAACCCACTTATATGCCAGTTTTAACAATATATATCGGTTATAACAATGAAAAACTGCTGCATCGTCAACTTTTAAATTATGGGGTTTAACGTGCCAAAACCACTTTCTGATTATGAGGCATGCCGTAGTGGAGGACTCTGGAAATTTCGACCACCAGGGGTTCTTCAACGTGCACCTAAAGCTAAGTACACAGGTGTTTTCACATTTCGCCCCCATCGAAATGCGGCCGCGGCGCCCTGGATTCAATCCCGCGACCTCGTGCTCAGCAGCCCAACACCATAGCCACTGAGCAACCACGGCGTCAACTCTTGTATGTTTTCCATGGTGAAATAACCCGCTTACTACAATGCCCTGATGCCACATTATCGGTTATAACGAAGTCTGGCTGCTGCTGGATGTCCGAGCTGAAAGGCAGTGAAATGTCAAATCCTTGAAAAGAAAAAACTAAACGAGAAATTCGAGCCACTGCACGACGGGCTGATGCTCCGATGCACACTCATTTTCCAGTCATATCCGCGCGCCTCTCTCCTGTCGCCCTTACACCGCTCCGAACACGAATGGGCTGCGCTCATAGCTCTATGCCGCCCCACCCTCCGGAACATGAATGGAGCGCACCAACTGTGCTGCTCGCAGATTCCTCACATGTAGCTCGCTGACTCCTCATTCAGCGCAGTTCTGCAAACGCTCGCGTTCACCTTCGTTGGTTGTATCGAAATCGTTCTTGGCCATGCAGTTTCTTAGCCTCGTTTGACCAGTAGTTGGTTTGACTCGCCGCCAAAAGGGAAGATGGCTGATCATCGGCAATGTATGACGTTGCCGGTGAAAAGAAAGAGCATGGCTATAGATTTGAAAACCAAGTGCTTCTAACCAATGAGGAGATCATCGCGAACGTGCATGCATCAGATAGCGACGGCTACAATGGCAGCAATGACGCAATAGGGCAGGCTGCCTCAACATTGTACTCACAAGAGGCCCAGCAGGAGATTCAGTTCCTCCGGGGCTTCGTTTTCGCAAGGAACCAGAGGGACTGAACAGGAGGGACTTCTGTTACACTACGTGGAGCATCTGGATACCTTGAAGAAGGATATCGGCAAGCTTCACGTAAAGCATGCAAGGCTGACAGACGTAGGACTTTCTCGTGAAGCCAGTGAGAAGGACGTGGCGAGATGCTTGTGGCGATCTCACCTCAGCGTTTCTTCTGGATTTCTCAAGCTGACAGGCTGCCACGGCAGCCTTCTCACAATTTCTAAAAGGCCCCTTTCGGGGCCACCAACGCGATGCCTCGGTGGAGCTCGCATATTGCTTGCCACCCGTGACCCTTCTATGCAGTTGTTATAGCAGTGCGATTCTTTAACGCCGACAGCCACGGCTTGTTACACACGATCAGAGCACCCAGGAAGCAGTTAAACGAGTGAACACAAACAGCAGCTGGATGGAAAAAGGTGGTGGGAAGGGACACTGGCCTTCCTGCTATAGTTTTCTCACATCAGCTCTGCCATACCCCTATTTCAATTTTTTTCATGCAACCCGGTTATAACAATTATCAGTTACAACAGTAGAATTTTCGTGGCACTTGAATATTGTTATAAGTGGGTTCGGCTGTATTACAGTTTCGTACATTACAGACTTCGGATAAAACAGACATTTCTTGTTGGATTATCAGGGTCCATTGTAACGAGAGTTGACTGTAGTAGCCTTCAATGAACCCAACGATAGAGAAAATTGTCATCCACCTGGGAGTAACACAAAGCTAAAAAGAAGAAGCACCTGATTTTATAAACTCCCTATAACTTGTAGTTTTATGCAGAACTCATTTGTCATGCAACATGCAAATTTGTACCCTGTAACATCAAGTGATCAACAGTGGTAGGACAAGGGATGCTGCAAGGGAGCAACAATCAGCAGAACTCAAGGGAGCCAACAAGTGGTAGAAGGGAGCCAATATCTCAAAAAGGGGACTTGCCTCCAGCAGGGAAGCAACTGCCAAAGACAGGTCTCCTTGTTGAAACATTGGCTCCAGGTCATGTCGCCCTCTTTCGGCCAGTAACTATTGATCACTTCAAGTTTCCATCTGCCCATGAACCTGCTTTGTTTGGACTGGTAACATCAATGCACACGTCAATTGCCTTACCCCTGGTCCTGAGAATAGTAGGCAGGCATTGACTGCGAGTACGGCTGTGGCATATAGTTCTGCGCCTGTGAAGAGGGGTAAGGCATCTGCGATGGCGGCTGGTAGTAGCTCTGTCCATAGCCCTGCTGCTGCTCGTTGTATACACAAGGGTCGTGAACACTGGGGTACCGAGATCGCGGACCTGCAAAACATTAAGCGCATTATGGTGAACGAAGGTGCACAGAACTAGAGGTCATCCAATCAGCCAGGGTCATTCGACGTAAAATGTCCCAGACCCCAGGAGTGACTACACAGATTCTCTTTGGAAAATTTGGGCTAGTTGGCGATTGTGTGAATGAGGTTTCACCGAAGTATTTTTCTAGAAAAAAATATTTTGGTTACCTAAGCGCCCTTTAAAGTTTAAGTGAAGGAGCAAAAGTTGGCAGGAGACAATTTTTTTAATCAAGTGTGAAGCTGGGTACAATGACAAATCTTATTTTATAATATTCTGTACCGAAGGAACTTCCTCCCTGACGGATCTGATCTTCTTCTTGTCGTGCCAAAACATCTACGACAGACTGTGCTCTTTGAGATGCATGACGCACCTACTGCAGGACATCTTGGCGTAACCCGCACGTACGACCGCGTCCGCCGCCGCTTCTATTGGCCTGGTCTCGCTCGCTCTGTCCGACACTATGTTGCTGCCTGTGATACCTGCCAGCGTCGGAAAACACCTCAGGTGCTACCTGCCGGTCATCTCCAGCCGATCACTGTCCCTGTGGAACCGTTCTTTCGTGTTGGCTTAGACCTCCTCGGTCCCTTTCCCACGTCATCCTCTGGGAACAAATGGGTAGCCGTCGCAACTGACTACGCCACCCGATACGCTATCACGCGGGCTCTCCCTACCAGTTGCGCCACTGACGTCGCGGACTTTCTCTTGCGGGACATTATCTTACTTCATGGCGCCCCGCGACAGCTGCTCACTGACCGTGGTCGTAACTTCCTCTCGAAAGTTATCGCCGACATTGTCCGTTCCTGCTCCACTCAACACAAGCTGACTACCTCATACCATCCTCAAACCAATGGCCTGACAGAGCGGTTAAACCGTACTCTTACCGATATGCTGTCAAAGTACGTTTCCAAGGACCACCGCGACTGGGACATTGCCCTTCCTTACGTCACATTCGCTTATAATTCTTCCCGGCACGACACCGCCGGATTTTCTCCCTTTTATCTGCTCTACGGTCGCGAACCAAGCTTGCCCCTTGACACGGCACTTCCTCCTACTTCGATCTCAACAAGCGAGTATGCGCGCGACGCCATCGCTCTCGCCGAACATGCATGCCAGCTTGCCCGTGCTCGACTGACGGACTCGCAAACCACTCAGCAGCGTCAGTACAACGCCCGCCACCGTGACGTGCAGTTTTCGCCTGGTGCGCTCGTGCTCTTGTGGTCGCCCTCTCGTCACGTCGGACTTTCACAAAAGCTCCTTTCGCGATACACAGGACCCTACCGCGTGCTGCGCCAGGTGACGCCTGTGACTTATGAAATTGCTCCTGTGAGCTCAACCTCGTCATCTACTCTGGCGTCTAGTGATGTCGTGCACGTCAGTAGGCTCAAGAGCTACTACACTGCTTCAGAGTCCAGCCTTTAGTCGCTCCGGGACGGCGCTTTTGCCGCCGGGGGTAGTGCTACGGGGTATGTTCCCACTGACGAAGAGCTGAGCAGGAAGAAGACGAAGACGACGATTTAGAAGCTAGCGCGGGCTGTTGCCTCTTGTCCAAGCGCAGCGTATTTTTCTTGTAAATATATTTGTACATAGCTTGTTGTCTGCGTCTTTCTACGTAACAATATTTTAGTAGCATGCTTCTTTCATGTGAAGTCACAGGTGAACACATTTATGAATTTTCAGCATTTAATTGGCTCAGTTAAAAAGCAAACAATTGTGCATTTTCAGAATTTTTTTCTGAAAATACACATTTCAGGAAACACATTTTTTCAGAAACATTAACTTTCAGCCACACTATTTTTTGTATTATTTTTTTCCATCATTATAGTGTATGTTAAAAATAATGTTATTCTATGAAATCAAGCACATTTCCTGAAAATTACATCTGAATTTGGCAAAAAGTAACTTATTGACAATGTTCAGACCTAAATTCAGCGTTAAAGCCCTCCAGATAAAAATATGCGAGATAACTCAATATATGCATCAACAGTTAAGCTTGTGATCTAGAAATTTCAATTCGAGTAAATTTAGTTTGAGGTGAGATAGAAATTTTTGAAATCAACAACCTCACCAGTAGACACTCCCGAACTGCGTTTTCACGACAAAATATGTGCAGACCAGAATTGTATTCTTGCTGTGCTTATGAACTCTTTTTGCATCAAATATAGGCGCACCCTTTTTTATGATTTTTCATGAATCAAATACAAATACTTAGCATTGAATGTCGAGACAAATATTGATATGCACATGGATTTATTAGCAAGTTGGTGTATTTTAACGTGTTGGAACATTTCAATTACATTGTCATTGGTAAAAAAATTGAACTAGTAAGCTGTTATATTAACAGATAGTGTATTTGGCTCATGTTAGCTATGGAAAATTGAGCAATTTCCGCTAGTTGTATGTTCTCTCCAACCTATGCCTTATTATACTGCATCACGTTCCTGTAATCTCAGAGGCAGTTAACCCTGTACCAGCCGTCAGTCATCGCATTTGCTGTGAAGCAATAAGCTCAGGATTGGGGGTGGAACTTGCAAAAGAGTGCACCACCCCTGTTCAGAAACCCGTGCTCCTTGCTACTGAGAAGCTGGCTTTCCTGCAACGCTTAGACATCCAGTGGATAAGCGTGTTTTACAGGTGAAATTTCGCTGGCAGCATGTAATTATTGCAAATTTCAGCACAAAATCAGATGCACTTTCTTTGATTAGATAGAAATAAATGCTAAGAACCATGCTTGCTCCTGCACAGCCAGCAATATATTCGATTTGTTTCGACTATTCACATCCAATAAAATATTCAGAAATATTCAAATACCTAGTTTTTGAATCAAATGTAAATATTAAAAATATGTTATTTGATGCTATTCGAAATTTTCGAATATTCACAAACCTCTAGTTATAAGTGAACTGCACTATACTGCGCTCTGCTGTTCTACCAATATGAGAATGCCTTTACCTGAAATAAGTTTGTCTCTAATTCCCCCATGTAAATTAAACCCCTGTTCTACTCCCTCAACCTCCCGACCTCGTACTCCTCACCAAGCAAGCAATTCTAATGAAGGCACAGATGACAGCCTGGGCCCGCTTAGGCTTCATGTGACATCATGGCACCATTGGACAGCTACCAGTATTCAAGAAGCACCATTGGTGTTGTAGAGCAATCCTCTTTGTGACACCTGACTCCCAGACCATGACACTCAAATCCTATAAGGGCTCCACTTGGTAGAGTTGAGGAGGAACTTCAAATCAAAACATGTTTGAGAATACAATGGGTCAGTCGTGAATATTACTGAATACCAGCACTTGAGCAGCTGATGGCCCACCTTTGCTGTGCGACATAGATGCCACAGAGTCTACTGGTGGTGGTGGCGTAGGTGCGACTGGAGGTTGGAAGGCCGGCTCTGCATGTTGAGACGCCGATACCCCGTAGCCAGCATATGCTCCTGAATCTCGGCGGCCAAACTGGTTCACCTAACATTTAAAGGATAGATAACAAAATGTGAGCACCAAGATTCCTCAAAGATTCCCAAATTGTTTAAAAAAATGGCTTGTAGAAACTTGTCTTTAGTGGGAACCTATACAATACACTAAAACCAGAATGCTATAAATCATTGTTTGCACTGAAATGTCTTGGAGGAAGCAGGACCTTCAGATCCCCAAGCGATTCGGCAAGCTCGAGATCAAGAATGCCTGGCCCACACCACCGCAGACGCTTTAACCAGGGGTTCTCAAACTGGGTTCCGCAGAACCCACGACATCTTATGATACCTCGAGCGGTGAGAATGAATCTGACCCTATTTCGTTATTTCTCATTCACTTGATTGATTTCACTCAATGATTTATTGATCACTGATTGATTGATTTATTAATCATTGATTGATTCACTCATTGATTTAGAGAAGAAATTTTGCATTGCATTTTAGATTTAACGAAGCCATCACACACCAAATTCACACTTATGTAGTCTGCGAGCAGTGAGAGATACTGTATAGAGACTCGTGTAAGGGCCGCAGCCCCAACTTGGCAGCCTAAAATTTGGAAAAAACGTTTCCAATGGAGAAGCAATCGCGTTCAGTGCCCCGATGCCATACGCACACATCGGCGAAGTTTCTCGCACTGTTTACTTCCACATGCCGCTACCACAGAGTGAGAGCCGGGGCGTGCACAAGTGGCTGGCTGGATCAGCACCATTTTGACCAAAAAGTTCAGTCTAATGTAAGAGCCATACCTCATCAAAATTGCAAAAAAAGTGCGGCCCTTACAGTACCTGTGGCAGCGGCACACAAGACCTATCACTGTGTGAACTGTGTGTCTATGTATTAGAGAACGCAGACATTGTTTGGGATCTCCACACCAAATAAGACACACAATACACTGAAAGTCCTCAGAGGAAAGCATTATGATTTATTGATAATTCGTATGGCAGGAATGTATGTGTTAGTAATCTCAGGGAAATGAGTGGCTTTCCCACTACCGAATTGTGCCGTAAGTTACATAGCCTGCAAATGCTCTTTAACCCTCTATGGGGTGGTACTACTGTTAGGTAAAAAAAAATTTTTAAAAACTTGCTTTATTCTTCTGATGTATCCCACAATAGCCAAAGTCGAAGCAAACAAGCCTCCACCCGTAAAAGAAGACAGAAGAATTACAAGAATTCACATCAAAGCAAGGAACTCCCCAATACTCACGCAATTCATGTTAGCAGCAAGAAACAGACCTGTACATAATCCAATAAATCCCACAGACCAAGCCCGTTCCCTGGACAAGGTGACGCTGGTAGTACAATCCTTTCCCCTTTCCCCTCCCCTTCTTCAGAACCTTTCCCCATCACTTTCCCCAAAAATCTTTATTTGGCAATGCCCAGTTCATTTATCTTTGATTGGCAACGCCTGCTATATTCTTATGGCACGAGCAGAGGTTTTTATTTTTATTCATTTATGCCTAACAATAATGAATGTTTATGGACTACCGAAGCCATGAAAGGCAGTAGCAATGCTGGTAGCAATATCTTGTGACGATTTGTCCAACTACAATGCGTTTGAAGAATTTTTGTGTCAGTGTTATTGTCGAAGAATAACAATAAAAGTACCGTCAATTAACGATTATGTTGTACCAACACTGCACACAAGCAACTAAGTAGAATATGCAAATCAGTGCAGTACTATGAGGTTTGCATGCTCTGGTTAAACTCTGCATCCCCAGAAGTCACCACCAGCACTGCTGCTGCTATACATCTCTCTGCTAAGCTGGTATTCCGCAAACACTAATATGATTATATAGATATGGTAAAACTCTCTAAAAATGCACAACAAGCATTTTAACGCACTCAAGGGGCACTGTTGCATGCTGGACAATGCGGGCATTTATTAATTTAGGTGCATCCGACACTTTGTTTAAATGAAGATGCTGTTATGGCATGCAGTGCCTAAAGTGATAGCCGTATGGTTGGCGCATGCTTCATTACAATGCGCGAAGCAGCATGGAAAAAAATAAAGGATGAGTCTACGTATTAAGTTCCTTGTCAAGAGCGATAGCCTTCGAGGCTAATTATTACATGCCAAATTGTAAATAACGGAGACCACATGAAAATGCAGCAGTGGTGCCACTTTGGTTAGGCGGATCCAGAGGTGCCCCCCCCCGAGACCCTATTCCCCCCCCCCCCTCTTTCTACGATGCATGCTGGCACTTCAGCGCTTACAATATTAAGCATGCAACCATCCCTCCTCCCCTTCCCAACTTCTTTTCCATTCTCTGTGTGCCTTAATGAGCCTTTGTAGTGAGTCTGTGTATAAACATATTGCTAGAAAGAGGACGGTGTAGAAGGAGGGGTTCCGCGGCACTCTGGGAAAGCTGATGGGGTTCCCCTAGGTGAGAAAGTTTGAAAATCTCTGGCTTAAAGAAATGCATTAGACACTCGTAAACGCTGCATGAGTTTTGTCATTTTTTAAGCACTATGCTAATGGATACTGATGTTTTAAAGCAATGACATACAAATCAAACAACAAAATACATTAACTCCTGGTATGCAGCAGTGCACAGGAACACTGGTGGAGTTACCGTCTGCATGTATCTCACCTATATTTCTATGTCTCAAATTATGAGCTCCAGAATATGCATGAATGGTGCACAAGTGATCTACATGGCATGTTCAACAATGCATACAAAATTGAAATTCACCTAAGTGCCCCTTCAATGAGAAAGTCTGAAGACCGCATTCTGCCCCAGCTGGAATGCTGCTCCTACAACCTGTGTCAGCAGTGTACAACCAATCTTACCAGCAGTCAGGTTTAACTAAACATTCATTGTGCTCCCTTTCTGCATTCGAAATATAAGAGGAAGGTTTAAACTCACAGATGCTGCAGCTGGAGGAACCTGCTGGCCCCCTTGGTAGAAGGCCTGAGACTGCGATGACACTGTGGTGGCCATGCGTGTATGTGACACTCCTGTGTTGCCAGTGAAACGAGTTCCAAGTGATGATGAAAGGCCAGCTCTGGAGCCTCCCGCTGTCAAGCGCCCACCATGCTGAACGTTGCCACCTGCCAATGGTGCTGAGAACTGACCCTGGACTTCAACTCTTGGGAATGGGAAGTGTGGTGAAGGCATACCCAGGTGCTGGCAGATACGATCCCGCAGAATTGCTAGTGATGGCTGCATGTTTAGGTGAAGAAATCACAAACAGGTGTCAATTATAACTATTTGTACTACTGCATACAGACCAAGATAACTCTTCAAAATCTCAAGCAACCCAGCAATGCAGCCCGCTGATGCTTAGCGTGCTGTTGTGTTGGTGCAATTTTCTCCTTTGTTTGTTTACCATGTGTTTACCACTACCATTACCAACAATAGAGTATGCGATACTTCAGTGGCAGAATGCACATACTGTGCACGGTGTGCACTCAGCTTCAGAGTGTTGCTGTGCTTTCTTCATTTGACTCGTCCTGGTCAATAAGTGGCTGTCTTTGGTCTGTTAGTGCAAATTTGTCAGAGCAGCCAGCTCTCCGCGATGGAGCCGATCCCCCCCCCCCCCCTTTTTTTAATGATTGCTTCTCTCACGCGAAAACAAATACAACAAATGCCACTTATAAGGCTATGCAAAATTTATGAAACATATTGGTAAGGTGTCAAATAATGAAACTCACGCAATTCGATCACCTCATAACAGGTCTGCTGCCAAATGCAGGGCGTTCGTGGAATAATTGGGAGTCAGCACTCGTTAGCACGCAGTGTAGGGGTTGAGGACGGACTTCGGGATGAAAAACAAACTTGGGAGGGTTTATTTTACATTATATACAGAGAGGTGAGAGTCAAGTAACAGTCGTACAGTCATTACAGGCCGGCAGCAACTCGGACGCTGCGGCCCGCGGCAAGAAGTTCGACAGAGGTCAATCAGGGAATGCTCTTGTCTCTCTGGAATGCTCCTTTTAAATGCTTCGAGGACTGGAAGTCGCGTCATGTTCGGCCAATGGGAGAGTCCGCTCAGATGACGCCATTTTCGGCCAATGGTTGGCGCCCGTGTCGCAGTGTCACACCCGGCGGCTCTCTGCGGTCTTGCCTTGCAGACTTGCAATGCACTCTTCAAAGGCGGAGAAGGGGGACGCTGGGGCTCCATTGTCCGAGGGCCCACCTACTCCCGGCGGTACGGCCCCGCTGTGGTGGCAAATGCCTTCTTCAAAGGCAAAGAAGGGGGACGCTTGGGCCTTCCCGGTACATCACAGCCGTCCGGCTGTCACGGCGCATTACCGCCGTCTTGGTTTGGGACCCACTTTACTTCCAACAGTGCTGGGCTATCCCCTCGCTTTCTGGAAGAGTCAAGCAGTGAATAGCTACCGGCGGCGTACAAACTTGTTTGCACGTGAACTTGTGGCCTTCAACTTGTTTGCTCGAGCGCTCCTCTGGAATGTGCTTTCCGCGTTTCTGCGCTTCTCAATTAGTTGTGCTGCAATTCGATGTGGTCTGGGGAACTCGAAGTAGGCACAGGAAACAGCTCCATATCTAACAGCTCGTCCTCGCCCCGGTTGTTCTGAATGGCCGGTGAACTCAATTCGCTGGCCATGAGGAACGCTGAAAGAACCTGCAGGGTATTGGTGTCGAGCCTCGTTTGACGAACTTCGGGATCCTGGGCCCTGGAGAACATACGTCAAACAAACAAAACAACACAGTGCTGCACCACGTGTAAGCGCAGGCTCTTCACCCCTGACTCGCCAGGCTATTACTGAGTCAAAATGAACCCTGATCTTTTATTTCCCCAATTTCGACAAAACAGTTCCAACCACCCTTCCAAACAGCTATCCATTTCTCCCCGAATGCCGACAAGACCAGAGTACTATTGTTGTAGCAAAACAAAGTGTCGTTGATGATGCAACAAATGAAAACAGCCGAACATAACTTAAGTGGCCTAACTACACGAACAGCATGTTTCCAATCTATCGCAGTGGCGTACTTATCGCACGTAATGGTGCCACTGAAAAATCTGGTCAACCTCACAAGTACGTAATCACAAGCGCACTAGCCTTGTGGTCACTAAACAGAACGCGTACTTGCGTTGTAGGCAAACTTTTCATTTACACTTACTCACGTTTCTTCCCTGAAAGTCCTACAGGACACGTGACTTAAACAAACAATTAAAATTGCGGGATTTACACACTCCGCAGAACACTTCAAATAATGCGTCTTTTAATAACTCGTTCCACGCATACTTATCAGAGAAGCCAGAATACGGCTGCCCTCAACACACAAGCAACCCAGTCATAAATCTGCTTCCTTCCGTTGTGGGGACCCCTTTTGGGACCCCTGTCTCCTGTTCACGCGCGACTTGGGCCATTCGGCCGCACGATCGCTGGGGACACGCAGTTCCAAGACTTATTTTGGATAGCGTACGTTCCCCGCGGCCGCGGAGCCTGCTGCTTGCGCGCGCGGCTCACGTTACGCCGTGCGCCGCGCGTAAGAACAGTGCCTGAGGAGCGGGCCCCTCTCGCCCTCTCTTCGGCTTCTCTCTCCTTCAGCATCGGAGGTGCGCGGGCGCTTTCGCCCGGACAGATTGACTTTCGGTGCTCTTGGCTGTCGGACGTGCGGACCCTCTTGGTCCCGCGCCCCTCTGAGCAAGGAGGCCCCCCTTTGTGTGGCGAACCTGCTCGGAAGAGCCAGCGTGGCGGAGCAGACTTCCCGGGGGCTTTCACCCGTAGTCTGCGGCTGCCACCCCAGTGCCATATTCCTGTATTGTACTCGCATATTGTACATAGCAGGGAATAAACCCCCATTCGTTGGTGCCACGGCTGGAGTCGTCTCTATGCCTTGCCGGTGAGTCAGCGAACCCGCCGCGGCGCCCCTTTGCGTGCGCTGCGGAGTGGGGACGAGCTACGTGTCTCCTTAGACCTTAGCTAGCCGGGTCCGGGCACGTTAGCCCGAAGCCCCACACCGTCCACACAGGACACGCGCTAATGGAACTAAGAACGCTTCTCGGTGCAAAACACGCACTCACTAAAAACCTACGCGCTTAACCTTAGAAAATAAAAAAACGCTTATAAAAAAAAGAAGGTCAACTAAAACACACGCGCGTTACGATAGGCCTCTCAACAATAACCTTGACACTCAGGCTACTCACTCACACACAACAAAGAGCCTATGTACTCATTAACTAACACTTGCGAGACTCCATGTTTACATAAACCTCATCTTTCAAATCTCGGAGCTTCTCAAACGAAAACACAAACAAAGCTCAAACTTTACACATCGAAAGAAATTCCAGTCTCAAATCGCGAAAACTTTCCGATGCTCAAAATAAAAAACAACACTTAATTTCTACGAAAGCGCTCCTGGCCTCCCTTTCCAAACGCATTTCGACTGACTCATACTTTCAGCCGGACTCGAGGTGGGCGCGGTCTCAAAGCTACTCTGGCTGCCGAGAGACAACAAAAGGGCTGATTCACTATCAGCTCCCCCAAGACGTTACGGTCTCCTGCCAATTTGCGTCCTGGCGCCCCGCTTTCCTCACAAACTCGACTGACCGCGTCGCTACTCCCCACCTGGTCTCGTCCTGCCACCTTGCGCTTCTTCGTACTGCACGCTGAGCTTTGAAAAGAACTACGGAACGACGAGGAGTTTAACTGCCCCGTGCCCTTTGTCCGCGTCCGTGCAGAACATGCTTCGCGGTCCCCCTTTGACCGGTGGCTCGAATGTTTTGGATGTGTCAACATCGTCCGTGACGACCGCACCTTTTCCCTCGTGCCCTGCCTTTTTGGGTTTCTCGCCATCTTTGGCAGCGCTACAGTAGTTACCGTCTTTCGGTCTTTACCGCGCTTCTTTTTATGACGCTTTCTCTTTGCACTCGCTTTCATGTCGCCTTCTCGTGCCTCGTGCTGGCCGGTACACATTTAGTCGGCCCGGATCGGTCTCTTACCCGCACAGTCTGAGTGATTTACATTTAAATCTCCTCTCACTTTGCCTCGACTGGCGGACAGCCCAACCGACTCTGGAACAATGCAGCAGGCTTTACTCGAGTTATGCAACTCGCACTCTTGCGAACTGCCCTCAACTGCATTGCCCAGCTCACGCTGTGCATCGGCACACAGCCCGTCGGTATCGCTCGCTGTCTCACGCGCACAGTCCGAATGATTAACAACGGAATCATCCCTATCTAGGCTATCTAGACTGGCGGAGAGCCGCACCGATCCCTGAACAATGCAGTTGTTCTCTCGTGGACTACGGGGCTCACCATCCCGAGAACTACTCTCAACTGCATCGTCCAATTCGCACCTCACTTCTGCACGCAGATCTGACCTGACATGGGTGCTCGCGTCTATCGGGTCAGCAGTACCCTTTTCTTTGCTAGCAACCTCGCTAACATTACCAGCGACGCACACGCGCGGTAACTGTGCCAATTTGTTCGCAGCTGGCCTAGCTGTCTCTACAGTCCTCTGTTGGCACAGCACCTGGTCACTCTCACTACAGCCTTTAACGGCCTCTGTTGCCACTAAGGCATCGTTAGCAGCTAGCTTTTTCCCTTTTCCTATGAATCTGCAGCCAATCTCACAGGCACTAATCTTCTCGTCGGCTTTTGGCGAAAATCTGCTAGATGCTTCCTCATTCTTTCACTCTGTACTATTTACAGAATTCTCAGACAGCCATTGTCTCTGTGCCATTAACTGATCACAATACTGTATCTCTTTGATCAGTGCTGCCTTCTCTCTCTCATACTTTTGCTCACGCTCAAGCTTACGTTCCTGATACTCACGTTCGCGTTCATTCTCACGTTCGTGACGCTCACACCTAAGAGTAAGTTCTTGAAGCTCACGCTTCCGTTCATTCTCGCATTCTTCACGCTTACGCTCACTCTTACGTTCACGACGCTCACGCTCCCGTGGTTCCTGTATCACCTCCCAAGCAAGCTCAATGCTTTTGCCATCACTGCCACTATCTTCAATCGCCTTTATGATAGCTGGCGTTTTCATCCGTTCGTCCGCCTCAACTCCCAAATCGTCGCACACCAACAACAAGTCTAACCTCGTCAACCTTCTAAGATCCATGGCAGCTGCCCCGACAGGTGGTTAGAACCATTTTCCTTAATTAATTTGTGCAAACACACAATGCAACAAATTCCCGATTCCCAGAACTATCAAAATGAACACACAACATTTGAGTCTGGCGAATCAAAAGGAAAAAAACCACGCGCTCACTTACGGTTGCAGCACCCTGCCATCCAGTTCATTTGTCCGCTGTTCCAGGTTCGTCCGGACACCCTGGGTCGAAGGCTCGCTCTTCTTCGCTACTCCCAGTTTCTTCGGACCTCTTTCGACGAAGGCTCCCTCTTCTTCGCTCTTCCCGGTTCCTTAGGATCTCTCTCGACGAAGGTTGATCCGTAGCGCTGCCACCAGCTGATGCATTCGGAGGCGATCTCACCGCTGCCAACCAGATGTAGGGGTTGAAGGACGGACTTCGGGATGAAAAACAAACTTGGGAGGGTTTATTTTACATTATATACAGAGAGGTGAGAGTCAAGTAACAGTTGTACAGTCATTACGGGCCGGCAGCAACTAGGACGCTGCGGCCCGTCGCAAGAAGTTCGAGAGAGGTGAATCAGGGAATGCTCTGGTCTCTCTGGAATGCTCCTTTTAAACCCTTCGAGGACTGGAAGTCGCGTCACGTTCAGCCAATGGGAGAGTCCGCTCAGATGACGCCATTTTCGGCCAATGGTTGGCGCCCGTGTCGCGGTGTCACACCCGGCGGCTCTCTGCGGTCTTGCCTCGCAGACTTGCAATGCGCTCTTCAAAGGCGGAGAAGGGGGACGCTGGGGCTCCATTGTCCGAGGGCCCACCTACTCCGGCAGTACGGCCCCGCTGTGGTGGCAAATGCCTTTTTCAAAGGCGAAGAAGGGGGACGCTTGGGTCTTCCCAGTACATCACAGCCGTCCGGCTGTCACAGCGCATTACCGCCGTCTTGGTTTGGGACCCACTTTACTTCCAACAGTGCCGGGCTATCCCCTCGCTTTCTGGAAGAGTCAAGCAGTGAATAGCTACCGGCGGCGTATGAACTTGTTTGCATGTGAACTTGTGGCCTTCAACTTGTTTGCTCGAGCGCTCCTCTGGAATGTGCTTTCCGCGTTTCTGCGCTTCTCAATTAGTTGTGCTGCGATTCGATGTGGTCTGGAGAACTCGAAGTAGGCACAGGAAACAGCTCCATATCTAACAGCAGGAGATCCATGAGAGAGGTTCAGTGGCAAAGTGAGGAACGGGGGATAGAAACCAACAAAGCTGCTTGGTACCTGACAGCTGTCAAGCTTTGTACTCTCCAGTATACCGACATGCCAGTGCCGTCCGCACAACATATATTAATGAACAACAGTTTTCACATTAATTCTGTGGTTTTACGTGCAAAAGCCACGATTTGATTATGAGGCATGCCAAAGTGGGGGACTCTGGATTATCTTGACGACCAGGGGATCTTTATTATGTCCCAATGTGCACAGGACACAGGCATTTCTACATTTCGCCCCCATCAAAATCTGGCCGTGGCAGCCGTTTTTTGGCCCGGCGACCTCGTGCTTAGCAGCGCAACACCATAGCCACTAAGGCACCACAGCAGGTAACAGTTTTCATAGTTCATATAAAAATGATCTTCACATCCCAGTAGTCACTGTCACCAAGTTTCTGTCATGAAATTACGCATTATGAAGCACTGTTTATTAAGGGCAAAATTAAGCATTAGGAACAAATAAACAGTTTGTTCAAATACACAGGACGCTTCAGAGAGTGCGAATGACTGTGGGCGGCAGAATTCAGCCCCCCAAGAGATGTAGCTTGCTGCACTGTGTAACTTCACACTTTATGTCTACTTTGGCCGTGGGCATAAAATGTACCATACTTTTGGTAAAATTTTGTTCAATTGCACACAGTTGACAATTTGATATGTACCGGTACTTACAAACTATACTACAAACTAAAGGATTGTTTTAAATATTCTTTCTTTTTGCAAACTGCGAGAGAATGGAATAAACTGCCGGAGAGAGTGGTAAGTGCGACTGACTGCAAGCAGTTTCGGATCCACCTTCAACAATACTCTTCTTAGTGGTGCATGATTTCAGTTTTTGTTACCTTATAGTGCTGTACTAAGTATCACAAGCTGATGCACTAAGTGTCATAAATTGTTGTTAATATTGTTTGTGTATACCTGATAATATGCACTGCTATGTACTATGTCTACTACTATCTACTATATGTTTAGTGTTTATTGTTGTATAGCATGTACTAATACGTTATTGTACTCATTCCTATCCTGGCCCCGTAAAGGGCTGATAGTATGTTCAAATAAAAATAAAATAAAAAAGTAAATAATTGTATTTACAAATACTGACTATTTGATTCATTAGAAAATTTTGAATATTTACGCATCCCTAGTAAATAACTAGCTTAAGACCTGTTGCATACCTATATCGTAAGACACTGCTGATTAGACCTATACTAATAAACTGGTTAACATGTGTCAAGGGTGTCAGAAAAAAACAAAGGCTCTTCACTTAAAAGTGCAATTGAAAGAAATTAAGGGCTCCCTTAAACACGATGCTACTTATACGCTCTTGCTCATCAATCACTGTGTCAGGTGCGCACAACAAAGTTGAGCTAGGAAGGTGCAGATACTACACACCTTGGTAAAGCCTGTGTGTTTGCTATGGCATGATATCGGGCTGCCATTAAAAATGAACCCAGCAAATGAAAGCTGCTGCTACTGTGAGTTTGGTGCAAAATATTGCAAATTACTTTCTTTTTCCCTTTTCTTTTTTTTGCATGATTAAACATAAGACACACAAGAGGCTTAATACAAGAGCTTCATAATCCAGTGTAAACATTTAAGTACAGTAAATCCTTGTTCTAACGAAATTGCTTTATTCGAAATATCACATTTTTCAAAGTTTTTCGTGATATCACATTGCTATGACCCTCTGCTGAATTATCCGCTTTTAACGAAATACCGCTTATAACTAAGTCAATTTCTTGTCCTGAGTACATCGTTACAATTAGGTTTTTCTGTATGACTTCTTACTGGAAGTGAAAGAAGTGCTGGTGCTTAGACATCTGGGTGTTATCTGTCAGAGCCAGTGTGCAACCATTTCGCAATTTTCTTCTTTCACTTTTTTGGACAGCAATGACAAAGAAAACTTCTGAATTCCAATATTGCTTGGTGTCTTTAAGTAAACTGCACATGAAGTAAATAATCTTGCTCCTTTAGCTGTGAGAGTCCCACAAATTTGCTGCTTTCGTTGAAAGCAAATGATCATTACTGCCATGTAAAAATACTTCAGTTAACCCATACAAACATTTAAAGGGGTCCTGAATGAACACTCGAGCTTGGTGAAAAAAGTCCGCGAACAGCTACGCTGCTGTCAACATCTCAGCCAAGTTTTACAGTCGTGCACGGCACGTGGAGCTCAGAAGCAAAGCGCGAAGTGACCTTTTTCTCAAACCCTCTCTTTTCAACAGAAGATTGCTCGTCGCTCTTTTCTGGACCCTTTATTTGGTAATATAGAAGGTCCCATACGCAGCTGCTGTTGGCCAATAGGTGACATCAATCCAAAAGAAAAACTAAATTATGGGGTTTTACGTGCCAGAACCATGAGCTGGTTATGAGGCACACAATAGTGGGGGGACTCCAGAATAATTTAGACCACCTGAGGTTCTTTAACGTGCACCTAAATCAAGAAGGGTGTTTGGATCGATCAGTGTGCTTCTTCCTACTGTTACAGTGTATATTTGTTGACGTAGTTCACATGTTCATAAAGTGCATTACAGCTATGCATCTCAGGCCACTCCCCATTAGAATTTTGAACTTCATTAGACACATTAGGCACCCACAGAGCTTGAGTTAACAAAATCACCATCATCATCAGCCAATATGTATGTCCACTTCAAGACAAAGGTCTCTCACAGCGGTCTCCAATTATCCCTGTATTGCACTAGCCAATTCCAACTAGTGCCTGCAAATTTTCTATTTCCATCACCCCACCTAGTTTTTTGCTGTCCTCAACTGCGCTTCCCTTCCCTTGGCATCCATTCTGGAAATATAATGGTCCGCCCTATGCATTACATGGCCTGCCCAGCTCCACTTTTTTTCTCTAAATGTCAAATACAGTATCAGCTATCCCCATGTGCTCTCAGATCCACACTGCTCTCTCCCTGTCTCTTATCGTTATGCCTAACATTTTTCTTTACATCACTCTTTTTGCGGTCCTTAGCTTGTTCTCAAGCTTTTATGTTAACCTCTAAGTTTCTGCCCCATACGTTAGCACCAGTAGAATGCAATGAATAACAAGATACCATTGCAAGTAGTGCATGTTGAATATAGCTATTCTAAATTCACACTTGAAAGCAGGCTAAGCCCTCCATTCAAAGATAAAAATTCTCGGCTTAAGCAGCCACTTTAGTGACTTACCTCCGAGGTGTCAAGAAGGTAGTTGATAGAGCTGTTGAGACTTCCCTGAGCAGCAAGCAGTGCCGCATAGCGACTCAGCAGGCTTGAGAGCACTCCAGACTCAATAGGCTGCGGCTGCGAACTCAGCTGGCTGACAGCTGCCCTAAGAACCATCACCTGCTCCACCAGCTCCTGTCGAATACCAAGATTAAAGTTTCATCAGTGGAAACAGACAGAGAGAAAATGTATTTAAATGATGGCTTGAGGCCTGTTTTGGGGAGTGAGTAAAAGCAAGGAAGATCGAGCTAGGTATGTCTCATTAAGAAAGCTTTACATGCAAAGCTCCTTACAGAGTTTTGAGTCTCTTTGACATTAGCATATGGCCAGAGCCATTCCTCAAAGGACCTTCAGCTGGTGCTTGTTTTCGAGTCCTAGTTGGTGTTAAAAGGGCTAAAAGCATGGACTACTAATATTGAGCCAGCTCATGTCGAGAGCCAGTGGCATACTTTTACAATAGTCTTGCACAACAACGTGCTGCTTCAATGATTAGGAAAACAGCAAGGACAAGAGTGCAGTACGATGGCACAGTTAAAGGCAAGCACAGGTGCTGTCAACCTATTCATATTTTGTTACAGCTACCATGCACATGCTGCATTTTTGAGATTGGCCGTGCTTTTGCTGTCCTTTCTCTCATGGCCCATGTGCATCAGTTGTTTACTTGCTCAATATGACAGAAGTACATCTCACCTACTCTCTGCAT
The DNA here is from genome assembly GCF_038994185.2 of Dermacentor albipictus. Lineage (NCBI taxonomy): Eukaryota > Metazoa > Arthropoda > Arachnida > Ixodida > Ixodidae > Dermacentor > Dermacentor albipictus. The sequence goes on from NC_091821.1 coordinate 37,255,164, forward strand.
TTTCTTTATTGAGCCTCTACTTCTACAAGGCTATTACATAAATTTTTGCACGAATCAAGTGAACACCACACCAACAGAAAGACACAGGACAACCATTAACTTAGCAGTACTTGTAGCTGGGCATGTTGGTGCACAAGTGCTAACTGTTTACTTAACACAACACAGATCCCCAAATCTACAGTAATTGCTATGGAGACGCAACACGCTCCTTTTCCATTTTTATTCTTTTTAAGGCATTTGCTATAGCACATACACATCAAGGCAGTCATGCACCAAGATGTCTAATTTCAGAATCCCACAGCAAAAAAAGTCATCACTAACACATGTCCCTTTCTTGTTTAAGAAAATAAACAAACATTTCAAATGCCACAGCACGCTTACTCTTGCCTAAAATACATAGCTCCTTCCTGGTGTTTGTTTGCTTCGCACTAAACTTAATGTCAAGGATGCACCAACTAGGCCAACTTAAATTAAATTCTGGAGTTCTACGTGCCATGACCATGGATGGATGGATGGAAGGTAGAAGCGTCCCCTTTGAAACGGGGCGATGGCAGTTGCCACCATGCTCAGATTTTTTATTTTGCCTTTTATTTTTATCTGTGTTGTGTTATTGAATTTCTCGATTTTCTTTAAATACGTCTTCCTACCCTTTTAACCTTATGTCACCTCTCTGCTTTTGAGCCACCAATCCTCCAATTGCCTTTTGCTAATTTCCACCGCACATTTATTTACATGACTATCATTATCTCTGAACCCTAGGGCCTCAGGAAGGGTGACTGTGGCTGCATCCACATCGGGATTGATACCATCACATTTTAGTATGAGGTGTTCCATTGTTTCTACATATTTACCACACACAGTACATGTGTCTTCTTCTTCGTTAAATTTCTTTTTATAGCTCCGCGTTCTAAGACATCCTGATCTAGCTTCAAAGAGTAGGGCACTGCCTCTTGAGTTATCATAAAACGCTTCCTTCCTGATCTGCTGTTTCCAGTATCGATATAGTTGTACACTATGCTTCTTTTCCATTGAATTTATCCAATTTTTACCTTCCGCATTTTTAACCTGTCATTTTATGCTCTGTCCTTTTTCATCCTCGTGTCTGGCATACTTACTGGTTAGCTTCCTAGTTCTTTTCCGCCATTGTGAGTCAACACTCTTTCTGTATAGGTATTTAAACACCTTAGCTGCCCACCTGTTATCATCCAATTTCCTCAGACGTTTTTCGTATAGGATTTTACTCTGAGCTTCCCGTGCTTCGAATGATGCCCAGCCCATATCTCCCTGTACTGCTTCGTTTGTGGTTTTCCCGTGGGCACCTAGTGCTAACCTTCCCACAGCTCTCTGATTTACTTCTAGTCTCGACTGAACCTCTGCCCTTAAACACAGGACCACATTCCCGAAAGTAAGCCCCGGCACCATTACTCCCTTCCAAATGCCTCTCAGTACCTCATACCTGTTGTAACCCCACAATGCCTTATGTTTCATTATCCCGGCATCTCTTCGCCCTTTTGCTATTAGAGACTGTTCGTGCTTTTCCGTGTACATCTGCCCTTTGTTTATCCATACCCCGAGATACTTGTATTCGGCCACTCGGGGTATTTCATGGCCTTGTATTGTAAGCTCCTGATCAGTTGTATCGTTGAAAAACATCCCACCGGACTTAGCTGCACTAAAACTGAAACCTAAACTGTCTCCTTCGTCCCCACAGTAATTAACCAGAGTTTGCAAATCTTCCTGGCTATCTGCTAACAGTACAATATCGTCCGCATACATTAAACCCGGTAGTCGTTGTTTAACAACCTTTTTGCCTAATCTGTACGACAGATTATACCCTAGATTGCTTCGTTGTAACCTTCTTTCAATGCTTATCATATAAAGCATGAACAGCAGTGGTGATAGAGGACAACCTTGTCTTAATCCTTTGTGAACCTCGACAGTTGTCGTACTCTTGATTCCTTCCCATGTTATTTCAACATTATTTTCTCGATATAGTTCCTGTAGAAAATCAATTACCTCATTACCGATACCTTCAGCTTTTAATATGTTCCACAGGAGTTCCCTGTTCACATTGTCGTATGCACCACTTATGTCCAGGAAGGCTAAATACAGAGGTCTATTTTCCGCCTTAGCTATTTCTATGCACTGGGTAAGCACGAACAGGCTATCATCTAAGCGCCTACCACTTCTGAACCCGTTCTGAAGTTCTCCAAGTATTCTATTACTTTCTACCCATGACTGCATTTTTAATTCCACCGCCTGCATCGCTAGCCTATATATAACTGATGTTACCGTAATTGGTCGGAGAGATTTTATGTTCTTCTTATCACCTTTCCCTTTATAAATCAAATTCATTTTACTCTGTTTCCAGCTGTGCGGAATTTGCTTATTTGTTATGACTGCCTCCAATGCTTTTATCAGCGTTTCCTCGCTTCTTGGGCCAAGTTCATTAATTAACTTGATTGGAATTTCGTCTATCCCCGCGGACGTGCATTTTGGAACATTTGCTTCCGCCTTTTTCCAGTTAAGATTGGTCAATTCGAAGCTGTTTTCTATTATGCTATTCTGTGTTGCTCCCTCACTTGGGGCGATTACCCTATCGTCTTTCCTAAATGACTCTGCTATAACTGAACCAATGTAGTTCACAGCGTCATCTCCATGATCTGATTATGAGGCGCACCCTAGTGGGGGAGTCCGTATTAATTTTGACAAACTGGGATTCTTTAATGTACACCTAAATAACATCTACATGATCATTTCCACATTTGGCCCATATAAATGTGGCCACCACGGCTGGGATCGAACCTGCAACCTTGAGCTCAGCAGCACAACGCCATAGCCACCGAGATACAATGGCCGGTAACTAGGCCAACTAATTCTACATTAAAAAGGTTATGAAACTGGCTTGAACACTGCATTAATCCTTCAGTCATGCTCACCAATCTTGCTCTTTCTGCATTAGCACACATTATTGAGAGCAGCATTCCGGGCAAGTTGGTAATCCATTACTTAAATGATACTGCGCGACAAAAAAAAAAAATGACACGGACGTGTCGTTTTTTGTCTAGTGACTGCAAGGATCCCAGAAAACTGGAAGAATGCAAACATTATACTAATCCACAAAAAGGAAGACGTTAAAGAATGGAAAAATTATAGGCCCATTAGCTTACTCCCAGTGTTATATAAAATATTTACCAAAATAATATCCAATAGAATAAGGGCAACACTTGACTATAGTCAACCAAAGGAGCAGGCTGGCTTCAGGAAAGGTTACTCTACAATGGATCACATCCATGTCATTAACCAGGTTATCGAGAAATCCGCAGAGTACAATAAGCCTCTCTATATGGCTTTCATAGATTATGAAAATGCATTTGATTCAGTAGAGATACCAGGAGTCAGAGGCATTGCGTAATCAAGGAGTACAGACCACTTACGTAGATATTGTGGAAAATATCTACAGAGATTCCACAGCCACCTTAATTCTACACAAGTGGGAAAATACCTATAAAGAAAGGGGTCAGGCAAGGAGACACAATCTCTCCAATGCTATTCACTACATGCTTAGAAGAAGTATTCAAGCTATTAAACAAGGAGGGCTTAGGAGTAAAGATCGATGGCAAATACATCAACAACCTTCGGTTTGCCGATGACATTGTTTTATTCAGCAACAATGCAGACGAGTTACAACAAATGATTGAGGACCTTAACAGGGAGAGTGTAAGAGTGGGACTGAAGATTAATATGCAGAAGACAATGATAAATAACCTGGCAAAGGAACAAGAGTTCAAGATCACAAGTCAGTCTCTAGAGTCTGTGGAGGAGTACGTTTACCTAGGTCAACTAATCAGAGGGAACCCTGACCATGAGAAGGAAATTCACAGAAGAATAACAATGGGTTGGATCGCATATGGCAGACATTGTGAGCTCCTGACTGGGTGCTTACCGTTATAATTGAAAAGGAAAGTATACAATCAGTGCATTTTACTGGTGCTGACATACGGCGCAGAGACTTGGAGGCTGACAAAGAAGCTTGAGAACAAGTTAAGGAGCGCACAAAGAGCAATGGAACGAAGAATGCTAGGCATAACTTTAAGAGACAGAAAGAGAGCGGTTTGGACCAGAGAGCAAACGGGTATAGACAATATTCTAATAGACATTAGGAGAAAAAAATGGCGCTGGGCAGGTCATGTAATGAACAGACTAGATAACCGTTGGACCATTAGGGTGACAGAATGGGTACCAAGAGAAGGGAAGCACAGTAGAGAATGGCAGAAGACTAGATGGTGCGACGAAATTAGAAAATTTGCGGGTGCAAGTTGGAATCGGTTGGTGCAGGACAAGGGTAATTGGAGATCGCAGGGAGAGGCCTTCGTCCTGCAGTGGACATGAATAGGCTGATGATGATGATGAAGCAAATGTTTACAGAGTTACACGGCCAATAAAACTGCGGTGTTTACTTCGTATAGCTATCTACTAATTTGCTATCGCAATCAGTGCTTTGCATTTCGGGCAAAACTGCAAGCTTTTTTTTATTGTTCTGCCTTGTTTGATGCCTGAACATCTGTGACCTTTTCGGTATGGTGTCACAATTGATAGATATACATGC